>NC_140949.1:57156395-57428895 GCF_014529385.1 Adiantum capillus-veneris | reverse complement strand
TTTCGTTGTGGTTCCATTGCAAAGTTGATGCGGTGGAATTCTACGAATAGATCCACTGACGCAACATTTAGGGTGCCCGCTGATTCGAAGGCTTGGAGGCACATTGAAGATACCTGGCCATATTTTAAGAGTGAACCAGGCAATTTGCGTTTGGGCATGGCAATGGATGGAGTCAATCCATTTGGCTTGAGAAGCTCGTCATGGAGCACTTGGTTTGTGTGCCTTATCAATTACAACCTCCCGCCGTGGCTTGCTATCAAGAAGGGTCACTTGAATTTAAGCTTGATTGTACCTGGTAAGTTCAAGGCAAAAAACATGGATGTTTATCTAGCTCCACTAGTTGACGAGCTCCAGGAGTTATGGCATGGGATCGACATAGCAGATACGGTTGAACCAGTAGGACAACAACATGCAAGGATCCATGGACTTCTTATGTGGACTATGCATGATTGGCCAGGATACGGAGAAGCTTCTGGTAATGGTTATTGATTTACAAAATTCTCGCTATTCGCAAGCCCTTTGCCTTGGCCTGATTCATGCTTTGATATATGCAGGACTAACAACTTTGGGATACAATGCATGTCCAATTTGCGGGCAGTCTTTGGATGTGCGCTATTCTACCTCTCTTCGAAAGACAATTTATCAAGGTCACCACCGTTATCTTCCAGATGGCCATCACTTGCGCGAAGGCCAGCTTGGTCGCGTCGAATGTCGTCCTATGCATGTACAAGAGTGGCGTCGCCGATGGGAGCAACATGAGGGGCAACCTGTTCCAAGAATGAAACGTTTGTCCATTCTCCATATGTTGCCGTACTGGGGTGATCTACTAATTAACCATTTGTTGGATCCAATGCATATATTCAAGAATGTGGGAGAGCTCCTCTAGAAGACAATCATGGGAATGAAAGACAATCGAGCTTCACGAGATGATTTGGAGTCGGTTGGAAAGATGCCAGAGCTATGGCCTTTCACCAATGAAGCTGGTCAAACAAAACTTCCAAGAGCGCCATGGGTATTGCTAAAAAACGAAGAGCAATAAGTGAAAAGGGTGATTTCAGAGTTCAAGACGCCAACAAGATATATGCAATGTCTCAAGACAGCATTCACCCGTGACGATCAACTGTCAGGGTTGAAATCGCACGACTGGCATAAGTTCTTGCAATTCATTCTTCCAATTGCGATCAAGGGGTGTTTAACGGAGGAAGTGCAGACCTGCATATACAAGATTTCAGAGCTAGTGCGTTGGATCTCTTCCAAGGAGATACGGGAGGAATCTATTGCAGTCGCAAGGGATAACTCCATTGAGGCATTTTGCATGATTGAGAAGTATCTACCCACGAGCTGCCTAACTATCCAAATACACTTGCTCGTCCATGTAGTAGATGAGGTTGCAGTGGCAGGTACAGTCCACAGCCGTTGGATGTTCTTTCTAGAGTGGTTCATGAAAACACTTAAGGGTTTTGTTCGCCAAAAAGCGCGTCCAGAGGGGAGCATGGCAGAAGGATGGCTGGTGCAAGAGTCTCTTGTATTGATGACCGAATTTCTATCCGTTTCTGACCTAGAAATGCCTCGACTGTGGAGCGATGAGGAGGATGCAAGACTGGTGGGAGAGGAGCCGCAAGGGCAAGGGGTGCCGAAGAAAATGAACCTGGCCATGCGAGAAAAGATCATGAAGTTCTGTATACTAAATTCAACGCCGATGCAAAAATGGCTTGAAAGGTACGAAGAAGAGAAAGAGAGACGCAATCTAGAGCGACAGGATTTCAGGCGAAGTCGAACGACTAGAGGCTTACCCTTGCCAGACTATCTCGCTCCTCTACCTGAATTCCCTACAATGGCATGGTTGGACAAGACAGTGAGAGCAGCTCGACAGATCGGAGAACCATATCTCTAGAAGAGGAAGAGCTGGCTATTGGATGTGACTGGAAGTATCATACATACATGGCACTGTGGTCGCATGGAAATCATTTTAGAACACAAAAAATTGACAGCAGAAGAAACACGTTTGACAGTGGGGTAATGGTTAGTTTCATGCAAAAGAGCAGGGCCAATGCTAGAGACACGAATGAGAGCACTAGCAACCTGGATTACTGTGGTCTGGTGTCAGATATCCTGAAAGTAAGCTTCAGGCGGTTTGAGATGTTTTTGTTGGATGTGAAGTGGTTCAAGGTGATTACTTCTGGTCGCAATGCAATGGTACGCAGAGATGGAAACAAACTTGTGCAAATAGATTCTACAAAGACTTGGATAGATGCGAGCGACACATTTGCTCTCCCCAAACATTGCGAGCAAGTGGTCTTTGTACCGGACCCTCGAGAGAGACAATGGTGGTTTGTGGTTTAGGTTGCTCCAAGAAATAAACAAGTATTTGAAGGGCAAGATCTCCTGGAGGAAAGTCATCCAGACGACGTCCATACTACTCTGACATTAGATGAGATGGACGAAGGTATGGCAGAGGAAGCTGATAGATATATGAGGGATGACGCAGACGAGCCAGAATTGACACTTGTAGATGAAGATGCAATGGATGAAGAAAATCTGCCAGAACGAGTTGGGGCAGAGTTATGTTTGCAATTAGAGATATATGATGATACGGTGCAAGATCTTATGGATGATGCCTCACTCGTCGAGGCCTAGGCCTGTAAGTGTTTGTGTGAAGACTTTGATTTAAAATTAAGCTTAAAGTTAATTTAAACAACTGTGTTCTGACGCTTTATTTTACTTTCTTTGTGCAAGACTTTAGTATGGTAGACGAGATTCCAGATCCCGCTTCCATGAGTGCAGATGCATTCATGGGGATCGTTACACGGATGACGCCTGCTCAGATGGCAGAGGCTTCTCAGTACTGGGTAGCTAGAGGCACGAGTACTACGCCTCCAGGCTTCACACCCGAGGGACCGACGCCTAGGGGGGGGACGCCTACGGGGTTCAGGATTCCTATGGGTACGACGCCTATGGGTACGACGCCTTCTTCTTCCATCACGGCCGCTTCGACACCTAGGGGTGGGGTAGAGGCGGGTACGTCCTCATCTTCGCAGCACAGGCGCACTCACCAATCTCGGCGATCGTCAGGTGGAGGTGGTGGTTGCTGTGGAGGAGGGTCCACAGATGCTTCGACCCCTCCTCGCTCATGACCCCCGTCTTACCCAAGCACACCTCTCGACACACCTCTTGGCACACCTCGGACACCTTGGGGGGCACACGATCCTAGTGCCTCCAAGGTCTATACTGTACGGGGAGATGGTTCTGTTGACATGGATAGAGTCGGGACTGAGATGCGACAGCGGATTCGCCAGCTCGTGGAGCTGCAGTTTTCGACCAGCATTCTAATGTCTTGGGATCAGGAAGAAAAGGAAAAAGTCACTTACATAGTGGAGACCATCCTGAGAGAGTACCAGCCTGCTCCAGGTTCTTCCGTTGTTTCGGCGCGGTGGATCAAGGGTGTTGCACGGGACACCATCAAACATCGACGAGATGCAGCTCGGAAGGCTTTCAGGACCGGCTCATCGAAGCCTTCGGGCATCCCACACGAGACGTGGCTGCAGATCAGGGAGGATGAGCAGACAGCGGCCACACGGTTCAGACAGAAGCGTGAGGCCGCGCAGGTACGACAGATGACTAGGGGGACATCTCATCTTAGCAGCGGACGCTTTGACACCTTTCGCTATGAGTTTGTGAGTTTCTAATCCAATCTTAACTATGGCGTTTTTCAAAACGCGATGAATCATGTATTCTTATTACTTTGATTTTTGTATAAACGCAGAATCTTACGATGCATCGAGCTCCATCACGCGAGGAGGAGTCAGATGGATATCGTAGAGGTATCTATGAAGTACTGAATGATCTTGAAGCTTCAGGATAGCCTGTAGACTGGGAGGCCTTACAGTCTCGCTGATCGCTTGAGGTGAGACGTTAATATGTGTGAGTTGATTTAATTAAGTCAGTATATGTGAAGTAATATCAATACTAATTTTGTGAGTTGTCCTATGTTCAGGTTGCGACGCCTATTCATTAGTGGACCAGATTTCATCTATATGCTTTGTGAGACACAGACACGCTTCTGTGTCTGTTTTTTGTACAAACAGTTAGTGTTCAGATAGTTATTGTTTCCCTTATGGTTATGATTATTGTCATTTTCATCGTATGGACAGTTATTGTTTCTCTTTCTGGTTATGCTTATGGTTATTGTTAATTTTGTTTATAGTTATGGTTATATGCATTATGGTTTTGATCACAGTGATTATAGCCGGTTATGGTTTTAAGTTATGGTTATGCTTTTAAGTTATGGTTATGGTTCGTTATGGTTATGCTTTTCAGTTGGTACGGTTGTCTTTCATTGGCCTTAAATCTCATGTGAGATCCTACATGGATAGCATGTAGGAGGCGTATACATGATATGCTTTTTGTTGAAAAGTTTATGTAAAAACAAAGGGAACTCTGCCAAAATTTTTGCGCACGGGAGCATGGTTGATATTTTGGTGCTGCTCACTTTCTTGGGCAGAGGGCTGTGTCCATCTTTTAACTGGGCACAGGCTAGGCTACCTGCCCTCTGCCCAAGAAAAATTTTTTCTGCTATGGTCGTCGCTATGCGCGTCGCTAATAGCGACTGGTTTCACAGCGACGCTCATAGCGATGGGCGGCATCGATATATGCGTCGATAACACCTTCTTTTGTTGTAGTGTATAACAAAACTCTTGCACAAGCCCTCTTATATGCTCAACACCAATCAGTCATGCAAAAAATGTCAAGAAAAAGCTGTTTATTGATTTTTTCCTTAAAAGAAAACTTTTCAAAGATTCTAAATGCAAACAAGCACTTCAAAAAATAAATCAATGATGAATAGCTCTAAATTAGAATCAAATCACTTACCTACAGCTACTCCTACACATCATACGGGGTTTTGCATCTATGAGTAGAAAACTGCTTCAATGCCACACACGGACTAGCAAATGCTTTTATCACCTCACAAATCACTCAACCACCACAACAACTACTCTAATATACAAATCCTAACTTAATCTACCTAATATAAAAATGCTTTCTTTAGCCTAAACTAAAGCAAGAAACCATCACAGGAGTGTTAGTAGGAATACCTACCTAAGTCCTTGTGTCCTCGGCAGCGGCACCAATGTTGCGGGAGCAAATCACACCGCCCATAAAGTGCATGCAACACAACCTAGATCCACATAATGTCAATCGAGGACACAGATGAAATGATAGGTGCATAGAGGCAATCTCTTTAACTTGTCAGGATTAGACCATTCCACACATACAACACTCTAGAAGGCTAACTAAACCACAATTTAGAATCAAACTACTCTCAACTACACCACCCAACCCACCTGCACGCAAACAGAAGGAGACTCACCAAACCATACCAAAATTGTACGAAACTTAAGGAAAACCATCCCCTCACTAGGATACACCTGTCCCTAGGCCTCTACACTCAAAATCCTCTCTCTAAACCCATCTGCAAAAAACACATATGAAGATAGAGCAAAATTATGAAAGTGCCTAAAAGTGAAATATGTGAGTACCTATGTGTAGCTAATCCTAATGACTTAGGTATACTTACGACCACAAATAGCTCGCAGATGCATTGGCGTGTGCACTTTGTCTTGCGAGGAATGGTTGGAATTGTCATATAGCTATTGTCGAGGCTAATATGATGGTGTTGTTGGATATCCAATGTGATGAGTGACCAGGGAGTAGTGCTAGGATGAAACACGCTCTCTCTCTCTCTTCCTCTCTCACACACAGTCGATGACAGCTTGAAATTTGATTATGAAAAAAGTTCTTTACAAAATGACCTAGGTACCTTATATACTAAGGCTACCATAGGTTAGGCCTAAAATAGAGTTCAAGGGGTCAAATGGATTTGTATGTACAATCTAGAAGTGCCATTGCACCCCGGCTTTTGCAACTAGAGTACCTACTTATTACAAACGAGGTTTATAACCATAATCCTCAGCATTTCATAACTCTCAAAAAATAAGGCTTTGTTGAGTTATGTCGTGTTGTTGACCCACGGGTCAACAACTTCTTTATGCATGTGTGTGTGTAAATTTTCTCTCAATATATATATATATATATATATATATATATATATATATATATATATATATATCTCAACGTGTGTGTGGGAGGGAGAACGAAAAGAAGGGAAGGGAGCAGGAGAGAGGAGAGGTAGGTAGCATACATGGCTCTCCCTCCTCTGCTTTTGTGTGTGTGTGCGCGCGTGCGTGCATGAGAGGGAGGTGAGGACATTTACCTCTTTTATGTTTCTAACGTCGCCAGATATGAGTTTTGGTGTTCTTGGGGACACTATAGCCTGCTTTTCCACTTGTCATTTAGGAAGCATATAAAGAGGTGGTTGTTGATCTAGCACTAACTATGATCTCTCCATTCTATGGGTGGTTTCTGCATTTGTCCCACATTAGACAAATACATATACATAGCCTATCCCTGTTGTCTCATAGGCACAAATTAAACATTTTGGTCTATAATAGCACTCATTGGTCTCATGGTTTGTCCATTTACCTTCAATAGCACATCACTTAAATGGCCTTGCTTGTGCCATAGGCTGCCCTTGTGCTGTACATATCGTGGCCCTCTTATTATGTGGCCTTGGAACCTTTTCAAGCGGGCTTAAAACCGGTTCAGACATTGGAATCTAAATGGAAAAGTTATCCAACACTTGATATGGAAGTAGAAAAGCTAGAATCTTAGAAGATTTTAGCACAAATCATGTAGTCGATGTTAGAAGCACAAAAATCAAAAGTGGAAACCATTGGGAATCCAGCAAATGACAAAACAAAGCCAAAACCTATGGAAACAAAATACACTAAGGACAGTGAGGATTGGCTAGATGGAATCCCGTTATTGAATGAAGATTGGCCAAATCATTTGTGGGAAAGAGTGAAAAAGGTTAAAGATGGAAGCTTGACTTTGAAATCAAATCCAATAGAATAAGTTTGGCTAGACCAACCACCCATGGAGTTAGATGGACAATCATTGTTTGGAGATTGGGGATCAAAGAGGTCAAGCATTTCAAAAGCCCAAACCTTCAAAACATCATCCTCATATTTGGGAGAAAATGGAGAAAAATCACTGGTATTGAAGACCACAAAACCAAACTGGGAAAACCATATTCTGGAAGTGGAGAACCTACAATCTGTCATGTCAATACCGATTCAATGCACCATAAGATTGGGTGAGCTATTGAAGATCATACCACATCTATGGAAAGATCTACAAAACAATCTAGAGAAAGTGGGGATCACAAGATTAATGAAAGAAAAATCCAAAGAGTTTCACCTAGAAGAATCTCAAGGTAAACTTGTCAAACCTGTTCTTATGAACAAGGTAGGAGATAATTGAAAATAAAACAAAGGAAACACAACCCTTCATGTGCATTATAATGATTAAAACACCATATTAGATATTTTGAGACTTTAGAGCCAATTTGGGAATGACCAATGTCTTAAAGATTTGACCATATGGATAAATCTCAAACTATTTTTTAAGGCCAACTCCATTCACAAGATAGTACTTGAAAAGCTCTTTGTAGCCATGACCTCAAAACTTTGGATAAGATTTGGCCATGTGATCAAATCTTAAGCTCATTTTGAAAGTGGGAATTGGAAAATTCCTAAATTCACTAATATGGTGTTTTAACCAACATGGAATTACTAGACAGTAGAGCATGCATTTTCCCCAAGGAGTTCACTATGTAAAAATTGCATATAGCATGTGCAAACAAGAGGTATTTAAATAATCCCTTACTTGTATATTTTCAAGTATTATATGTACCCCTTATGTATGCATTTTTGTAAAAAAATGAGCCCTTATGTATGAAAATTTCCACTTTCTCAATTAAAAAACCCTTTATGAAAGACCATTTTTTTTTGTAATTCTACCTAATTATAAATCTCTTATTTTGTTTGCACGTGCTATCTTACATATTTCCTAGCGGACAACCCGGTGCATTTTCATAGCGACAAAAGCAGTACAGGAAGCCTGGGGAAGACATGCAATTAGGCAAACTAGAATGAAAATATAATTGGTAGATGGACACATAGAACGACCCATGTGAGACTGTTAGAGAATTTGATAATCAATTCATATAGAGTTGACCACCAATGTATATTTTCCATTGTAAATTTTGGAAAAATATTGAACTACAAAATCATTTTGGAATGACCTTTCATGAGACAAATATAATTGGTCTAAGCTTGGGAAAATGATTTTATATCTTTGAAATAGGTTGGATCAATTATACAGATAAACAGGAAAGATCACTCGTACAAGGATGTCCTTAAAAAACCACCCCAAGAGCTAGATTCAAAAACATAGATCGAGACTAAATTATCATCATGGTTGAATGAGGATACACCTATTTGGATATGTGGGGCTTCAAAAAATGGTAGTTTAAGACTCAAAAATTGTATCTCAGATCCAAAAGTAAGTGATGCCAATTACATACTACAACCCTTTCTTGAACATTTACTCGATCCATTTGAGTGAACTCAAATATTGGCTACCATTGACGTTTGTGTCAACGAGTCCACGCCAACCTTGTTTTGTATTGAAGAAGGCTATGACATTGTTCCAATCCAAATGGTAACTATTGTACTACTGGATGAACAACTTTCTTTGATCACTATTATGATGCTACGGCTAAGCTATAGAAGGAGACTCTCACAAGAAAGAAACCAGGCTGAAAAAAAGAGCACATTAGAGCAAAATTGTTACTACAAGAAGGAAAAGAGAAATTTTTGGATTTTTCTAATCAGTATCGGAGATAACAACAGAGATACCAAAAGAAACAAGAGAAGAAACTAAAAACGAATCACAAGGGGCCAAAAATAGAGGAAAAGACATATTTTTTAATGATGTTTGACGTTGAGGATTGTTCACTGGCCGTTACCCCATCTAAGAAACGGACAAGAATGTGAAACAAAAAACTAAAATGAAATGAATACTGCATAAGGTAGATGAAACCAAAGAAAAGGAACCTTGAATGAAAAAAATGGAGCAAGAAGCTAAATAAAAAGAGCTTAAAAGAACCTTGACTGAGGTATGGACCATTGAAATGGAGTTTGGCACAGTGACAAACAAGGGGCAATCAATGTTTCATCACATTACAGAAATTATATTTTGTAGGATCAAAGAATCATTGTAGAGCAACCCATGACACAATCTAAAGAACCGAGGAAATCCTACAAAAGCCTAGAAAATGCCAAAAATCTTGACCTAGCAGGTCCTGGGGAAGAACTAGAACAATCTTACGTTGCAATAAATTTGTCCCATGAAGAAGAAAAAATTATTGTCAGTGAAACCTAAAAGAATATAGGGATGATTTTAAAAGGTCTTATAAAGATTTCGAGGGAGTATAGGTCCTTGAACTTTGTCACACTATTCCTATGAGAGATGATGCAAAACCAAGTAGATAGAGAGCTTATACTTATAATGAGACATTTTCCCCAAAAAGATCAAGGAGAAAATAGAAAAACTCAAAGAAGCTAAATTCATTTATGAAATTGAACATACCCACTGAGTGTTACCATTGTCGTGGTGCCAAAGAAAAATGGAAAACTCAAAGTTTTGGTGAACTTCATGAAGCTGAATGCTACAACTATACAAGATAACTATCCTCTTCCTACCACAGGTCATGTTTTGGAGCTAGTAGTAGGGAAATAAGCTTACAAGTTCCTAGACGGGTTCTCTGGTTACAATTAGCTAGCCATTGATCCTAAAGATCAACACAAAACGGATTTTTCCACGGAATGGGGAATATTTTCATAAAGAGTCATGCCTTTTGGGATGACAAATGCATTAGCAATGTCCCAAAGGAAAATCATCCATGCGAGTCTTACTATAAAGCGAGACTTTTTAGTAAAGAATAATCCGAGCAAATGAATGAAGAGTTAGATAGAGCATCACTGACTCATATCTACTTGGTAATTGCTTACAATGGGTGATGATTGACTTAAGAATTGAAGTTATAATATGCATATTAATTGACATTATTTTGTTGATTTAATTGCGACAATATTTGTAGTCAGATTTAATTATATTTACAACCATAATCTATACTACGTAGGCTTGTGTAGTGAAGCTCACCACACACATGCTAATTATGATTGTGAGATTTTACATGTATTTTATTTAATTGGTCAATAAGCTTTGACATATTCATGACTTGCCTATTCATACCTGGGCGATCATATTAATCAAGGCATTGGTTTAGGCAAATGGCCTCTATATGTCGATGCACCATGTTTATGAAATTGTGCTTGTTGGTACATACTACCACCTTGATGGGAAATTTTGGCTTCGCTCTTGAATTTCACCTTCTCACTTTATTCATACAAATGCCACTGCACCAAGCGCGCTTGTGATCCACCCTCCTTAGTTATAGTGACAATTCCAATCCGCAAATGTCCACCATTGAGTACTACTAATTATGATTGCAAATCAAGTTGAAGGGGTCACATCAACTCAATACCATCGTCATAATTGGGGGTGCTCACTTATTTACTAAAACTACTTAACATCTTTTCCACAAGCTGTGGTTCCGAGCTACATTCCAACAATGGAGAGGGGGAACGGGGAACACACCCGACACACACACAGATGCCTCTCTATAGCCTAAGATATACACAACACCCTAAACCACTCAAAAAACATCTTCAAAAAATTGACTCACATCAGAAAACCTCTGTTTGCACATAAAACAACACGCCAACGCGCTCACCAAGACCAAACACATAGGCACTCACAACATCCGCATAGTTGCTATCGCACATGCCATCGATGCACACAAAAAATCTCTCTGTGTGTGTGTGTGCCCCCCTTAACTGGATCACGGGGGGCATTAGTGCTAGTACTAATTCCTTGAGCAGTTGCCTTGAAAAGCTTGGTCCCGTCACAGACACGGGAACATCTCCCAATTGAGCGCACATGCCAGGTCATCACGATATTGCAAAGCCACCAACAATCATTGGCGTCCAACTGCAATTTCCCACTATCTGTGCTGCCTAGTCCATCCCAAACGGTTACTAGGGCCGCCCAACGTGCCGCCCGTGAGAGCACGCAGTGCTACCACCATGGCCATGGGCCTTGAAGCTCCAAGGTCCACGCCCCTTTGTGATGCTTAATGAGGGCTTACAATACACCCTATATGTCCTTCGTTCACAGACCTTGCCCTCGTACGTGGGATATTTACCCTCCACGTGGCATGCCCAGAGCTTCCCCATCCTCTATCTTCACACAAAAGCCTAAAAAAGGGTCTTTTTCCTACCACCTTCCCCATGCTCCCATCTCCTACTCAGTGGTCAAAATCTCATGCCGCCACATCCAAGTAAGATTTCCATGCCAACTTTGATTTGGGAGAACCTCGTTGCACTTCAACCATTCCAGGGATTGCAAACCAAGGCTGTAAACCAGGAAAAAATTCATCTGACATCCTCCACCCATAGCCTTGTATAGCCCGCGTTCCATCTTGGACCAAATTTGGATGCACCATCATTGTGTCCACCCCCTTGTTGAACATTTATGTTCAACCACACACATGTTTATTTCACCTAAAAAATTGCACACCCAAACAAGCACTCTTTACACCACAAAACACGCTACCATATGTACAAAACCTATCTCTTATCACCTAGCACTTCAGCTCAAGCGGGTTGCCCAACCCCTTGCATTATAGCATTGCTTCCACTTGGATCAAACACGGTGGTTATGATCTCTCCCGTCCCCTTATAAGTGCTCCATCCTAGCACATAACCAATTATCCACATAACCTACCCATGGCATATTGCCCACTTCCAACCAAGCACACCAAACACACTATCATTCTCATCAGACATACCTGTCCCTCCCTCCCAATCGTGTAGAGTGAGATCCTCTTCAAGCGGACTATGTACCCGCTTGACAACTAACTACACTTACCAGCATTCCTTTCAACCACCACACACATACCTCCTCAAAAATCTTGGACATCTCCTAGAATCCTTCTTCATCCACCATAGAGCCTACCTGCATCACTAGAAACTCCTCTATCTTGGGCTCCATGCTCTCCTCTTCACTAGAAATGCACTTGATTCCACCATCATCAATCCCTTCAACTTCAACTATCCCTTCAAGGTCAATCAATTCCAATTTTTGCATCATTCTTTGTCAAGGAAAATAGAAACTCATTCTCTATAGCACCATTTTGGTCTTCTTCCATAGGCAAAGACACCTTGTCCTTCATGGAAAAACTCTGTACCTATTGTACCACCATGGCACACTCCACTGCAACTTTCACCAACATGGCCATTAGCATGACACTTGCACCAAGTCGAGCTGCTCTAGTCCCTCAGAGATGCAATAGCATCCACACAACCATAGAGATTAACATTTAGTATCTCTTTTAAGAAGACGTTTACCCCATGCATAAAACAAGGTTTTTGATCTACGATTAGTTGGAATTACTATGTTCTTGTCCATGTGTGTGGTATGCCAACACATCTATACAATATTGGAGAAGTATTTTAAATTTGTGTAACCTTCTCTTTTTTTGATATCGATGCTATGGGATCAGCTCACTTTTTGAAAGAGCTACTTTTTAACTCTCTCTTTGGATGATAGATGAATGGGTCTAAGAAATCTCTATTTTTTTAAAATTCAAGTAAGTTCTCTTTGCCTACAGCCTTTTTTTGTGAAAAACGGCTCGGATTTGTTTTCACTAAAACATCTTTTCTTGGAAGGTGTGATTCCTGATTGCAACCAATGATGGGAGCAATAGCATTTGCTAAATGGAGTATAGACTTTGTTGGTCCTATCCATCCCCCTTCTAACAAGACTTAGGCACAATGTAATATTGTAGCCACTAATTATCTGACCAAGTAGGCAAAAGCTAGAGCCACTAGGAAGAACAGTGCAAGAACCACATATGCATTCTTATACAAATGTATATTCACACGATAAAAACTTATTGAGCTTGTTATTGATCGAGGGACACATTTGTTCAACGGGGTGATAGAAAGCTTGCTTAACAAATTTATGGTTATCCACCATAAAAAATCCGCACCCTATCATCCTCAAGAAAATGTCCAATTAGAGCATACAAAAAAATTCCTTAGCTCTGTGCGTACAAAGATTGTAATCTTGGGAAGAACAGATTGGGAGATGAATCTTCATTCAACTCTATGGGCTTATAGGGTTTTGTATAAAGTAACTTTGAATGCCACTCTATTTCTACAAACTTGAAGTTATATTGCCAATGGGGTTTTACTATCAACCCTGAGAGTTACACATGAACTAGAGTGGACACATGAACTATTAAACGACTAGAAAATATTGCACAACCATTTTCAAAGTTAGATATTCCCTTGTCTGCTCGGATGATGATACTTTTGATGAAGTTGTTCATGATGAGGTGTATGGAGGTTATGGAAGCTTGGTGAGCAAAGACTAGTAGCTATTGCACACATCTGTGCTCCAAAAAGGAAACAGTAACAGCTCTTTGACTCACACCTATTGACAAAAAGTTTCAAGCAAGGAGATATTGTATTAGTATATTCCTTGAAGCAACACATCCCTAAGTTAAAGAAAAAGGTGCATGGTCCTTTTGTAATCAAAAGTGTTTCATGAAGCAAGGCAATTAAATTGCCCACCTTGGATGGTAAAATATTGGAAAATTGAATTAATGGATGTTGTTTGCAAAGGTATAATATGCCACTAACTAATGATCTCGTAAAAAGGATGCATGCAACAAAAGAACATAAGATAAAGAAAAAACAGGTCATTGAAGAATCTCAAGAGGAATCTCGCATTTGAGTTTTAAAGACGAAAGAAACAATGCAACCAAACCATGAGATAATGCCAGTCAATATGCTTCAAATTCAAATACTGCATTTCACTCGGGCCTTAGCAGAAGATGAGGTAAATATGGATGGTGAATGAATGGATGGACTAGATAGGAGGACAACAGTGAACCCCAAAGATGGATTCAAAGACAAGGAACTAGTAGTCATGTATGGATTTTACAACATGCATTTAACTCATGCCCCATCATTGGTGGGAGAAAACAAAGGTAGCGATGAACAAATTTTAAATAAAAATGTTGAACACTCTTTGACTTGTTATATCTTCAAATTGGTGAGTGCACTTGTAAACAGATTTATAGAGCAAAAACCAAAGTATAAAGACTCGTTAAATTGATTTGTCCATTTATATAAATACTTACAATTGCAAAACAGGCAGTTGGTGGTAATCATGATTCATAAACATTACAACATACGGTGTTTTATTTGCCTTGGCACTCATACTCATTAGCCTATCCTCTTTAGGCCATCCAAGCCTGACAAGAGTGCATGTGCATATTTGTGTCGTATAGTAAACTTTATCCAAGGATAATATGAGACCTCGCTTGTACTTAGATACCCACTCAAGGTAATTGGTGTCATTGCCTTCTGGCAAGTACTTCAACAACTTTAGTAGTGCATATACATCTTGTGATTTGGTATAGACCGGTGGGTTAGTAGATATGCATTCAAGTGCAATCCCCCGATACATATTGGAACATCATTATATATGGACGACAACAAATTTGGAAAAGTAGGAAACCTCTTCGCAGTGGTGGGGATAGAAGGTAGCTTTCCCCCAATACGAGAATCCCATGTAAATGCCATGCCATCCAAAGTGGCGCATGATGTTACTTCGATGAATGTCATTATGTGTGTTCAAAAAGTAGACGGTGTACAAAAAACCATGGAAAATGCTCCAAATGTTGATTTGACCTTCTCGATACGACGTCAACATCTTTCAAGCCCTTGTTGTATTGGAGGTTATTTATCTCCTTTTGTAATCTCTCTAAACCATGGTTGAGGGTGCTCCCTTCTTCCTTTTATTTTCTTCAAGAGGTTCAACTAGATTTATGTGATCCATAAAGCATGTTCTAGTCTTCACTGTTGGATCAAGAGAGTCAGAGACCCTCACTACTTGGCCAAAAATTTGTGAGGACTCATTTGCTAGCTTCCCTTCTATTAAAATCTCTATGTTGGATGCTTTGTCATTTCTCTAAACCAAAGCATTGTATGCATCCTGGCATAAGGAATCAACAAAGGACTTGAATGACAAGGCCTCAAATGAGCTTTGGAGATTGTCCTCTCAAGAAGAATGAAGTTGTAGGTATATAAACTCCTCTATAGATTGACACTCTAGTTTTGTGACCTCGTTGGCCATGATGTATGGAGTACTTACATCAAATAATAAATCACACAATCATAAAGTTAGGAAAAAGTAAGCCATAAATGATTAAAAAATAATTTCATTAACATGATGACAATTTACAAGAGAATGTGATACATTGTGACCATACAACAATGCAATCCAACAAGCTTAAATGCAACCAAGAAAATACAAAATGGTCAAACTCTCATCCTAAACACAATCATAGACTAAGCAAATACAAACAGTTAAACAATGATATTTATGTAATCTTACCCATCGTAAGTAGTCAATGCACTACTAAGATGGACGCAAGGATTTTTAGCCCTATTGTAAGAACAAGGGAGTAGTAGTAGCTTGGAAAGATTACATTGAAATAAATTCACTACGAACATAAACCAAGAAAACCAAATAGTAAAAGAATGATATTACACGTAATCTTGCCGATGTTAGTACCTAAGCTACTACCAAAATCAAACGCATGGGTTTTTAGCCCCATTGTAAGAGCAAAGGAGTAACTGTGGATTCAAATTCCAAGAAAGACTATATTGAAAGCAAGTCAGTATGAGTAGCGATGTTGCTTCTCTCTTTGTAAGAAACAAAGCTATGTCTAGGATGAGAACGCAGAGAGAAGTGTGTAATTCACTAGCTCACAAATTCTTGGAGCTATGCTAACCCTAAAAAGAATTTCAGGAAGTAGGAAATGCCGTGGGGTGAGTCAATCAACATACATACAATCTATGGTATCCAAAAGCACCACCTGATGTATGACTAATGAGTCAAATAAAATGTGTGCCATCCATTTTATTTGTAAATTACTGTGGGAGTAAAAGACTATATTGAATGATCTAAACCCCAACCCCCTAGACTACCTCTGGGGTAGGACACACCAAATGCTGAATAAAACCTTACAGTGTCTATCTACTCTACACCCCCCATATGTGAGTAGGACACATTGAATAGATATGCAGATACACAAAACTTGAAAAGATTTTAAAATTTTATATTCTAGTAGTTTAAAATTTAACTAATCACTTGCATATAGTTAAAGAGAGGGTATCTCCTCGATGACCTACAATAGGTGTAAGTGCTTTACCTATTTAGTCTTTTGAGTTTTGTATTACCTCATTAGCTTCTATGCTACTGCCCCAGTTGTGCCCGAGTAGAGTTCTTGCTTATTACTCAAGTTAGCACTTGGTTACCTGCAATAGATAGTGGTCATGGCCATGGCCACTCGATCCTCGTCTTGAGGCAAGATCATTTTTGCTGGGGTTGTGGCAACACCCCAAAGCTTGGTAGCACTGCCCACCTACAGAGTGAAGTCGAGAGACTTTGCAAGGAAAACAAGGAACTGAAAGAGAGAATCCCTGCAGTCGAAGTTCGTCTCATTGCATTGGAGGAGAAAAAAAAAAGTGGACAAAAGACATGCCCACTAAAGAAAAAGGGCAAGTGGGAACCACGCTCACAAAGGAGTTCAAGAGTCAAATACATGAGGATATTTGTCGCAAGATCGAAGATGAGGTGGCATCCATGCTATGCAAATAAAAATGGCAAGAAGATATAGCTCTCAATGCCCACATTGTGGACTCCCATGAAATTGGAAAGGGGAAGGGGACCTCAAGTTCAATGAGTCCCTTGCTCAAATTTAGACAATAATCCTTGTGGGAGTACAATAGAATCAAGCAACAATCACAACCCTTGCGCATGAACACCGCACCAACTATGCAATCCTCTCTTTCAACACCAAGGTGGATCAAATTAAATTCCTCAAGTAATCAAGGCTTCTCAAAGGCACCACTCTTCGGTTTTCAAAAGATCTTACACCCGCCCAACTCAATCAAAAGAAGGCAAAATTTCAAAAAGTACCTAAAGTACGCACTACACAAAAATGGGCAATTTATCGAGGAGGTAAATCCATTCTCCAAGAGTTGCGAACTCCAAAACTGACTACCCCCTCACCCACCCCTCCTCCTTAGGTTTCATCCTTTTTTGCCCTTCTTTGGACCCTTAGTCCTTAAGTGAGATGTATTTAACAACTCCTCTATGTAGACTTCACCCTTTGTAATGTTTGTTTTTTGGTCCCATAGGTCATATCTGACCTCCATGTAAGATAAATCATCTATCTACCTATCTCTCCATCTAAAAATCAATCTCTCTCTCTCTCTCTCTCTCTCTCTCTCTCTTTCATTCTCTATGAAAAAGGAACCAACTTTCTTTCTAAGTAGCACACATTCAAGCAAGAAAAGATATAAAGATTTATGTACATGTAATGTCTAGATCTTGTCACCATTTTAAATCTTCCACACCTAACAAAATAAGATCATTAGGGTTCATTTTGACCATCCCCATAGATAGAGCACACTATGAAAATAAGAAGGATATATGGAAACTGGTGGAAAGAAAAGAAAAAGTCACATAAGAGAAATCTAGGGACTAGTAGCTCAAGGTCAACAGACCTAGTGGTTAAGCCATCAAAAACATCTTTGTTTTCTTTATTTGTTAGGAAGTGGACTGATCAACACTAGAAGTGTATAAGGATCCGAGAACACAAACTAAGGACAAAAATTCTATTTAGGTAGAAGGCAAGCAAGGGATAGCGAGTGCCTCTATTTCTGTTTTCAGAAGAATGATTGATAAGTTATAAGCTTTGCAAACGAAGAATCCTTAAGAGAAGTTCCACATCAATGAAAGGGATTGGTTATGGCACAAATGCTAATCAGTCTCTCATGGAATATTTAGTATACTAATCGCAAGAGATGAGAGAGAGAGAGAGAGAGAGAGAGAGAGGGAGAGAGAGAGATTGGCACTAATAGAGATATCAAAGTATAAATGGACTGATAACAAACTAGATGCAAATTGTGGATACAAACTAGGATCAAATGATGGGGAAAATGCTTGCATACAAAAGTGTGTAGCATGGGCCTTTTTGATAGGAGTAGGGAGAGAGAATCTAATGGCGTAAATGATGATATCAAAGTTGTCAACTTTCAAAGTAGAGGGAGGTTTCCACTAGTTGGTTGTGCAGATGTGTCACACACTCCAACAATCAATACTCTTGTTGATGTGCATTATTTACCTTATGATTCTCTTGTAATAGCAGTCACTAGTGACGTGAATGATGCATAGTACATATAAGATGGATATATTTCCACTATCCAGATTGGATGTATCTGTCATATGTAGCAAAATTGAAATGGTGACAAGATCTAGAATTTACACTTCCACAAATCTTTACTTTTTTCCTTGCTTGAATGTGTGCTACTTAGCACGAATGATGGATCTATTTTCTTAGAGAGAGAATGAGAGAGAGAGAGAGAGAGAGAGAGAGAGAGAGAGAGAGAGAGAGAGAGAGAGAGAGAGAGAGAGTACACACAATATATGTGGTTCACCCAATGTGGGCTACGTCCACGGAAAAGCATCCACTCAATGGCTTTAGTACTTCAAAACAAGAAGTAGATTACAAAGGGATTATACCCTTTTGGAGCTCCCGCCTTGCTTCACTCTCACCACCTCACATGAACTTCATAATGCACCACAATGCTTCACAATCCGTTCTTGTGTGTAGAAGAGGCCTACTTTTATAGGCCAAAAGGGCTACCCTCTCTCCTGAGAGGTAGCCATGTGTAGCCGCCCTTGTGTAGATAAGTCCAAATCGGACCCTCCAATCCGCCCATGTGTGGCCACCCTTGAGAAGACAAATCCTCCTTCGAAATCGGCCACTGGCCATTGAATTCGGCCATAGGCCATCGGCCATTGACTACCGGCAACCAGCCAACACCGGCCAACCGGCAGATCATTTTTCGACCACTTTTTGGCCGCCTTCCGGTCATAATATTCCGGTGAAGCCAATATCGAGCTGTGCTCGAGACAGGCGATGAAAATTTTGGTTTTCGATGAGTGATTTTTCTTCACGTAGGATGGCTTCTCCTCGTAATGGGGGTCTTACAAATATGCATTTTTAATACAAAAAATTACAAGGAGTAAATCAGGCTCCATACTTAACAGTCGGTATATGCATTGCTAAAACTAAAAGGAGATCCAATGTTTAAAAAGGATCAAAAGTTGAAATACCGATGCTTATTACGACGAGCATACCAATCTTGACAACAACACCTATACCGATGCTAATATGGATGTTGATACCAATGTTTATTGCGATGGTTATACTGATGCCAGTTGCAAAACAAAACCTATAGGTTCATTTATTCATTTTTTTCCCCATTTTTTGCCCTCTCTTCTTGCCCACTTTTTGCTAATCTTTGCCATAGCCTTAGATCTCCTACTTTGGGGCTTGCTACCTGGATTAAGATATCCACTCACTCACACTCTTGCAACAAGAAGGTAAGGTTATTTTTTAGATTTATGTTAGATTATTGCGTATTTGTGTGGGTGCATGACAATGTGTGCGTGTGTGTGTGTGTTTTCTTGCAGGTTTTGCGGCAATCTCTCAAGATCTTTGTGCTCACATAGGTCACATGTGAGTGATCTATCTTTTTATTTTCCTACACACACACACACACACACACACACACACACACACACACACACATAAACACATAAATAAATATAGATGCATATATATTTACACATAATTAAACACAGTACCACACACACACACATTTTCAAATTAAATATTAAAATACATCTTTTGGTTTGAATTTATTTACAATTAGTTATTTTATTTTTATGCAATATTATTCATATACCAATTGCAAATTAAGTGGTTGTAAATGTTTTGTAGAGATCGATATACTTTTAGGTTTTAGTGTTAGGCTTTAACTTGACCATCTTTGACCTTTAGACCTTGCCGTTTAGGTTATATTATTAGGGGTTGGCCATAATATTCTGTTTAGGTTGGATTATTAGGGTTAACGGCTTTTGGTTTGGCTGCTAGAGTTGGAGATGCGTGTTATATTGCTTAGGGTAAAGCGGCTTTTGGTTGGGCTGCTAGGAGTTGGCCTTGTATAGGTGCTTAGGGAAGGCCATAGAAAGACACTCTAAACCGATGTAGGAAATCTTTGGTTCGGCCATTTTGGTCTACAATGTTTAACGGCTTAGGCTTGGCCTTGTTTGGCTGCTTAGGGCTAGCCTCTTAGGTTTTAGTCCTTTGCACTTTGGTTGTTTCAATCCGCTTAGGGCTAGAATCTTAGGACTAGAGGCTTTTAATTTGGCCTCTCTAAATCATTTTAGTGTTGCATTAGTTTAGCCATTTCAATCATCCCACTAGGGTTAACTGCTTAGGATAAGCGGTTGGACTGTTTGAGTCCGCTTAGAGTTAGCTGGGTTTGGTTTACTGCTTGGAGTTGGCCTTGTAAAGGCACCTAGGGCTGGTCGTATAAAGATGCTCTAAACCAATTTAGGAAATCTTGAGTTCGGTCATTTTGGTTTACAGTGTTGAGTTGCTTAAGGTTGACCATGTTTGGTTGCTTAGGGCTAAGAACTTAGGTTTTATTTCTTCTCACTTTGGCTGTTTTAGTCTGCTTAGGGCTAGCCATTGAGGGCTAACATCTTTTGATTTGACCACTCTAAATCGGCTTTATATTGCATTAGTTTAGCCATTTAATCCTCTTAAGGTTAGATGCTTAGGGTAAGCGATTGGGTTGTTTCACTTTGCTTAGGGTTAGCTACTCAGGACCGAGTTAGCAGCTTTTGCTTTGCCCACTTGGAGTTGTCCTTGTAAAGGTGCTTAGAACTGGCCATGTAAAGACGCCCTTAACCGAATTAGGTTAACTTTAGTTTCTTCATTTCAATACACTTAGGGTTGATCGTGTAAAGACTCTAATTAGGGTCGGTCCTATAAAGACGTTTAGGGTCTATCATGTAAAGACTCTTAGGGTCGATCCTATAAAGACACTTAGGGTTGGTCGTGTAAAGCTGCATAGAGTGTTAAGGTTTGTCTTCTACATACATTATCATGTAGACGTGGGTATGTACTTATGTTGTACCCATGAATTTATATAATCATTAATCAATAAAGACGATAATATAATTCGGTGGTCCTGATCTTTGTGCACCTCTAGACCAAGATTAATAAAGATGATAATATAATATTGATTAATAATATTAATCAATAAAGACAATAATATAATCCGGCGGTCCTGATCTTTGTGAACCTCTAGACCAAGATTGGGCATGGCTAGAAAAATTTGAGGTAGTTTACATTGTACCAATGTAGAAACTCTAATGGGAAACAACTTTTGGTTTCACATGTTTGGATGTGCTTGGACGCTTATGGTTGCTAGTGTTTGATTTGGTCACTCTAACTTGGCTTATGGTTTGACCGCTCTAAATGTACTTAGTAATTGTAGTTTTAACCATTAGATTGTTATAATATTAGGGTTTTAGGTTCTAGGTTAACCATTAGACTGTTACAATATTAGGGGTTCTCGTCGATCTACATGCATTGCCATGTAGACGTGAGTGTGTACTTATGTCACACCCATGAATATAGACATTGACCAATAAAGAAGAAAGTATAACCCGATGGTCTTGATCACCATGCACCTCTAGATCGTGAATTTTATAAGATGTTTATTTTCTCGGTATAGTTGTCGATATTCGTGTGACGTCCTATTGTGTGTTAGCAGATCCATCACATTTTTGGCAAGGAAAGGGACTAAGAAACAAAAAGACTAGGTTGAATTTGTAATCTGCTTCTTGCTCATTGGAAAAGTTCCAAAACGCCAACACTAATCTGCAAAAATGCTAGGGCTGATGTTGACGCAGGCTCATGTAATGAAAAATGCTAGATTTATGCTGGCGTTGACTCATCTGATGGAAAATGCTAGATTGATGCTAGCACTGGCTCATGTGATGAAAAATGGTAGGTTGATTCTCCTTATATAGAATAGGGATACTCCTTATATAGAATAGGGATACTGCTTAAGTGCCCCTAAAGACTTAGGTAGGGAAAACTTGGAAGACAAAGTTATGAAAACAGTTTATTTGAATGATATATTAATAAACTTGACTTCAACTATATGCACGTCATGTGAGATACCCACCACAGTGTAACAAAATCTATCAAAATGATTGTACAAACAATTTATAGGGTTCCAAAACTAGAAAACCTAATCTAGTGAACTCATCCAAACATGCAAGTCTTGCAAACAGGCTCACAAAATTTCTCGTACTAATCCTCCTAGGATTCTAGACACTCCTGTCTATGGATATGTACAAAATTGGCTTTCTAAGTCCACGAAGCATGTCCACATGGCACATAGAGCCATGTGCATGTGATAGGACCACAGTAGCCAATGGAATGGCCAAATTGAATGAGTTCAAGACAATAGAGAGTGTGAAAAAATTTGTCAATTGCAAAAATAGCTTGTGTGCTAAACAATATTGGCAAAAAGAAGAGCAAGAGGTAGTAGAATTTTGCAAAAAGAGAACTAAGGAGCTATAAGATGAATATGAGGAATTGGAGAGTGACCACACCAAGCTGGTTGCACTAAACAAACATTTGGCAAATGGGATTCAACAAAAGACTTTATAATCAGATTTAGTTTTAAACTAAAAGTAGAGTAGAATAGACGGGTTGACAACTGCCAAAAATGTGCTCAAATAGGGAATAATTGATAAATACATATATTAGTGATTGGTGGATATCACTCAATTATAAGAAACTTTGACTTTGAATCTAGAAAATTGGGAAGGCCTAGTTGCCAACATGAAAGTCAATCTTGAAGTTGTGGCATCAGATGCTACTACATTGGCCAATCAAGTAATCATTTAGCATCTCCAAGTAGATCCCAACACTACTAACAATCAATCAGTTCAGGAGGATCAAACCTCTAATTAGGAAACCTAGAGAGAATAAGGGGATATAGCTGATGAGAAAGATGAGGATAACAAAGAGGATGATACTATTGACCTTGAACTAGAACTATTTCACAAGAAAGATGATGATGATGATGATGATTATGGTCAAGGGGAAGAATCTGCAAGCAGGAATACTACTATAACTTCAAATCAACATGAGGAGCAACAAGAGTAAGCTCTAGAAAAGTCAAAATCAGCATGATGTCCAGTAGCATCATCAAAAGGAATTAGTGAAACTAGATAGGAATAAAGCAATTCATACTAATAAATAATTAGATACCCGTTTTAGTTCATTTCTTTTATATCTATTCCTAATTCTTAATTCTCAATTTAGGAAGAATAAGAATTTCTAGATCTAGGATTATTTGAATGATGATGATGCCTAGTAACACTGATATGTAAAGATTTGAGATTAATACATGTAGGCACCCAAAGGATGGTGGTACACTAGAATGTTTAAAGTTTTATGATCAACAATAATTTCAGTGTTCCCCTTATCCTAATGTTATACTAGTTTTGAGGAGGATACGCAAATATGTTTTTCCCAAGGTATAGTAAAATAGAGCAATGAGTCTTCACACTTCTATTTGCATGCTACAAGTTTCAAATCTATCTCTTGCCAAGGAATTTTGAGATTCTCTCTCCTTATAGCTTTCTCTTTGATGTTATGCTTCACCCAAAGCCAGGAAAGAGAATGATTAAATGGGCCTTACAACTTCAAGAGTATGAATTTTAATTTTGAATTGATCACACTATGAAGGCTAAGCTAGAGGAGATCATATTGTACCAATGTGAGGAGGTTGCTTCTTTTCCTTGTATTGACTACACCTATCTAGAGGAGGGGCCTGCCATGGAAGAGACCTTTGTCATATGGTTTGATGGAGTTAATCAATGTGTGCATCCAAAATTAAGTGGAGGTATTGTCATCCAATCTCCTGAAGATCAAATTTTATTCTCTAATAATGAAGCTGAATATCTCACTTTATACTTGGGTTTTAAGAAATGTCTACAGCTTGGTATTCAGAAGCCTATTTTCAAAGGTGATGCTCTTATTTTCATCAAGAAAGTTCTAGGGTTATGGAAAGTTAAAAGGGACTCTCTCAAAATGTTGTTTTATGGTATAAAGAGTCTCTCATGCCATTTGAATCTATTCAATTCAAGTATGTTCCGATGAGTCAAAATCATATGGTGGATGCTCTAGCAAGTGGCAAACTTTAAGCCTGTCTTCATTCTCTTAGGCTACAACCTGCTTTATATTTAAGGGGGGAATCTCTTCCAGATGTTATTGAATTTTTTGACACAAGGAAATGTGGAGAGAATATGTCCAAGACTCAAAGGATAAATCTTATAATGAAGGCCAAGAACTACACTATGGTGGAGAAAGACCTCATGATGCATAGCAAGGATGACATCTTCGGGAGGGTGCCTTACAAAGAGGAGATAGCCCTCATCCTTCATAACTCTCATCAAGCAAGTGGTCACCACAATAAAGATCAAGTTATCTTTCACATCTTGAGGGTGGGTTTTAGCCATCTCTTAGCACCACAATGTGCACTTTTGGTACAAAACTTTATGTCTCAGATCCAGAGGAGTGCTCAATTAGACAAAAAATAACATATTTTCAAGGTGAACGCCTTATTACATAGAGGTACAAAAATTTCCAGACAACAAGCCTATTTTTCTTCTCAACTTCAATGAGTTCTTGATCAAAGTCTGTAGGTTAGACTTCTATATAAGGGTTTTTTCTCTCGAATGACGTAAGTAATTGAATCTCTAAGTATGATGTGAATGTATTGTGCCATAGTTGTCTTATGTTTTTATGTGATATGAGAGCCTGAGAGATTATTTTGTTGTTCAAAATGAGAAAGAGACTTTGTGTGTTATTCTTTTAGATTTAGTAACTGAGTATTTAGCATGTATGTATATTTTGATAGCATGAAGAGTGGTTGTAGTATTCTCTATGTATGTGTCCAACGTTTGTGCCAAGATACTTATTGGAGATCCACGGGTTCAAATATTGAAGTTGGGAAGTTAGCATTATGATATGTGTGTGATGTAATGGTGTATGTATGTTTGAAAACGATGAAGCAAGAAGAACATTGCAAGGGTTTACTTCACTAGGAAAAAGAGTTTCTTTGATAGGGAAAGTGAGTTTCAGTGGAAGTTCCAATTCTTTTGAAGAGGGGAATTTACAACCTAATCCACTTCATTATGACGAGACTGAAGTAATTTCAAGTTCAAAGTTCAAAGTTAGTCTATGAAGAAACATTTTGTAGTAGAAGAGAAGATTACATTAATTCCAATAGATGAGATTTAAAATGAAGAGGAACTTTGAAGTTGTGATGCTTGACCTATACCCTATGTGCTCAAGAGAGGTCCTTTGTGGTAGCTCCACGTATATTAAAAACCCTTGGTTGACCTATGCGCCTATGTGTTTAGGAGAGGTTCTTTGTGGTAGCACCAGGTTATGGGTATACTTGAAACCCTACGTTAACATATACCCTATGTGTTCAGGGGATGGCCTCCCTAGCTCTTTTCCATTACCCAATGGGAGTGCCGATTGTTGAGAAGAAGGGACTAGAGGGGGGTGTGAGACATGGAAGCCACAAAATCCCATTAGACCCCTAAAACAACATCCGACCTAACCCTAACGAGGTAGATCTTTTTTTTGTTTTTTTGGCAAATCACACAACTCCCTTGCAAGGTGACAAAAACATCCGTGAGCGCCAATATTTCACTTGGCCTCATGCAAATTGATGACCCTGATTACCAAGGATGAATGTAGATCTTTAACCCCATAAACTCAATGAAGTATGTTATCCATGCAATGCATGTTTCAACCTTGAATATTCTTCAAAAAAGTAAATTTTGGAATTGTTAGCAACAAACAAAAATCAGGCTAAATTTTCAAGTGGTGTTTTTGACTACTCTGATTTTTAAAAGAAATTTCTTTTTGGAAATTTTTTCCATTGTTATAATGCAAGGAAGAAACAAACAAAATTGTTTATTTGGGGATTGATTTGTCTCAAATTAAAGGTTTGTTTCAAATTGACGAGCAAGCTACTTTGATTGAATATCCAAAGGTTAATTCTAAAGATTTCAAAGTTTTGTGAAGCTTTGATGGAGAGGTAGACGTGTGAAAATGATTCAAAAAAAGATGTTCATACGGGAAAAAAACTTCTCTAAGATGATTGTTTAGCAGATGAACCATGCTTTTGTGATGATTTTGAGAAGAAGCATGAGCAATGTAATGTTCCAAAATGATTTAGAATTTTTTGAAGTGTTTATTCAGCTTCTATAGGCTAAATATGATTTAGAAAGCACTCAATTTGAAGCGGATTTCACTAATTTGATGTTTTTGCAATCAACTTTTGATACAGAAGATGATGTAATAGAATCTTTCTTGTTTTATCTTGATGAGGAGAATTCCATGGATGTACTAATTTTTGCACGATTATAAGCTGAAGGAATGCAAATTCAAAGTTTTTTGGATGAAATGTTTCTTGATCCAATAGTTCAAAATCAAATCGTTAACCCAGGTTTTTTGATTTTAGCCAATAATCACTATGACATGGTAGAAGTCTTTCCTGAGTGTAGATTAACAACAAGGAGATACAAGTAAATTTTCAATGATGTCAGTGTTGACAAATCATTTTTTGGTGTTCCTAATATTTTTGTAGTGGAGCAAGTTGATTTATTTTTGCCAAAATATTGTGAAACTGTACATTGTGAAGGGGATGGTTGGTGTGAAGTGCTAAAAAGCACAAGAATGACGCAAGGCTTGCATAATAAACATGTAAATTTAAAGTTACCAACCATTCTAAACTTTGAAAAACTAACACAACTCTGACTTGCATAAATATTTTTAACTTATTACAGAAGCAAAAACTTGAACTTAAACTAGTCCTATAAAAAAATAGCCACTTTTGTGGTTTTAAGAGTTTTTTGTGAAAAATTCTTCTCTACTACAGAAGTTATTTAAATAAATTATTCTTTTAGGGAATTATGCCCAAAGCTCAATATGAGTCGATAAATAATTGAAACCTAAAGGAGATTCTAATGGTGTCTTCCCGTGGCCATATTCAATAACTAATTTGTGGAGAGATACTATTTTTTTCTTTTCAATTTTGAAAGTAAATCAAATCATTGTTAAGTAGGCCCAATTGTTTTTGGAAAATCCCTCAATAGGGTGTAGAGATGTACCAAGATTTTTTTACCTATATTCAAAGATTGTTGACATTTATTATCTCTCCAAGTTACGTATTGAAGTGTAGTTTTACGTATAATTTGATAATTTTAGAAAGGTAAACATTTTGTTTTTGAGCTTTTCATGTAAATTTTGTATTGGAAAACTTGTTTCATATCTTAAACCCATATGTAATAAGAAGGTTCATGAGGTTTTGATGTCAAATACAAAAGGTATGTCTCATTTACTAGATTCCTAGTTGCATCATATTGATGACTCCTTTTAGAGTTTGCACCATGTAATGCTCTGATTGGGGATTGTTATTGATCGGCTTGGTTATTACATGGTAGTTCAACACTGCCTGTCTTTTGCTTTGCCAACTATAAAAACTATCCTAGGATCACCGCCTGTTGATGGGACAGTGAGTGGGGTCGATCCTGAGATGTTGGGGTGCATTCCTGTAATAGGTTTCGTCAGTCGGTCGCTGATCGAACCATTTCATTCTCTAGAGTGGTTGATTGTCAAGGATAGTTTCAATCTGAAGGGTGGTAATTGGAACTTCTCTGTAGTCCCCTCTGCTGTTTGATGCAATTTCTGGGAGCATTTTTTGTTGCCATAATCGAACTTCTTGCCACATCAAGGGCAGTGCGATCATTTCGTGCCCATAAATTTTTGCAACCTAATCTAGAGTGATCATGAGGAGGGCAGCTGATTCTAGCACTTTTAATTCATATTGCATATATGCCTTGTGTGATGGGTCTTTGACTTCTTAGATCCAACGTTGAATTTCATCTTTTGCCGACTTCGAGGTGTATGTCGTGGCTGGATCTGCAGACTCTTGTGTGCCTTTTCCAATGCTAGTAGTTGCCATCTCTGTTTGTTGAGTTTCAAACTCTGAGTGTTCAAATCTAACTCCCTGCTCAAATTCTCCTGTGTCCTGTTGATCCTTTGTTTGATTTGCTTTCAGAGCCTCTACTTCCTTCCTTGCCTCAGCCAGTTTCTTTTTCAAGTCTTCAATTTCCTCATCCTTTGCCTGTTGTAGGGCCCTATGACTTGCTGTCATGATCTGTCTATCATATTTTTCTTGTTTTAGGGCTTCCTTTAACTCTTTGATTTCAGGAAGTAGAGCCTGCAGTCATAGTCGAAGAGGAGGGTGTCTCCTGTATGGCCAGGAGCTGCGTGAGAGACCTCCTAACCACGGCATAGGAGCCTTGTAGCTTCTCATTCTGTTCCTTTTCTCTGGTTAGCTCCTCCTCGAGGCGTTGCTGTTCGATCTGTAAAGCTGAGTTAGCCTCATTGAATTGTTGCACTTCTTTATAATAGTAGGTTGCATTCTCTCATTTTCTCTGCAACTCTGATTGCGCCTGGACTTGTGCGTTCTTCAGTGCCTCTATTTGTTGCTTCAATTGCCCGAATTCTGTTGCTGCTCTCGATACCTCCTTTTTGTTATCTTCTAATTCCAAATCCTTGAGGTTATAGAGAGTTCGTTGAGAGTAGAATTGCAGTTTGATCTGCTCTAGGTGACTGTCAATATCAAAGGAGTTAACCATCTCCGCTCCTTCTTTTATGGCCGCTTGTGTGTGTTGCGTTCTTAGCCCATGCTGATCTGAATGCTCAACCACATCAGATTGCTTTTCCTTTTGTTTCAAACCCTCTATTGCGTCAGGGTTCGTCGGGCAGGTTTTGTCTGTGATTCCGTTTGTTGATCCATCCGCTGTTCCGTCTGCTTTCTGTCGACTCTTTGCTCCGACTTTCCTGCACTTTTCCCTTTCTCTTGTTCTGACCTCTTTGAAACTATCTCAGCATCCTTTGGCAAACCAAGGTCTTGGTCTTGTCATTCATGTGTCTCGTGTTGTCCCTCTCCTTGTGAGAGACTTTTCTCCTTTTTATTTTTTTCAGATTCGTCCGATGATTCTAAATGACCGATGCGTTGCTACTTTGATTCTTCTTGTTGCCTCTACTCCATATTTTTCTTGAGCTCATTGTGAATTCGTTGCCGCATGGCGCTGGCAATTTCCCGTTTCTCTTCAGCTTCCTTCCTCTTTTGTTGCTTGATCCTTTCCAAGGCCTTTGTTTGCCTGCGTATGAGCGGAGTATCCTCGACTGCATCATCTTCTTTCTCGTCATACGCTTTTGTCTCTTGGGTTTGCTGGTGATCTTTCTTTTGTTGGCGGAGCTTTTCCCTCAATGCCTGTGCCTCTTCCATTGTCCTCCTGGCATGAGTGATGGGGATAGCTTCTGCCAAATGTGTAGCCTTTTTCTTTAATCGAGTCCATCCCAGGGTGTATGGGATATCCTTCTCTTCCTCCGAAGCCTGGTACTTAGAAGGAGTATCTCATGGGTGGGATCCCTCCTCCTGGCTACTCCGAGCATCCAACTCTGTTTTCTCACTGTCTGTATCCCTTAGAGGTGCACTTTGCCTAGTTTGTTTGACTCCAGGATTTGGTCTTGTAGAAGGTCATGCCACTGGTCTCACAACTCTTTTAGACCTGTGGATTAGGTCTATTTGCGCTTGGGCAGGTGGTAGATCATCAATCATGCCCAATACTTGATAGGATATTCGTGTGAGCATGGGTCCTCCGTTCATGTAAGCTTTACTTCTTTGACCGCCCTTTAGGCTTGCTTCCACAATTGTGTCAAGAAGGTAGTTACCAAAGTTGCAGCTGACCACCTTGCCTTCAGCCAAAACCATCGCCATCACCATTGCCATATGCAACAAGGATTCAGTATATGTGGGTGGCTTCTGCACCTTAAAATGTTGTGATATAAGACGTAGTGGCAGTTCCGAGTAGATCAGGTCCTGATATGTCAGCTTGTGACCGTGTTGCTTCAAAAAGGCCTTATCATTGTCGATTGCCTTCATTTTCTGCAAGAGGTTGTGCGTCCCTTGCGGCAGATGGAGGGATTCATTGATGATTTCAGCTGCAATTTTTACCTCAACCACTACCCCGTCCTTGTCTGTCAGAGTTGATTCCCCATTGTACTGAATTGTGCTTATGAGCTCGTGAGCCCCGTCTGAAATCCGTTCCCCAAGGAGGCAGTGTTAAGAAATTGTCAAGCTGTAAACACTTGACCCCTGCTTGAACTTCTGGTTTCTGGTGAAAAGTCCACATTTCCTGGGGAAAGATGGTGGCCTTTACAATTTCTCCATCTGCGGCTTGGAACTTTCCAATGAAAATGTTTGCCGGAATTGCTTCAAGTATTTGTTCGGTGAGGTGAGCTTTCTCATTGGATGAGATATCGGTTATCTCATAGGGTGCCACATGCCACTCCCTCTGTGCTTTCCTTCGAGGCATCCTATTGCCAATTTGCAAGTGAAATCAGGTTTTAGCCATTGAGCAAAATTGTTGAAAAGTGTAAACTTGACCATAAAATAAAAAAGTGAGCTTAACTCTGTCAAAACTACTCCAAATCTGACCAAATTTCACCAGTGCACCTAGGATTACTATAGGCACAAAACTGTAATGAAACAGATAGATTTTGGCAAAAAGAAACATGGATCACAATCCATGTTGGAGAGCATTTTAAAATTCTAACTTTGGGAATTTGTCCCTGGGCATAAGGGGATGCTACTGAGCAATTTTCTTTGGATTTAGAGCTAAAGGTACATGGATCGCGATCCATGTTGGGCAATATTTTGGAAATCTGCTGATACCATCTTGTAGGGTTCATCTTGATTATGATTTGGTCCAAAAAGTTTGGGATTTGGATCAATGGTTTGATACCTAGGATAAATTTTGGAAATCATGTACAAATTCAGAGATTTTGGCTTTTGGAAGTGGATTTTTGGGATTCAAATGGCTTGACACCTCATGGCTTGGCTTTCTTGATCATACTGAATCAAATGGCATGGGTCTTACTTATTTTGGCCAAAAAGGTACATGGATCGCGATCCATGTTGGGAAGCATTTGAATACAGTTCTTGTGCACATTGGTTCCTATAGGTTTTCCTAGTACACTAGTGAGATTTTTTCAACTTTGGACATGTTTTTCCATAGTTTGCCCCATTTCTTAGTTTATGGCCATATTTTTTCTGTTTTGACCAAATCTGTTTCTAGCCACCACTTTTGGAGTCATGTTTTGCCTGAAATCTCTCCTTGCATTGATTTCTGATGGTTGAGGTCTGTAGTTCATAGCTTTGCTTGGTTCCCTAGCAAGTTTCCCTAGACTTTGAATTCTTTTGGGAAGGCAAACTGAATCTTGCAAGTTTCACCATTTTGCAAGTATACTTTTGCTTGGTTTTGATCCCATCACCATTCTTAGGTTACAATTGCTTGTTGATAGACTTCGAGGAAAGTTTGACGTTTCTGAAATTACTTTAGCAGTACTTTTGACCAAAAGACCATTTACAAACTGACTGTAGCAATCCAAGTGGATCTGATGATATTTGGAGCATTATTTGTGATCATTTTGCAACCCTAGTACTATTTGTACATTGTCCAGGTAGTGAACCTCTTTGATCTTGATTTTGGCAAAAAGGTACATGGATCGCGATCCATGTTGGGAAGCTTTCTGCAAAAGCAGTCATGTGGTTTTGTTCCTGGGCCTCTATAGTTGCTCCTGTAGAAGTTTCCTTGATTAATTTAGGGTTTTGGGAACATGGATAGCGATCCATGTTCTAGCACCTTTTCTTATTGTTCTTAGCTTGGCTGATTCTGCCAGGTAGTTGGAGTTTACTAATGAACTTTTTCTTGTTTTTGATGGGTTTTGGACACCCACATTGGCCCTCTAAGTTTGCCGATTATGTGACCTTGTACTGCCTCAATTTGTTGTTTTGATACTGTTGATGCATTATGGGTCACATACACATGCTCTTGCAAGGTTAATGATCATACCTGTCAAATCTGGTGTAGTGAAATCCACCGAGGTGGTCGCAGCAGGCAGAAGCAATTCCGAAAACCCTATGCTCCTATGGCTCTCTCTCTCTCTCTCTCTCTCTCTCTCTCTCTCTCTCTCTCTCTCTCTCTCTCTCTCTCTCTCTCTCTCTCTCTCTCTCTCTCTCTCTCTCTCTGAATGCCAATGAGCTTCTGTTGCCCTTTTTTTACTATATGATCCCAGTCTACCCCGAATGCCCCATTTATACTTACCTATATTGCTCATATCTTGTTCGGCATATCACCTGTGGTTCGAACCATTCATAATTCTATGGTGTACCCAATGTCGGAATCCGGGCCATGCTTCTCAAGAGTGCGCAATGAATCAGAAGTGGTGTGCGATTTGCACGACCAATACTCATAATACAGTGGAATGTTATTTCATTGTAGACTATGCTTGGCAGTACAAGCACCATGTCCATGCAGTAGGACTTGAGAGCAGAAAACAGTAGTTTTCTTTTGAAGTAAATTAAATCTCTATATGGGTCATTGCCCATGTGGTAATGCAAAAAACAACGACAAATCTTCTATACCATGTCTAATCTTATAGACCATACATGGCCATAAGAGCCTAGTCAATGCCCTTAAGCATCCCGCATTGGCATGGTATGCCTTATAGCAAAAAACAAGATTTTGAGGCTTTGAAGAGGCCTTATCGTTTATAAGGGTATTTCCCTATGTAATACCCTGCAAAAAATGGCAGAGATTGAGGGATGATGAGGCATTTTGTGATGAGCTACCTAAGAGAAGCATGAAGGACTTAGAATTGTTTATAAAGAGCATTTCCCTATGTAGATCCTGCAAAAACCGCTCGAGAAAACGATGAAGAAAAAAAACTTTTAATGGGTCTTTCCTTTGTGAAGTATTTGCTAAAAATGGTTGAGACTCAAATGATAGAACTTTTTTGCTGTTAAAGAAAATTAATCTTCACATAGTGTTTATCCTGCACAAAACTTCTAATAGTATGGGGCATTGCCCTAAGTAGTTCTCCGTTGGCATGGGAGCGTTATGGGCATGAAACGGGGAGTTGCAACTTGGAATTTTCAAGCAAACATATTTTAGAATGGGATGTTTTTCTCCACGTCTGTTAATTTTATGTTGGCATGGAAAGATCAAGTGGTTTATACCTTGCTACACCTATCTTTACTTATGGTCAACTCTATGAAGCAATGTTCCACGTGCGTTCTTCTACTGCCATAAAAATTTTGATAGATGGTAGCCAAATATCGATAACAAATTCAAACAAAAATTCAATGTCTTGCAGCCCAAACATTGTCTACAAAGAAGGCCTAGAGCTAACAAATGTTTAAGGTATCATACTATCTTTCATCCATGTCACTTACTCTTTGTCATTAACTTCTTGTTAATTGAAATTTTATATTAATCTTACTTTGTGTTGTAGTATAGAGAGATGGCCAGCCAATATATAGTTAAATACACAATGGATAGGGTATCTGAATATATTCGAGGTAGTTTGTTGAAACTTTACAGAAAATAAGAGGCTCACATGTTTTCAATGTCTGAATGAGTGAAACATACTAACATTGTTGTATGAATCATAGATTCACCTTTTTGAAGGGGACCTATACCATCAAATGATGTTGTCCATATCTTAGAATACTTTGATGTCATAAGGTATGACCTTTAAATCAATATTTGTTATGTCTTGCAATAACTTTGGGTTTTCTTTAGCATACTCTTTTTTCTTTGTAGAAAACACTATTATCACCAACCGATTGGTAGGTCTTTATGAGTCCATGTGCTATTTAGAACTCATAGGGTACTATCATGTTGCCCTAGAGTTGAACGAGGGAAGAGGATGGGGTCATGTCTCTCTTAGAGAGATAGAGTACCAATAGCCCATAGATGCACTACCTTCCTTTGGATTTTAAGCAAAGAATTGGAAAGTGAGAATGTATGTTGTTGATGATACTCCTAGGTAGCTTGGATGAAGTGTGTGATACATGGGACCCTAGGTATTATAGGTGCAAACCCGTGTCTATCGCAAGCTTTAAACCTTGACTCTTACAATAGATTTTGCTTTTATAACTATGTCTAGATTAGATGGGGTTTGGTTTGATGGTGATCTCGTTTTGGGCCTTATGTTTTTTGTGATTACTCTCTTATCAAGAATAGGGTTTTCTTGGGGTAGACTCAATGAAAAGATGGACCAGTCTTTGAGACACATTTGTACTCCTCGAGAATTGTGAACAAGTACGTCATATTTTTTTGTAGCCTCTTCATACATCAATTTGTCATTCCACACGGTTTCTCTTTTTCAGGTGGTTCTCTATTCCAAGGCTTTGCAATCAAGTTGGTGGTATTTCATTGAAGTAGCTGGGAAAATTGCATGAGTCTACAAGGGCTACAATCTCCTAGCACCAAAAAACACAGAGAAAAACGTAGAGGAAAATGCTCTAGAGAAGGTAGCGGGAAACATGGACAAAAACATTGAAGAAAACCCAGGAAAAAATGTAGAGATAACAATGAAAGAGCTACAACCTATGGTTTTAGGGGAGAGGTATTCATATATATATATATATATATGTATGTATGTATATATATAGGGATCTATGTTGAGTTATGCCAACATGAGAGAGAGATTTCTGAAAGTGCAAATACATTGTATTTGAAATCCCAGATCTTGCTTACCAAATGCTGGTAAAGATTGCCAGAATTCTCATCACGTGCATTACAGCCTTCAGAGACATTGAAGCGGCAGAGCATCCATGGCAGGTGTTTGTCGAGGGCACACGCGGTATCTACTAGAATATGGAGACTCAAATCCCCAGTAGAAATATTATCAAGCGATTATATGCAAGAGTCATGTTTCTGCCATCTCAATACATGCAGACCTTCAAAGAAACTTTCATGATAGGTTTCTTCGAAGTGGACTCTTCCATATTCAATCCAATGACGAAAGATCTGCCAGCCCGCCACATCGCCTATCAGAGTACCATCGCCAATAATCCCTTCAGAGAACTTGCTACCAAAGTCGACATCGAAGCCAGAGCGCAGAAGTTTAGGCACTAAAGTGACCTCCCTCACATGCAGATTGTACGAGGGCGTGCAATGAATAGGAAGGGGGGAATGTTTGCTGGATACGAGTGAACAGGCGTATGCACACTAAACCCAGCAGATACTCTATTTTTTCGGAAAAAACCTTGTAGTTCAGCCTAAGATGAGTTGTAATCATGATGAGGTTAGACCGACCATACTCTTTTTTATTTCTCTGAGTCTACCCCTTGTAAGAGGCCGAATGGTCATGAAAAAGACCCCTAACTTTTAAAGTCAAAACCCTTAGTTTTGAAAGGAGGATTATCATTAGCTGGGAGAAGAAAACATGCATTGTAAAGGCTTATTGTGACTACAATTTGTAATCATCATTTGTCTTGAACGGGTAATCAGAATTCTATTCCGAATAGTATACATAGTGTTCCTTGTCTCTTGCTCTTCAATCTAAGTGTAATCATTTCCAATTCTGCTGTGGTTCGTGACGAGTCATTTGTGAGCTAAATGCATTTATTTGGGAGTTAAAATGGTTGTTTTTTAATGTTTTGACCATGGATAAGTGTTTTCTATGCTTAAGGTGGATCTTTCCATGTACTTATGTTTCAGTTTTCTGCACATTTTTTGTGATGGATCGTGATTTATGTACTTTCCCAGATGGTGACAGAACTTGGTAGGATTGAGCCCATAAGTGTTGTGATACCTCTCCTGAAGTTTTGTGACATTTCGGATTCGTTTGGATACCGAAACGGCATGATTACATTGACTGTTGAGAATGGACGCATACTGATTCTCTGACTAGGAAGTGGTTGATTTGCTTTTCTTGTAAGAACGAGTAGTCCTCTAGTTCAATTTGGTGAGATTGACACTCTCATTAAGTCTCCGTGCCCCACCCCGAGTCGCTTCCTTGCGTATTGACATTATGTTAGTACAAAAGAGCTATGTTATAGACGTCCGTCGCGGCCACACGCTAACACTTGCCTTGAAGAAAACCGAGAAATTTCCACAAGTTTAGTGTACTTACCAGCAAAAGCTTCAAATTTTGACCTAAAAACCGGGTAACCGCACGCGAAAAACCCCTCTCTCTCTCTCTCCTCCCTCTTTCTCTCTCTCACACTAATTCTCTCTCTCTCTCTCTCTCTCTCTCTCTCTCTCTCTCTCTCTCTCTCTCTCTCTCTCTCTCCCTCTAACTCTCTCCCGAGTCCGCGTGCACGCCTGCCAGGCCATACTCTTTCTCTCTCTCTCTCTCTCTCTCTCTCTCTCTCTCTCTCTCTCTCTCTCTCTCTCTCACACACACACACACACACACACACACACACACACACACACACACACACACACTCACTCACCACGGTGCTGTCCGTGTTCCGCGCTGCAACAACTGTCCACCAAGTCAAAGCTGCAGACGCCTCCCGCCAGGTAAGTTTGCAGTTATTGTATTATTTTATTTTAATTTCAATATATATACATATATATATATATAGAAAATCATGAAAAGAATAAAAAATCAAAAAATAAGTCGATTTAAAGATTACTAAAAAAAAAAACTCATAAAAAGGAACTAAAAAATCAGATCAAAAAATAATAAAAAATCAAAAATTTTAAAAAAATAAAAACAAAAAAACTCATAAAATTTTAAAAAAGAGTTTAAAAAATCACCATTTTTTTCACAAAAAATAGAAAAACATAGAAAATTAACAAAAATTTAAAAACCTCATAAAAAATAACAAAAAATCAAAACTTTACACAAATAAATCATAAAAAAGAAAGCTTATACAAAATCAATAAAAGAGATTAAAAAATTCACAAAAAAATAAAAAACACATAGAAAAATCAATAAAAACCCAAAAATCCCATAGATAAATCACAAAAATAGTAAAAAACTCACAGAAAATCCAAAATTAACCGAAAAAATCAAAATAAATAAAAAATTCTTGAAAAATCCATAAAAAATCAAAACTTTTCCCAAAAAATTATAAAAAATCATACAAATACTTAAAAAAAAAGAAAATTCAAAAATTTTAAAAAATAAAAAGGAAGTTGCCATAAGTGCCAGAAATCGTTAGAAAAGCAAAAATAAAAGCCGAGAAGTAGTGTATCCCGCACCGAGCAAACACCGCAAATCAAGCAAACTGTGCCAAAGCGAATTAGATCAACGAAAAAAGCAAGCAAATTGACCAACTCACAGCCGATTGAGGGGCAAATAATTTTTAAAAAATTTTGCATGCGAGAATCGAGCAGGTGCAGCTGTAGTACTAAAAATTAGATTCCAATCGGACGAACATGGGTACAACGCACATACGATTGCAGATTAGGCTAGTACGAGCAACATAAATTCTAGTAATCAATACTAAAATTTGCGAGAAGATAGTTTTTACAAAACCCGCCAACATGGACTCAAATCATGCTGAGAGTTCAAGTACAACATAACAAGCCAATAGCGTTCAACGCTGCAGACGTCTCCCGCCAGGTAAGTTTGCAGGTATTGTATTATTCTATTTTAATTCCAATATATATATATATATATAAAATCATGAAAAGAATAAAAAATCAAAATTTTCAAAACAATAAATAAAATAAGTCGATTTAAAGATTACTAAAAATTAAAAAAACTCATAAAAAGAAACTAAAAAAACAAAAAAAAAGAATAATAATTTAAAAAAAAAAACTCAAAAAATTTAAAATAGTGTTTAAAAAATCACAAAAATTAGAAAATATACAAAAAATATAGAAAATTTACATTAAAAAATAAAAAACTTATAAAAAATTACACAAAAATCAAAACTTTACACAAATAAATAAATCCCATAGATAAATCACAAAAATAGTAAAAAACTCACAAAAATCCAAAATTGTTCAAAAACATAAAAATAAATCAAAACATTCTAGAAAAATCTGTAAAAAATAAAAACTTTTCCAAAATTTTTATAAAAAATCATAAAAATACTAAAATGATGTAAGTGCATCTAACTCGTTGCTTTTAATGTAATCGAATGATTCTGCGTTACCATTAGAAGCACCAGTAAAATCATTGCAAGTTCAAAATGAGCATAAAGACTCACAAGCACCCGAAAAGATTAAAACTGATTTTTTGAACAACAAATTCTTGTATGAATTTAGTCAAGGTGTAGAGATATCACCAAAGTTTGAAAATATTGTTAGGTTTGCAAATGATTTTGCATCCATTGATATAAATGTGCAATCATCCACGAGTCTAAGGGACACATGAATCATGTTAGCTTTGTATGGTACACATAATTCATATGCACACTATGTGGACCAAAAAGGAAAACTGTACAAAAAGAATCAACCTGTGTTTGAAGAGCCCACATACCAGCTCATGGAAGTGCGTCCAGTGATAGATCAGAAAGGATGGTTCATTTCAGAAGAAACAATCTATTATAGCCCATCCTCTCTACAGTTAAAGGATATTATCCGAGTAAACTCAAAAATATGTTCAGAGCCAAACTCTCCTCCATCGAAAATTAAGATTCGATGTTGTGACCACATGAGCATATACTTTGACCAAAATAGTCGTAGATATAGAAAAGAGTCTAGCATCTATGATGCCTTGGGTCCTGAAACCACAGAAGCTCATATCATAGGAGACCCATGGGATAGACAATATAAGGGTAAAGATAATGCTATCTACAGCTTGACTTGGGGAATAATTTGTCAAGTTTCAAGGAGATACATAGGAAACTATGTAGAAGGTTTACAGATGCCAAATGTCAATAGTGCTACCCAAAGTGTGCCTTTACAATCCCAAAAGGTGAGATTAAATCAGAGCCAACCAATTTTGAAGTCTTACAATGAAGCAGGCTATATTGATCACCCTAGGAAGGGGGGAGCTGTAAATCCATCAAGCTTAGCTCTTTTACCAGGAAATGCTACACCAGTTAGAAGCCCTAGAGCTTCTAGTCAATAGACCTCTTCAAAGCAAAAACCATTGAAAGATCATATGGTTGTTGGAAGTTTCCAATTGAGCCAGATTCCATCGGAGTCTATAGACAAATGCTTCTATGAAGATCATCAAGGACAAAAGTTTCAACTGATCTCAACAAGTTAGAGTCAAAAACCAACAAGGCCCATAGTGTTCAAATAGTTACATGTGATCAAGGTCATATATGCATATCAAGATGCACATGGTAACGAATATCAGCAAGGTCATGACCTTGTACAAACCCATACGGATGGCCCGACTAAAGTCAAAGACTATCTGAAGATGATGCAAAGCCTTAAGCTACGAGAACAAGTGACAAAAAAGTCAAAGTCAATGGGAGCTAAAGTTCAAAAAGCTACACAAAGGTCACCACCAAAATCTCCTCCAAAGAGACAGATTCTACCAAAAAGTACAGTGGATCTATTAAGATCAAGAGTTACCCAAATGCAGGCAGATAATGCTCAACAACTGCAAAAAGGTCAATATCACAACCAATGGAGTCAACATTGATTGAAACGGGTAATCAAAGAAAAGAAAATGCAGACAAAGCTGAACCAAAGGATGTTGCCATAGCAAAAGATGTCAAATCAAACACAAATCCTGAGACGATTAAGTGCAATATTGTTGGTGAAAACAAAGAAAAGATATCAAGAGAAATAAAGCTAGATTTTCAGTTAGAGAAGAACCTCATGTCTTTTCGCACTTGGAAAAGATGTGGCCAACCACAGATAGAAGATGCTCCTGAATTTGTGAGCATATTAGGAAACAAACAAGCAGAATGCTGGGGAATCATCGCCACCACCATGGAAGTAAGTTCACAGATCATCAAAGCTCAAGTTCACGTGATCACAGCAAAGGATATGCCAGACAACATCATAATGGAAATGCCAATGGCCCAAAAGATGGTAGAGATATAGAGTTCAATGAAGATGCAGTCTTCACAGAAAACAAAGAATGAAGACCAAAACTGGACACCCTCGGACGACAGCACAAATTCCTCAAGCACAGTTCAAATGGAGACCGATGCCTAAGCAAATCTTACTGAAGATGATTCTTCTCCATCGAGAAGAACTTCAGAAGAGCTTAACACTAGAATGGTAACAGGACACTTTTATGTCCTTGGACACTTTTGTGTCCTGTTAAGTGACCATTTTGCTTGAATTATTTGAAGAGTATGAAAATGAATTTCTAGGTGCTATATATCCACAAAGTTGCCTTATGAGCTGAAAAAAACTTAGCATTTTTTTTGAGTATCGATCTCACCATTAACCTTACTCTTGCACAACATTTTTGAACCTAAACTGTGTGAAAAAACGGGTCCTATTTTTGGCTTTTTTTCAATTTTTGGCAACTATACCACTCTAAACTTCATGTTTGTGAGGTTTAGATGGCTAGAGGTTAGGCCTTTATAGTTCTCAACATGTTTTGATGCTGGTAGGGAGAGCTAAGTGTTAAAATTGAAAGTTATGATCAGTTTACAAGAATTGCATAATCCTGTTTTTTGGCCAAAATTAGCACTTTTATGATTTTTTTGGTGGCTTTCTTGATATCCAAATTCAATTTCGATTGTGTAAATGTAATGTATAACATAAAGCTAGTCTTCCTTGAGTTTTGGGGGACCTAATATGCTATATAGCATAGTATATGATGATGGTTGAGTTTTTTGATTGCTGAAGAATACGATACATTTTAGAGTAGCAAGTATAACTTTCTCAATATTGCTAACCATATCTAATCATAGACTGAAAACTTGGCTAGATATTGAGTAGTTTCTATGGGTTTCTAGAGGTCATAATGCTAAACCCAATTTTTTCATGTTTGCTGTATTTAGCACTTTATCATTGCCCCCAAGGTTCCAATTGTAAGAGATCCATTATCCTTTTGACATGCTCCATGGCTCCTTTTAAATCCAGAGGCCCAAAGGGAACTAAGAAAACATGTATATAGTATCTGTTTTGAGCGTGACTATAGAAACTTTGATGATAGGTCCGCAGAATGGCAAAAATGCAACTTTTTTGTACCTATTTTTTTTGCCCAAAAAAAAATTAGTGAGGTAACAGCAACCATATGTTTTGGTCACAACCCATTGAAGTTAATGGGGCATTTTATCTCATGTCCTGCAAAAATCTCCACTCTTATTTATATGCAATCAACGGTAAGAAATTACTATTTTGGGCAAAATGCATTGGTCCATCAACTTTGGAGGCTTGTAGTGACCAAGGGATGAGAAAAATTACAAGTTTCTCATTTTTTCCATATGTAGTAGTTATTGAACTATAAGCTCATGAAAGGATTTTTCAAAATGAGTGGATCTACTATGGTTTTGGAAATTTTTCCCAAAACCCTGAAAGGACACTTTTATGTCCTGTTAGGTTACCATTCTAGTGCTAAAGCAAATCAAGCAATAGCAAGTGCATATCAAAGAGAGCAAAGAGCAACCACAATAGCTATTGAGCAGAGAATGCCATCAAAGCTAGAGAGTAAAGAAGTATGGGGTTGCAGACAACCAGGAAGCAACAGGAAGTCCAAAGCTCAATCACTCATTGCCAGCAGAATCAGTTGTTGTAAGTCAAATTGCAACAAAAAGTCTCAATCTACCCTTCATACAGACACAATTAAATGAAGATGGGACCATGGCAAAAGCAGGACAAAGATCTTCAATAGAACCAAAAACGTCAGATTCAGAGTTGCATAAGTCACAAGGATGGAACACAAATCTTGGAGAAGGCCAAAATGGACCTTCCACCGACTAGCACAGAAGGTGTGACAGAACATGCCTCTACATCAAAGAACCCGCATGGATCAGCTTCTTCAAGCAAGATAGGATTTCAAAAATTCAAGTCAATTGCTGACCCAACGGAAACCTCTGAAGAGACACCTAAAAAAGCAAAGATATTTAAGCCAAAGTACTCAAGAAAGCAAAGGAAAGTCAAGCAAGTGTTTGTTTCGAGCAGTTTAGTCAAAGTCAATGATCCGATTTGGATTAAAGACATAAAATCAACACAGAAAGACAAACCATGGGATGGATAGCATCACAATGGAGCTTAAAAGAACAGGAGTTATGAAGGTAATAGACAAATATGGGTACCAAAACCGCAGGTTAGAGCATATGAAGTAACCTCAAGTCCCTCCCAAGAAAGAAGGCCCACAAGGTATCAACCTCTACAATATCCTAGGATACCCAAGAAGCAAGTATACAACAGAACAACAGCAAAAGATGCTAAAGTCAACCACAATTTTCAAGAGGATACAGAACAAAGACGTGTCTCAAAGAATGTTTCTCATCGACAAGGATTTTACACAGGCTATACAAAATTTAGCTACCAGTCAACCACAACCCAACTGCAGCTACACCAGACCTTCATGAAGATTTCAAGAGCTCAACAAGACATAGAGGTCATCAAGAGATTTGGATTCCTAAGTCTTCCAATGCTCCTAGTAAAATCCAGATACCGACAGTGAACAGAGGCCTACAACAACATCAAAGACTTCTTACAACAGGGCTATTTGGAAAATCAAATAGATAATGGAGTCTTCACAGTCAAAGAAGGACAACCTAGCCAACGGAATGCAGATTCAAAAAATATAAAACAGGTATGGTAAAAGAAACCTTCAATGTGAACTTGGTCCTTCACTAATCCTCTTTTCGAGGATTCAAGCTTACTTTTACTTGAAGAAATGTTTGTAGTAAGCACAAGACAATAAAAAGTCAAGTTGCTAGGGTGCAAAAAACACTCTTTGGCATAGTCAGAGTTGAGCTGCTGAGACATAAAATGAACAAAGCATTAGTCCCAAAGCTTCAAGTCATATTAAAGTCTGTGCTAAGAGTCTTAGTTATTAGGCTTATGCTCAAGCTGGAAGAGTTGAGCATATCTAAAGTCATGTTGCTCATGCTGGATGAAATGAGCATAAGAGTCAAAGTCTATTAACTTAAAATTGGTGGAGTGTCGTAGAGTCCAACACTCACGCACAGTGCACAGTAAGATGAGAGCACATATCCTTGTCAACGAAAACCATTCTTAAAGGGGTGCCAGCTTGCAAAGCCATGCCATATGCTTTTATAGCTACACCATCTTTCTAAAGAACCCCTCAAAATCTTTCTTGCACAGCATATTGTTTCCCATGCATTTTTGTGTATGCATAAATAGGATGTCCCATCATTGGACATATGCATTAGACACTCTTTTTTGCTTCCACCTATACACCTTGAGTGGACGACAACAGACACACCAATGTTCCATCATGCTACCCTCTCATATTTGCTGTCTTTTTTAATCCGTATCTATCAGCAAATAATCCGTTCAGTACTTTATTAATATTTCCCATGCTAATAAGTACTCCAATAATGCGCGTATCCCAACGGCACTTTTTTCTCACTCGGTTTTTTTCCCTTTGGTCATCTAGATGTTAGACCCTAATTTAGAACCTCATCAATCTACTTCTCTTGTACATACTTTTCATAGAAAAAACAGAATCCTTATCATTATGCTATTACAAAGAACAAATGTAACATCATCTCTCACAATCGACATATTCAGACAAATGAAGATGCTGCAACAAATTGAACCTCATCAACAAATCCAACGACCAATGAAGAAATCACCCCATCAACAACCAATCAAAAACCTTCCCTAGCCTCCGCAGACACTTTTCAACAATGCCCGAGGACGAGCACTAAAATCGGAAGGGGGGAATGTTAAATGAGTCAATGTCAGTTAACAGAAGCTGTTAAAGACCAAAGACATACGGATGCACATCGAGGATGAATACGAAGAAGTAGTAAAGATTGGAATTACACATTTGCCATGTTTTCCTAAAATGGTCACGTATTGTAAATTCTCGATTTATTTCAAGCCATTGTAATATTGTTAATGTGTTACGGGCTCAATGGGAGTTCCAAGCTATAAAGAACACATCAATTAATGTGCCTAGGTTGCAGATTTAGTAAGTGGTGATCCCTAAAGGCATTGGGCGCCCGGACCTAGGTTTATAAGGTAGTGTGTAAAAGAAATGCAGGTTCTCAAGCTCATTTGTTGAGAGCACTCTTTGGTGAGAGCTCTTGAGGTATGTGGCTATGGAGTCCTTGAGCTTCTCCTTGCTCATGAGACTTGATTAACACTCATCAATGATTCATTCTCTCTCACTATGCCTCTCTCTTACTTCTTATGATTGCCTATGATGCTTAGATTAACTAGATCTTAACTAATGAGTGGTTGATCCCTCTCTAATCTTGTGTGATTAACCTCTTTTGCTTGTGTGTGCATGTAGGTTTGATTGAAGTGTGGTGCTTAATAGATCTATGTGTGTGTGCTTGCAATTAGTGTGTTGCATGATAGGATTAGTGTTGTGTGCGTCTTGCAACCGTAGTGTGTGTGATTGGGTTGATTAGAGGTGAAGAGAAGTGGATTTGGAGATTTCCCTTCATTGCGGTGACACCGGGTTATCCACACCGCCCTCTAGCCGGGGCCGTTTTTTTTTCAAAATCTCTCTCTCTCTTTCATTATTGTCCGCACTCTCTCTCTCATCCCCCCCTTTTGTTTTTCCTCGCACACGCCTCTCTCTCTCTCTATCTCTCTCTCTCTCTCTCCTCCCCCTTGTTTTCTTCCCACCGGCATGCCGTGCCCCCCCCCCCCCCCCCCCCCCCCCCAACTCTCCCCCTCTCTCACTACCTCCGTTCCGCCTTCCTTCTCTCTCTTCTATCTCTCGCTGCGTGTGAACAACCCCTAGGGGAAACGATAATAATGCACTCTCCCTCATCCTCATATCCCATCCTTTGACCCATTTAATCCCTCCCCCCATTCCTCGCTCAGTGTCGGCGGAAAGCAGCCCTGCCCCCCCCCGATCTCTCTCTCTCCGTGGCGCATCCTCTGGACCAACCTGCTAGGGTGCAGTGGACCATCTCTCTTTCTCCCACAACCCACACACCCACTCCCTCCCTCACCACCTCACCCCCCCGCTCTCTCGCTCTCTTGCTCTCTGCGCTCGGAGCCTGTAGGCGCAACTTATAGCAACGAAACCATCTCTCTCTCTCTCTCACTACACACCAACACTACACACACACACACACACACACACACACACAGACACACTTTCTCCCTCCCATCTTTCCCAATGCCTTCTCCTCTCACTCATTCCATTTTCCCAGACACGCAGAAAACACATTATATATATATATATATATATATATATATATATATATATATATATATATATATATATATATGTATATATATATATATATATATATATATATATATATATATATATTATGTATATATATATACATAAATGATAAATTACCCCCCCCCCCCCTTCCTTCTCTTGTTCCCACACACTGCACTACACACATAGTTACCACACATATACACATACATGCACACACACATATACGCACTCACAATAAAAAAAAGGAAAATATGACATCAACACCAAAGGAAGAAGGCGGCTAACTTGCGCGTCGCCAACACTGAAACAAGAAGTGGCGCCGAAGGCACGCCCCGGCCAGCACCGAAAGGAGGTAACACAAAACATCTCGGCTTCTCACGACAAAAACCGACTCCACTAACACCAAAACCTCACACCGACTACCCGAACCATCGACAAAACCCTTGTAAATGCCCCAAAACCCCACTTTTCCCTAATAACCTAGCCATGGATAGTGGATTGTAAAAAAATATCCCCCTCCCACTCTTTCCTCCCTCTCTATCTCTACTTTCTCTGTCTATCTCTCTTACTAGAGAGGTATCTAGACCTTCTACAACGACCAGTGGATATTTTCAAGGACCATTAGGTAAGGACAACCTCTCAAGCCTATATAAAGAGGCCTCTACTAAGCACAAGAGAGACAAGTGAAGGAGGAACACACTAGCTCCATGCACTCTACATTTTAAGCACCACTAATGCACGTAGTGCACCCTAGTGCTTGAGAGCTAATGGCATCATGTTTGGTTGCAATATTGGGCATTTTAGCATTGGAAACATCACCATTTTCCCCATGATTCACCAAATCACAGTTGAGTTACTAATCATGACCACTCTATGCACATGAATTAGTCACTACTCTCCCGCCAAGCAACATGAGCACACTTGGATTGAAGGCATCAACGCCATGCTACCTTGGGCCTCTCTTGATGTCATAATAATCAATATCTAATTCTCCTAAATGATTTTCTCATATTAAACTAATCATTTAATATGGGGAGGTACCAGGGGAGAAAAAGCTAGAATATTGGTTAAGCTAGCAGACCGGCCACAATAGGGATCCAAAGGAGGGAAAATAGGGATCCAAAGGGGGGGCCATCTGCAAAAGAGCCAAGTGCAACAATGGGCTAAAAAGACCCTAAGGTTCAGCCCATTAAGACTTCCAAAATGCTAAGGTTCCAAAATTCAAAGGTTGTGTCCAAAGGTCAACCCTAGGGAAAATTGGATGCTTTGTGTGTGCCCTAAAAGTCTTTGCACATCCCTACATGGGAGGGGGCGAGCCCTAAAGGTAGGGGATGAGAGAGAAAGCCACACACACACACACACACAGGCTCCCTTTCCACAAAGGGAATGAGGACACATGTCAGCTCCCTAGCCTATATGCCCACAAGGTGTGCCCAATTCCTATTGGAAGACCCTTGAAGTGGACCAATAAGAATTAAGCTAGAGTAAATGTAGTTTAATTAATTTAAAAACATTTAATAAAAGAAACCAATGAGAATTAAGTCTCCTAGAAGACTATTGGGCAGTCTCCCAAAGGGTCCAATGAGCATTCAGAAGCCCCATGGCTTGCCTGATTCCTATTGGCCAGGAGGCAAAGGGGTCCAATGAGAGTTTAGTTTAATTATTTAATTACCTAAAGCTCTCACAAAAGGGGAAAGGGGGACACATGTCAGAAGGCTATCACTTATGCTGCTTAATACCCATTGGCTTGACTTGGGGAGGTCCAATGAGGCAAAAGCCAGACCAAATTAGCAACAAGGGCTCGCCCAAGAGAGAGGGGGGGCTGATTTTTTCTTGGTATTGACACACACACACTCACACTAGACCATGTGTAAAGAAAGAATACTCTATCTCCTCCCAAGCTTTAATGGAGAGCTCATCACCTACTCCAAGCTTGTGAGATAGAAGCCTACATCAACACTCTCTTGGCATGTGGCTGCAAATCCAACCAAGAGCCAAGCTTCAATGCATGCTCATCTCCTCTACCAAGCTAATTACTAAGCTAATCTATGCTACATATGAGTGATTATGTGAGGAGATGTACATCTTTCTCGTAAGATACTCCTTCTTCCTCTCAATCTACTCTCATACCCTGCTAGCTCTCACCATCTTCGAAGGTGTGTGAGGTCTTGGGTTTGAGAACGGGGATAATTCAAGTTGTGTTTGATTAAGTGTTTTTCTTAGTGCATGAAGCTTCCATCTTCATTGCACTAGCTAGTCTTGAAGGAACACAAAGAATTGTATTGTACAATGTCTCTCTTGATGGGAGAAACCATAATACAAAGCCTTTTGGAGGGGGGACCGGATCCATGCAAATCCGGTCCTCAACTGTTGTCAATAGCTTAATTTCTCTCTCTTTTGAAAGTATTGTTGATGCTATCTACCTAGGTGTTATGCTTTTTGTTGCTCTCTCCACCCAAGCACTCTTGTAATTCTCATTAGGAATCTATTCTAATGAAATGCCCACTATGTTCATGCTAATTTCCACTACACATAAGTTATTAGGCCATTTAATGTTACATTGGTATCAGAGCTCAAGGTTTCTCTTTTCTTGCTCAAGAAGGGAGGTCCTCAAGCTAGCTACAAATGGTTGGTATTATTAATTGCCTGTGAGTAAGTAGAATAGGGATTTTTCAGCCTTGTAGTGCGCTTGCCTTCTTGCAGTTAATGGCGCATCACCGTCGAGAGCTATGGTCTTAATAGTGGAGTCCTACGGGGCTTGCCTACAGCTTAACCACTATTGAGCTATTAGAAGCTTGACAGGAGCCGGTGCTGTTTTGGTGTCGAAAGACCCTCTTTTCTATTCCTTGCAATTAATGGTATTCGACCTGCAGGTATAGTAGCTTGAGTGCTTTTTCTAAAGGGGTAAAGAGGAGTAGCAACTAGGGCTTGCAGTGCCAAAGTACACCTAAAAAGTTTACACGTAAAAGTTGTTAGAATGGCTGACAATAGTAAAGAGAGTGAAATTAATGTTGATAACTTTGATTTTGTTCATGAGCAAGCTACTAATGATGCTTCATGCTTGTTAACTATCTTGTTTCTAAGCTTCAACAAGCCATGGGCAATCCATCTCTCCAAAGTGAAGTGCAATGGCAACTCCGTGCTCACGGGATTCTTCAAGCTATTCACCATGACGAGAGAACACCTAGGAAGCCTCCTTGTGAGACTACCAAAAGAGGTCTCTCTCCGATTCGGGAAGAAGAAGAGAATCCTTATGAAGGGCTCAAGAATTTACTTCTTGATGATGTATCTCCTTCCCAAAGGAGAACTCAAGAGCCTCCACTGAAGGAACGAGAAAGAAGCGAATCTCCCACCACCTCGGCGGAGATGGCTCCACGAAGACGGCGGGCTAAACGCTCTCCATCACCACCAAAGAGGAGAAGACCATTATATTCTTCTCCCCACCACAATTCAAAGAGGGATGATAAAAAGCAAGAGAAGAAAAAGGCGAGAAAGAGGACACCCTCTTCTTCATCTTCTTCATCCTCTTCCTCTTATGAAAACTATGGTGAAGATGACAAAGATCAAGACAAGAAAAAGGCGAGAAAGAGGTCACCCTCTTCTCCACCTTCTTCAAATTCTTCACCCTCTGAAGAAAGTGATGGTGCAACCTTTGAACCATCAAAAAGAAGAGGCCATAGAAAATCCTATGCCGCATGGAAGAGGTCGTCCAAGTTGAAGAAATTCAAAGAGGGAGGGAAGAGCATCTCTTTCCTTACCTATGATGGTACCTTTGGTGCTACGGACAAAGTTTTGGCCTTTATCCAACAATTCGATGCGGCGTTTGGAGATGAGGGCTTCACGGAGTCCTCTAAGCTATGCCATGTAGCTATGCACTTTCAAAAGTCCACCAGACAATGGTGGTCTAGCCTACGAGCCAACGGTGAAGCTCCACAAACATGGAAAGCTTTAAGAGCTTCCATTATGAAGCAATTTTTGGCCACCTATGCCAAAGACAAAGTACTCACCGAATGGCGAAGCTTAAAGCTCTTTCCCAATGAATCCATCCACAAATATGTAGACAAGTTTTGGGACTTACAACGCAAAGCCACTGTCTTCAAAAGGTTGGATTTTGGAGAGCAAAAGCAACAATTTTGTGCGGGCTTAACCGAAGAAATGGAGGAGTATGTCAACTCCCAAAGACCACGTACCATATCGGCGGTAATACACCACACTATGGTCGCCTCTCGAATCAATTTCCAAACGGGGGCAAAAAGAAATAATAAGCCCCCGGAAAACAAGGGTTCCAATGAGCCTAAGGGGAAGGACAATGTCCAAAAGTCTCCTAAGGGCAACTCCAACAAAGCTAAAGAGAAGGGAGTTTACAAAGGTAAGAATAAACTCTCTCCTGAAGAGCTTGAGCGTTATCGTAAGGATAACCGGTGTTTCAAGTGCGGTGAACAAGGGCATGCGTACCGCGCTTGTCCCCAAAAGAACAACCGCCAAGATCCTCCTAGAGCTTCCTTGGTTGAAATCCAAGAGGAGGAGACTCACCAAACTCACCACAAAGGATCTCCTCTATGCCATGCTTGGGGAAAGGTAAGAGAACATGATGCTTTTATTCTCTTTAACCCTGGTTCTACTCACAATTTTATATCTATGGAGTTAGCCACCAAGCTAGGCATACAATCCTACGAGATGGGAGATGTCCTACCCGCAGACAGTGCCTTCAAGGGGCAAGAAGCTTCAGTCACTCCCTTAATTGGGAAATTGAGGCTTCATGTCCAAGGCTATGTGGACAAAGAGGACTTCTTTATCTCTCCTCTCAAGCATGAGGATGTAATCCTAGGGGCACCATGGTTTGACCGCCTGGCTGCCGATGTTAAATTTCCTGAAAGGAAAATCTCCTTTAAGTTCAGGGAAAAAGACATGTATATAGATGCTAAGGAAATGGGTAACACCATTCCCATTGTACATACACCAACTTTCAACAAGTCAATAAAGAGCTCTATTTCCGCGTACATGATTTTTTTTAAAGATTCTCAAAATGAACCTAATGCTTTAACAAACGAAAATAAAAGCAACCAAAAGGAATTAGAGTTATCCAATTTTCTCAAGGGGTTTCAAGATGTTTTTATTGATGACATCCCTTGTGGGCTACCTCCTAAACGAGGTAATGATGACCATGCAATTGAACTTCTTCCAGGAAGTTCACCGCCTAATAAACCTCCTTATAGAGTTTCTCAAGCTCAACAAGAGGAGATTATGCGGCAAGTGCATGAGTTAGTTGAGAAGGGTATGGTTAGGCCAAGCTCATCTCCATTTTGCTCACCTGTGCTATTAGTGCAAAAGAAAGACGGCACATATCGTATGTGTGTCGACTATAGAGCACTAAATAGGATCACTATCAAGAATAGGTTTCCCGTTCCACGGGTAGAAGACCTATTTGATAAGCTACAAGGATCGACCTACTTCAGTAGGGTTGACCTAAAGAGTGGCTATCATCAAATAAGGATAGTTGATCAAGACATTGTAAAGACCGCGTTTCGCACTACATTTGGTCTTTACGAATACATTGTCATGCCTTTTGGCTTGACCAATGCACTAGCCACATTCAACCGCTTGATGGAGAAGCTGTTCAGGCCTCATCGAACCTTCATTGGAGTGTTATTTGATGATATTATCATCTACTCTAATTCATTGGAGGAACACAAGCAACACCTCCAGGTAATATTTCAAGTTTTAAGAGAGAATAAACTTTATGTTAATCGAAAGAAAAGTGAATTTTTCTTGCAAGAGATTCAGTATTTAGGTCACATTATCTCTCAAGATGGCATCCAAATGGATCCATCCAAGTTAGAGGTAATAAAAGGATGGCCCAAACCAAGGAATCTTCATGAACTAAGAAGCTTCATAGGTATGTGTGCATACTATAGACGCTTCATAGAAAAGTTCTCACAAATTGCGGGACCATTACATGACCTAACAAAGAAAAGCGTTAGGTATACATGGTCTGCTAAGGAGAACAATGCTTTCGAAAAGCTTAAAGAAAAGCTTATCTCTCAACCTGTGCTTACACTACCAAATCTCTCAAAACCATTTGAGGTCTAATGCGATGCTTATGGTGATTGCCTTGGAGCTGTTTTGCTCCAAGAAGGGCACGCCATAGGCTATGAGAGTCGAAGGCTCGACCTTGTTGAGCAAGCTCTAGGCATATACAAAAAGGAACTCCTTGCAGTTCTACATGCCTTAGACTCATGGAAGCACTATTTATTAGGGACTCCTTTCATTCTGCGAACGGATCACCAAAGTCTTAAGTACTTCATGACACAGACCAAGCTCTCCGACAAACAAATGATGTGGGCAAATTTCCTTTCGCAATTTCATTTTCATATTGCTCACATTGCTGGCAAGCATAATCAAGTAGCCGATGCACTCTCAAGACGGCCGAGAGTGAATGCGGTTTCCATAGCAACTCACAATGATCTATCTTCAATGATAGATGAGTATGCTATTGATCCCGATTTTAGAGATGTGATTTCAGCCCTTGCATTAGGGAAGAAAGAAGAACCATTTACTTTACAAGATGGTTATCTTCTCTATGGCAATAGACTATGCGTTACTAACTCACTACGTGAGAAAGTAATGTATGAATCTCATGCTCCCCCGTATGCGGGGCATAGAGGGATTCAGTCTACCTTAAAGGGAATTGAAACATATTTCTATTGGCCTACCATGAAAGTGTGGTATGTCAAAAGACAAAATTTCATAGAGGGAAGCAACCTGGATTGCTTCAACCCTTGCCAATCCCTAATTCACCATGGGAGAGCATATCCATGGATTTTATCTTTGGATTGCCTAAGTCTATCCATGGGAATACGGGAATATGGACGATAGTAGATAGGTTTAGTAAACAAGCTCATTTTATACCTGTCAAAAAGACTATCAAAGCCCATCAAATGGCAACCCTCTTCATTTCACAAATTTTCAAATACCATGGCTTGCCAATGTCCATAGTGTCGGATAGAGATCCTAGAATGACCAGTAATTTCTGGAAGGGTCTCTTTGAGAATTTAGGGACAAGGCTAAATTTCTCTTCGGCCTATTATCCACAAACGGATGGCCAAAGTGAAATAGCTAACCTAACCATTCTCGATCTACTAAAAGCCTATGTAACGAAAGTAGATCAAAGATCCCAATGGGAGAAGTACTTACCCTTAGTGGAGTATGCTTACAATAACACTGTACATACTTCCACGGGAAAAGCACCTTTCGAGGTAATTGAGGGAAGATAAAAAAGTCCCTTGCTACTTAAGGTACATGGGAAGATTTTCCCTGCAGATGAGTATAGCCGAGACCTACAAGAATCTTTCCAAAAGATTAAGGATGCTATCTCTATCTCACAGCAAAGGCAAAAGGCTGCTGCTGACAAGCACAGAAGAGCCTAAGCCTTTAAAGAAAACGATTGGGTCTTGTTAAAGTTTCCCAAGGCTCGATTAAGGCACACGACGGGCAAGAATCTGACGGTCCACCAAAAGTACTATGCTAAACTAGCAAAAAGGTACTATGGTCCCTTCCAGATTCTTAGGCCAATCAATGATTTGGCCTATCAACTTAAGTTGCCCAATCATTGGCTCATACACAATGCTTTTCATGTGAGCCTATTAAAGCCTTACAAAGGAGAGCCACCTCAAGAACCAACTATTGAAGACCCACCGGAGATCGAGGACCAAGAGGAGGTGCTGCAACCCGAGTCCATTCTCCGACATGAAGACAAGGTATTAAGAGGCGGGAAGACTATCCGACAATATCTTATTAAGTTTAAGAATTATCCTTTTGAAGATGCTAGATGGATGCAAGGCATACAATTAAAGGATAACCTAAACCTTGTCAATGCTTACAATGCTTCCCAAGAGTAAGCAAATGTACAAAATGTTAAAAATGAACAAAATTTTTGTCTTATAAGACTCTCTTTTTCTTTATTTGTGCACAAAAATGAAGTAGTATGCATGCTTAGATCAAGTTTGCAGAGACGACATCTCCCAAACACCAAGTAGCGCTTGTCACTCTACTATGGAAGATTGATAGGACTAATGTGCAGACATGCTTGCGGCAGCCTCAGGCTCCCAAGCGCCAAATGGACTAGTCATCCATTGTGGAATGATGTCGTAGGGTAACATAGGGATCCTCTACCCACTAAGAAAAGGACTCATGAACATGCTTTATCTTCTCTACACCATAGTCGAGGACGACTATGATTTCAAGAGAGAGGTAATGTCATAATAATCAATATCTAATTCTCCTAAATGATTTTCTCATATTAAACTGATCATTTAATGTGGGGAGGTACCAGGGGAGAAAAAGCTAGAATATTGGTTAAGCTAGCAGACCGGCCACAGTAGGGATCCAAAGGAGGGAAAATAGGGATCCAAAGGGGGGGCCATCTGCAAAAGAGCCAAGTGCAACAGTGGGCTAAAAAGACCCTAAGGCTCAGCCCATTAAGACTTCCAAAATGCTAAGGTTCCAAAATTCAAAGGTTGTGTCCAAAGGTCAACCCTAGGGAAAATTGGATGCTTTGTGTGTGCCCTAAAAGTCTTTGCACATCCCTACATGGGAGGGGGCGAGCCCTAAAGGTAGGGGATGAGAGAGAAAGCCACACACACACACAGGCTCCCTTTACACAAAGGGAATGAGGGACACATGTCAGCTTCCTAGCCCAGATGCCCACAAGGTGTGCCCAATTCCTATTGGAAGACCCTTGAAGTGGACCAATAAGAATTAAGCTAGAGTAAATGTAGTTTAATTAATTTAAAAACATTTAATAAAAGAAACCAATGAGAATTAAGTCTCCTAGAAGACTATTGGGCAGTCTCCCAAAGGGTCCAATGAGCATTCAGAAGCCCCGTGGCTTGCTTGATTCCTATTGGCCAGGAGGCAAAGGGGTCCAATGAGAGTTTAGTTTAATTATTTAATTACCTAAAGCTCTCACAAAAGGAGAAAGGGGGACACATGTCAGAAGGCTATCACTTATGCTGCTTAATACCCATTGGCTTGACTTGGGGAGGTCTAATGAGGCAAAAGCCAGACCAAATTAGCAACAAGGGCTCGCCCAAGAGAGAGGGGGGGCTGATTTTTGCTTGGCATTGACACACACACACTCACACTGGACCATGTGTAAAGAAAGAATACTCTATCTCCTCCCAAGCTTTAATGGAGAGCTCATCACCTACTCCAAGCTTGTGAGATAGAAGCCTACATCAACACTCTCTTGGCATGTGGATGCAAATCCAACCAAGAGCCAAGCTTCAATGCATGCTCATCTCCCCTACCAAGCTAATTACGAAGCTAAGCTATGCTACATATGAGTGATTATGTGAGGAGATGTACATCTTTCTCGTAAGATACTCCTTCTTCCTCTCAATGTACTCTCATACCCTGCTAGCTCTCACCATCTTCGAAGGTGTGTGAGGTCTTGGGTTTGAGAACGGGGATAATTCAAGTTGTGTTTGATTAAGTGTTTTTCTTAGTGCATGAAGCTTCCATCTTCATTGCACTAGCTAGTCTTGAAGGAACACAAAGAATTGTATTGTACAATGTCTCTCTTGATGGGAGAAACCATAATACAAAGCCTTTTGGAGGGGGGACCGGCTCCATGCAAATCCGGTCCTCAACTGTTGTCAATAGCTTAATTTCTCTCTCTTTTGAAAGTATTGTTGATGCTATCTAACTAAGTGTTATGCTTTTTGTTGCTCTCTCCACCCAAGCACTCTTGTAATTCTCATTAGGAATCTATTCTAATGAAATGTCCACTATGTTCATGCTAATTTCCGCTACACATAAGTTATTAGGCCATTTAATGTTACACTTGATGTTGCTGATGTCGTCGGTGGCTGCATCGTCTTGATATTCCTCCTCAACTAACCTTTCCTCTAACTCCAACCTCGCCATGCACCATAGGGCGCCCACTTTCCATGATGCATCCCTAATGCCAAGAGCCAGGTTTATAGTCGTCAAGACCACCACTTGTAAGTATCATCATCACCAATAAAGGGTGCAATGTTGTTTTGATCTTTGGGGTCCATTCTCTATTTTGATTTTCCCATAGTTATGAGATGTTTCCTCTCTTGTATATCGCCTTGCTTGTGCTCCATCACGTGCGATCTCTCCAATCACTCAATGTGCCCTATTTTGACCTTGTCACATACCTCCCTCGTGCACACACTAATGACTAGTGATTAGGAATTTTCTTTACATATGGACGTCTGCTATACCACCATTTTATGTTGATTACCTAGAGGGCATTTCACTTTTGCTACCCTAGGTCATGTATGTTTGCATCCTAGCCGCACTTATGCTGGGTGGTGCCCCTTCCGGCTAATCCGAGCCTATCGCAAATTTTTTGTTTAATATATTTTGTTGGTTTTCCCTGCTTCTAGAGGTTTACAATAAAAGAAAGAGCGAGAACAACCTCTTGGAAAAATTCAAAAAATGACTGGATGGGAATTTTTCCTTGACTAGTTCACCGGAGGGGAAAGGTAGAACCTAGTGGTAAAGGGAAGGGAAAATATGTAAATGTGAAAGAAAAGATATAATGTGGTTGTGGAGCCATGCACCCATGATTCAAGGGTCATGAGTGGCTCATATCATCATGGCTTTGGAGCCATACGATGATTCAAACAGATGGGACCCAGGTGGAAGACTTGGTAAAGGAAGGAAATAGACACATGATTTTGCTAGATTTTTAAAAAATACTTCCACTCCGATCCAAGAAAAGTTGTCTTCAGCAAAGTTGTAGCTGATGAGCTGGAGATTTTTACCATATTTTTTTAATAATTTTTACATCTACGATCTAGGAGATATGGCCAAAATGGCGGACGCCAGTTTTTCAACTGTGGTGGATACCACCCCCTCTACCTTTACACACACACCCTTCCTTTTCCACATTGAGTCCTTCTCTAAAAATCAGCCATTAGTCTTCTCACCCTCCCCTCCTTCCTCCTCTCTCTCAAGCTCATAAAACCATCACAAATTCCTCTTCTAATCACCTCTCAATTCATGCTTAATCTTGTTGTAATTCATAAGTTCTTATTCAACCCCTTTCTATTATTACTAGATATGCATTGATTTTATGTAGATTCTTTACATTTTAAAATAAGGAAGCTCTTGGACTCAAGCTATGGAGGAAGGAGTGAAGACAACACAAGTGATGATGGAGCCAATTAGTTGCAAATTGGTCAACAAATCACTTGGAAGGAGCTTCTTCATTGGTGGAATGTCCCTAATCAAGCTTCATTTGTACAAATTTCACTTGGATCTTAACCTCACTCCTAATCACTCTCTTTCCTATATAAAGAGGCCCCCCCCTTTGTAATTTCAAGTCTCCCTCAGCCCCATTGAGTCTTTGTATCACTCGTCATGAGCCCATAAAGCTCATTTATTCACTCTATTCTTGCACATCCTAGAGTGCAAATTGTTTTATGCTAGTAACCTCCCCTCCTCTTACTTATGTTAATTAAGAGAGATCTTTTATGTGTGTGTGAGAGTGCTTGATGTGATTTTGGCTAATTCTTGAGTTGTTGTTTAGTAATCTACATGCTATTTGTGTTGGGAGTGCTTGAAGTTATCCATTCCTTGTACACACACTAAGGATAATGCTTCATTCATAGTGATAGCTCTCTCTCTCTCTCTCTCTCTCTTTGCGTAGCGGTCCTAGTCCACGCTTCCAAGACTAGGTGGTGCCCTCATCTCATTTCCCCTTGTGGCGCAATGGAGTTTGTTTTGGTGTAGAGTCCGCCATTTCAAATTTCCTTCATCACTACCTATAGGATCATTCCTACCTTGAGATGGCCACCCCATATGGCATGTCATTTCAAACCATCATTTTCTTGGCGTCCCCACCGAGGATCCTTTCATGAAACCCTCCAGTTTACAAGACTAAAACCCCTAAACTTTTGTGGATGGATGAATGGCTCGCAGGGTTTGCTAACTCGACGACAGAAGAAGAAGAGCTCCAAGCACAACTAGACGAACTCCGCATCTCCATCAAAGCTCGAGTACCAGGTGTAACGGTGTGAGCGGGATGAAAACACACACAACACCTCTATAATGACCCGACACACACTCTTGGGATGATTTACCCATACACTATGGGGCACCACTCGGCTTACACAACGCACCTGGCCGTCACAGGAAACACACTTATGGAGTGATAGGAGAATGTAAGGTCTCTGACCCTGACCAAAAAGAGCACCATTGTGCCATGAAATGAACATAATGGAATAAGTTACTATTTTTAGCAGTTTTCCAAATTCTGTCAGTTCCATGATGTTCAGAATGTTTTAAAGCTCCCAAATGTGAATTAAAATGATTTTTGCAAAAAAATTCCAAAAATAGTAAGTTTTTGGACACCCGACCCGTCTAGTTTTGATCATCTCGAAAAATTGCACCCGTACCCCAAATTTGAAAAAAATGCATTTTCGGACCCCGGGGGCTCTAAATATGGCAGGTACTTGGGCCAGTACGTATTAGTTAGAGCTCCGTATAGCAATTTACGGCATCAAAATCCGACTCGTATGACCCGTTTTAGCCTAAAATCAATTTTTCATAAAATTGTTCGGGGAGGCACCGGGGGCCCGGGACTGTGCGGGAACAGGTCCCAGGCCACTCCAGACCAGCTTTAGCAACTAGGGGGCGCCGTCTTGCCTTGTGGGAGTCCTTGGGAAGTTTCCAAGCTTGCAACTAAGTGTGAGAACCAGTTAGCTAAACCAACTTGACACTTGGTGGGTAGGCAACTAGACTTGCCAATGCAGTGAACTGAGTGCTCCTCCAGATGCTAATAGCAGGGCTGGTTGATTTTCAGCCTGTAGGAGCCTATTTAAAGTCCAATGCACACACACACACACACACATACATGCTCACACACACACCCAATACACACACACACACACACACCTACACACACCTTGGGGAGGTGCTACCGGTACACACACCTTTTGAAGAAGAAGCAAGGAGGGAGGTGCTGTTGAATTCTCGCCTCAAGAAGCTCGTTTAGATCAGAGAATTGAGAAGATTATCAGCCCTTAATCACAGTAACCACGATTTAATTAGTGCCTTCTATAAATTCTTTTCATTACCATCTAAATTCCTCGTCTATTATGCTTATTCCTAGTCATAATTCTCTATAATTACTCTCTAATTTCTCCTTAACCATATTCTATTATGTAATCATCATCCCATAGATGAATTATCAGCCATTCATCACTCTTAATTAATGATTAAGTGCATGATTATTAGAATTTTCTCTCTCTAGGTAACAGAGTAATTAATCGGTAAGCCGGTAATTGTGTAGATTGATGAGAATCACTCTTTCTGTCACTCATCAATATTGTAGCTAAATAAAATTCTTTCTCTTATGCATTAAGATGTAATTAAGGGAAAAATTAATCCGTCATTAAGTCTCTAAGAGTTTTCTTACACCTATGCATAAGGTGAATCTGCACCATCTATTTGCTAGGAAAGAGATTAATCATACTTAATTCATCTCTCTGGTAATTCCATTAGTGAAATCCTATTATTCTTAATCATGTAAGCCGAGTAATTATCTTTAGAGCCGGTTCCCATAGAATTATGTGTCATTTTTAATGGTTGCTATATGGAAAATCTAGACCTCTCATATAAGAGGGATTAATTGATGTTACTAATCTATCTATTGGGTTGTTATGACGCTTGCGGGCATTAGCTCTTTTCCCCAAGTTAATTATTTAAAGTAGTGAGTTTAAAATGGCCCCGGTTAAGAGGACTCGCTTTGGTGGGAACCCACGTCTTGTTTTCTATGCGGTGGGAGTGTCCATGACGTGCTTTCTATGTGGTGGACATACCTTGTTGTATGGGCAGCTAGGCGACAACGGGAGGAGTGAACTCTCGCTGGAGGGGGGATGTTGTACCTCCAGAACATTGGAATTTTAATGAATAAGTTTGAGTAGAATTTTTAATAGAATATTGTCTTGGTGTTGTTTGCAATACTAGTTGAAGGCTGTCTTAACGAACAACGTGCTTCAGAATTAAAACAAGGAATGTTTATGTTGAACAACCTTTGTGGTAGTAATTAGGACACACAAGGAAGTGTGAGTGTGGGGGTGGAAAGTGGGGGCTTGGCTCAGGTTGCCAATGCCTACGAGATGGGTGGTCCCGATTGGTCGGGAACTCTCTGTCCCCATTGTGTTTAATTCAATATTAGTAATACTCATTGTCCCTAGAGTGGTGAAATCTGGAGAGTACGTGCCTCTGAAACATGGGGAAAAAGGCCCTTGGGGTTCCTCTCCTCTTGGAAGGTGGGTCTTAGGATCGCTAGATAGTTTAAATATGCTTCCCCTGCGAGGTGGAGCTAGATCTCCTTGCTAGTAGGCTCGAACTCGACTCACCTGTGATGAGAGATCGTCCGCTAGTCAAACCCTAAACCATTTTGTTTGCTTTTGGTCTAACAAATGCCCCTGCAAGCTTCAATCGACTTATGCAGGATATTTTCAGACCTTATCTGGATGACTTTGTCTTGGTTTTCTTTGATGACATTCTGGTCTACTCTAAGAATGAAGCAGATCACAAAGATCATGTTTGCAAGGTACTTGATCTCCTTCGAGAGCATCAGCTTTACGCTAAAGAGAGAACTTGTGCCCTTTTTGCTCACCAAAGGTCAACTATCTTGGATTTGTCATATCGGCTGAAGGAATTTCAGTGGACCCAGATAAATTCAAGGACATCGTTGATTGGCCTCAACCATCTACCATCAGGGAAGTCAGAGGATTTCTTGGGATAACGGGATGGTACAGGATTTTTGTCAAGGACTATGCATGTATTGCTGCACCTTTGACGGAACTCCTGAAGAAAGGAATGAGGATCGAATGGAAGACCGAGCACGAGTCTAGCTTTGCTAAACTAAAAGAGTTCCTAGTCTCGGCTCCTATTTTAAAGCTTCCAGATTTCAGCAAGGAATTTGAATTAGCGACCGGCGCTAGCAAATTTGTTCTAGGCGGAGTTCTTACTCAAGAAGGAAGACCGGTGGTGTATACTTCGTGAAAGCTGAGAGATCATGAGAAGAATTATCCTACTCATGATTTGGAACTTTTAGTAGTTATTCATGCGTTGAAGTTATGGAGACATTATCTTCTTGGATGCAAGTTTCAGCTAGTTACAGACCACAAGAGCTTAAAATGGATTTTTACTCAACCTACTCTCAATATGCGACAACGACGATGGATAGAACTATTACAGGAATATGACCTTGACATAAAGTATAGACCAGGGAAGGAAAATGCAGTTGCAGATGGTCTTAGCCGAAAATCCTTTCCCGGAGCTATCTTTATTCCAAATAACCCTATCTGGGATAGAATCAAAGAAGCATCTTTAGTAGATCCAGAATACCAGCGTATAGTATCTCTAGTCCAGCAGAATAAGATGCCTGAAGCTAAAGATTACTATCTTATGGGAGGATGTCTTTACTACAGACATAGAATCTATGTACCCAGAGATCCAACTTTAAAGAAAACCATTTTGTATGAAGCACACGATAGCCCTACATCCGGACATCCAGGCTATGCTAAGACTCTTCATGCTGTCAGGAGGAGTTATTTTTGGACTGGGATAAAAGGAGACATACTTCGCTATGTGAGGCAGTGTCTTTCTTGTCAGTGGATAAAGGCCGAAAGGATCAAGTTACCAGGGCAACTTAAACCTCTTGACATACCCCAGATGAAATGGGAATGCATTAGTATGGATTTTGTTACAGGATTACCTTCTACAGGAGGGTATGATACTGTTTTCATGGTTGTTGATATGCTCACAAAAGTGGCTCATCTAATACCCGTAAAGACAACCTTTACTGCTTCAGATATTAGTCGGGTATTCATCAAGGAGATTTTTAGGTTACATGGTCTGCCCAAGCATATCGTCAGTGATAGAGATGCCAAGTTCACATCAAAATTTTGGACTTCTCTTTTCCAATCTATTGGGTCACAATTAGCTTTCAGTACAGCGTATCATCCCCAGACAGATGGGCAAACTGAAAGAGTTAATCAAGTCATCGAGGAATTCTCAGAGCCTATTGTTTGCAAGAACCAAAGAAGTGGTTACAATATCTACCTTTGGTGGAGTATGCTTACAACTCTTCCGAACATAGAAGCATTGGAATGTCATCTTTCAAAGCTCTTTATGGACAGGACTGTTTAGCACCACTGAACTTCTCAGATCCAACCATCAGGGTAGAAGCCTCTAGACAGATGTTGGAAGATATGGAAGCACAGAGTAGAGCTATTCGCCAGGACATTCAGGCTGCTCAGGATAGACAGAATCACTATGCAGATAAGAACCGATCAGAAAGAACCTTCAAAGAAGGGGATAAGGTTTTTCTGAGAGTCCGACCAAAGAAAAGCAACTTATCACTAGGCAGATATAAGAAGCTTAGCCCAAGGTATTGTGGACCATTCAAGATCGTTAAGGTTGTGAGTGACCAAGCCTACAAGATAAAGTTACCTGCAAACTTGAAGGTTCATGATGTGTTCCACATCAGCTTACTCAAACCCTATATCCCCAATCCTGATCAATTCTTGGACCCAGATCAGATAATCATGCCAGCACAAGGAGTTCTCGAGCTCCAACTGAGCTCCAACTTGACTACGTACTTGAAACAAGGGAAAGGAAGTTACGCAACAGAACTATCACGGAGCATCTGGTAAAGTGGAAGGATTATCCTGAAGAAGATGCAACTTGGGAGGACGAACCAACACTCATAAAGTATTACCCAAACACATTCTTGAGATGAGGACATCTCAAATTTTTCACGTTGGGGAGGTTGTAAGGTCTCTAACCCCAACCAAAAAGAGCACCATTGTGCCATGAAATGAACATAATGGAATAAGTTACTATTTTTAGCAGTTTTTCAAATTCTGTCAGTGCCATGATGTTCAGAATGTTTTAAAGCTCCCAAATGTGAATTAAAATAATTTTTGCAAAAAAAATCCAAAAATAGTAAGTTTTTGGGCAACCGACCCGTCTAGTTTTGATCGTCTCGAAAAACTGCACTCGTATCCCAAATTTGAAAAAAATGCATTTTCGGACCCTGGGGGCTGCTAAATATGGCAGGTGCTTGGGCCAGTACGTCTTAGTTAGAGCTCCGTATAGCAATTTACGGCATCAAAATCCGACTCGTATGACCCGTTTTAGCCTAAAATCAAATTTTCATAAAATTGTCCGTGGAGGCATCGGGGGCCCGGGACTGTGTGGAAACAGGTTCCAGGCCACTCCAGACCAGCTTTAGCAACTAGGGGGCGCCCTCTTGCCTTGTGGGAGTCCTTGGGAAGTTTCCAAGCTTGCAACTAAGTGTGAGAACCAGTTAACTAAACCAACTTGACACTTGGTGGGTAGGCAACTAGACTTGCCAATGCAGTGAAGTGAGAGCTCCTCCAGGGCTGGTCGATTTTCAGCTTGTAGGAGCCTATTTAAAGTCCAGTGCACACACACACACATACATGCTCACACACACACCCAGTACACACACACACACACCGAGTACACACACACACACACACACACACACACACACACCTTGGGGAGGTGCTGCCGGTACACACACCTTTTGAAGAAGAAGCAAGGAGGGAGGTGCTGTTGAATTCTCGCCTCAAGAAGCTCGTTTAGATCAGATAATTGAGAAGATTATCAGCCCTTAATCACGGTAACCACGATTTAATTAGTGCCTTCTGTAAATGCTTTTCATTACCATCTAAATTCCTCGTCTATTATGCTTATTCCTAGTCATAATTCTCTATAATTACTCTCTAATTTCTCCTTAACCATATTCTATTATGTAATCATCATCCCATAGATGAATAATCAGCCATTCATCACTCTTAATTAATGATTAAGTGCATGATTATTAGAATTTTCTCTCTCTAGGTAACAGAGTAATTAATCGGTAAGCCGGTAATTGTGTAGATTGATGAGAATCACTCTTTCTGTCACTCATCAATATTGTAGCTAAATAAAATTCATTTCTCTTATGCATTAAGATGTAATTAAGGGAAAAATTAATCTGTCATTAAGTCTCTAAGAGTTTTCTTACACCTATGCATAAGGTGAATCTGCACCATCTATTTGCTAGGAAAGAGATTAATCATACTTAATTCATCTCTCTGGTAATTCCATTAGTGAAGTCCTATTATTCTTCATCATGTAAGCCGAGTAATTATCTTTAGAGCCGGTTCCCATAGAATTATGTGTCATTTTTAATGGTTGCTATATGGAAAATCTAGACCTCTCATATAGGAGGGATTAATTGATGTTACTAATCTATCTATTGGGTTGTTATGACGCTTGCAGACATTAGCTCTTTTCCCCAAGTTAATTATTTAAAGTAGTGAGTTTAAAATGGCCCCGGTTAAGAGGACTTGATTTGGTGGGAACCCATGTCTTGCTTTCTATGCGGTGGGAGTGTCCATGACGTGCTTTCTATGCGGTGGACATACCTAGTTGTATGGGCAGCTAGGCGACAACGGGAGGAGTGAACTCTCGCTGGAGGGGGGATGTTGTACCTCCAGGACATTGGAATTTTAATGAATAAGTTTGAGTAGAATTTTTACTAGAATACTGTCTTGGTGTTGTTTGCAATACTGGTTGAAGGCTGTCTTAACGAAAAATGTGCTTCGGAATTAAAACAAGGAATGTTTATGTTGAACAACCTTTGTGGTAGTAATTAGGACACACAAGGAAGTGTGAGTGTGGGGGTGGAAAGTGGGGGCTTGGCTCAGGTTGCCAATGCCTACGAGATGGGTGGTCCCGATTGGTCGGGAACTCTCTGTCCCCATTGTGTTTAATTCAATATTAGTAATACTCATTGTCCCTAGAGTGGTGAAATCTCGAGAGTACGTGCCTCTGAAGCATGGGAAAAAAGGCACTCGAGATTCCTCTCCTCTTGGAAGGTGGGTCTTAGGATCGCTAGATAGTTTAAGTACGCTTCCCTTGCGAGGTGGAGCTAGATCTCCTTGCTAGTAGGCTCAAACTCGACTCACCTGTGATGAGAGATCGTCCGCTAGTCAAACCCTGAACCATTTTGTTTGCTTCTGCAATAGCTCTAGCGGCCACCAGGTTCACCATCAGATCCGCCGTCCTAATATGGCGCGGTGGGGACCTCACAGAGAGAGACTACCCATTTACCCACTCCACACAGAGAGACACACCCCCCTCCCAAAAAAAAAACTCAGCTCAAAAAAGAAGAATTTCTGATGTTTATATACAATTGAGCTTGGGACAACACCACTGGGGAAAATAGCTCACACAAAATGGGTAAAATATGCCAGATACAATCACAAATAAGAGCAGAAGTTTCGCTCATAGGAGAAACTTACATAGCCAAAAAAACAAAAAAATAGTGAGGAATTTTTCAAAATGGACAGCGCCATCGCATCCAGAATGGCCCAAAACCCCAGTCTACAATGTCAAAGTGCTCAAATCCAAATGGGTAAAATATGCCAGATACAATCACAAATAGGAGCAGAAGTTTCGCTCATAGGAGAAACTTACATAGCCAAAAAAACAAAAAAATAGTGAGGAATTTTTCAAAATGGACAGTGCCATCGCATCCAGAACGGCCCAAAACCCCAGTCTACAATGTCAAAGTGCTCAAATCCGACCTTGGATGAGCAGTTTACGGCCAAAAAAGGCTCCAAAAACAGCAAAAACACAGTTGCAGCTGTTCCTCCTCTTGTCTCCACTTTTTTCTGGTCTTCTCTTTGTTTTCTCAGTTCCCACACTTAGCTTTATTACTTGGGCACCTTTGGCATTTTAGTTGACCTCAAACGGACCCCGAACATGCCAAAAACTGACCTCGTAGTGCATAGTTGTCACCTTTTTGCATCCATCTGCACACCTGGCACTCAACTTTTTCCAATAATGCATCCCGCAACCACGTGAAGTGGCCCCAAAAAATGGTCCTCATGATGACCTCTTTGCATAATTATCACAAGAAAACACCCACGTTGTGTCTGTACTTATCCACGTGAAAATATTGACCCCATTCGACCTCCTGATGCCACTAGATGCCATCTCACGCACCTGCTTACCTCATGTCGTCGACCCGCAGATAGCTTCCTCGAGAAGTTTCATGCACTACCAACTCATTATTATAGAAAAAACACACTGGTACTGGTGATAGTGAAAATCGATGCACTATGTATATGTTGTCGTACATGTACACATGTGGGCCCCACGTAACCACCTGGCTCTGGAAAATGGGCAATCCTTTATTTGATGCATCATGCATGTGTATATACATATGTGCAATCACTTCTTCTAAAAAATCCTGACATTATTTGCCCATCCCCTAGCCTGCTAGAGCATTCATGCTCATCAGCAACAACACTAGTAGATGCTCATTCTTGGCAGGGGTGTGCCTTTGGCACCACTTCTTGTTTTGGTGTTGGCGACGCGCGAGTTAGCTGCCTTCTTCCTTTGGTGTTGATATCATATTTTTCTTGTTTTTCAATTTTGAGTACGTATATGCGTGTGTGCATGTAAGTATGTGTGTCGTGCAGTGTGTGGGAACGAGAGAAGGAGAGGGGGGGGGGGTAATTTATCATTTATGTATGTATATATATATATATATAATGCGTTTGCTGTGTGCAAGGAAAATGGAACGCGTGAGAGGAGAAGGCGTTGGGGAAGATGGGAGGAAGAAAGTGCGTGTGTGTGTGTGTGTGTAGTGTGGGTGTGTAGTGAGAGAGAGAGATGGTTTCGTTGTCGTAATTTGCACCTACGGGCTCCGAGCGCAGAGAGCGAGAGAGCGAGAGAGCGGGGGGGTGAGGTGGTGAAGGAGGGAGTGGGTGTGTGGGTTGTGGGAGAGAGAGAGAGATATATGGTCCGCTGCACCCTCGCGGGCTAGTCCAGAGGATGCGCCAGGGAGAGAGAGATAGGTTAGGGGGGGTAGGGCTGCTTTCGGTCGGCGACACTGAGCGAGGAAGGGGAGGGGGATTAAATGGGTCAAAGGATGGGATATGAGGATGAGAGAGAGTGGATTATTATCGTTCCCCTAGGGGTTGTTCACACACAGTGAGAGATAGAAGAGAGACAAGGAAGGGGGAACGGAGGTAGTGAGAGAGGGGGAGAGATTGGGGGGGGGAAAGGGCCAGGCGCGGCCTGCCGGTGGGAAGAAAACAAGGGGGAGGAGAGAGAGGCGTGTGTGAGGCAAAACAAAAGGGGGGGATGAGAGAGAGAGTGAAGATAATAATGAAAGAGAGAGAGAGAGAGATTTTGAAAAAAACGGCGACCCGCCATAGTTTTCGAGAACCTCTATTCTCTGGCCCGGGCTAGAGGGCAGTGCGGATAACCCGGCGTCATTAGCCCTCTCCCTAAGGTTAGGGGTATCTTTGCCTCTAACTCATGTGTTTGATCATTGTTGTCGGAGGTGGAGGTTGATGGTGTATCCTCATTAGGAATGTTGATAGGTGGAGCTTGATCAAATCAAAGAAAATAAGGTTTGAGTAGCCAACCATTTACCCTGGTTTTATGAAGTTTGCCATCAGCTTCCATAAGCTGGTAACTTCCATTGGCATACTTTTTCCTGATGATGAAAGGGCCTTCCCATCGAAGTAGGAGTTTCTTATCTTTGCATGTGTTGAAGCGATTGTCGTAGCGGAGCACCAACATTCCTTTCTTTAATACTTTTTGCAAAGATGCTAGTTAAATCTAAGCCGTTTATGCTCTGCTTGTGCCGCATAATAATTTATTGCTTCTTCTCTGTCCAACTGTAGTCTTTCCAAGTCGATGATGTGATCTCTTAAATGCATGTTGGGCCGTTGAAGTTGGCTTGCCATTACTATGAGACTCTCTTGTTGCACTCAATGGGCAAGATTGCTTCCTTACCAAATACCAAATGATACGGTGTGAATCCCAAGGATGTACAGAATGAGGTTCTGTAGGCCCACAAAGCTAGTAGTAGGTACTTATCCCAGTCTCCAGGATGATTGTTTACCTGCTTGCTAATAATTTTAGAAACCATTCCATTCACCTTTTCAACTAGGCCATTACATTGAGGATAATATGGTGAAGAGTGCCTCCTTGTAATGCCAAGTTTCTGCATTAATTCTCCTACCAAGTCTGCTTTGAAACCTGGCCCTCTATCAAAGATGATCTCTAATGGTGTGCCAAACCTACAACATATGTGCTCGTAGATAAACTTAGCTACCTCTACCGCTGTGATTCTAGTAGTGGTTGTAGCTTCCGCCCATCTAGTCATATAGTCGACTCCCATAATGATGTAAAATCTCCCTGAGTTGGCCCTAGGCAATGGTCGTATGGCATAGATACCCCACTTTTCAAACGGTTCATATAAAAGGATAGGTGTCTGAGGTTCAGGCATAAGTGACCTAGTGCCGGCCTTTTGACACAGCTTACACGTCTTGCACCAGTGGTGTACATCACGGTTGAGGCTAGGCCATATGAAGCCAACCTGCAAGATTTTCCTACTTGTTATGTCTAGGGCAAAGTGACCACCACAAACCCCGTCATGACAACTAGCAATTACCCCCATGATTTCATTAGAGACAGGGACCTTCCTAAGTATTTGTTCCTTACCCTTACAGTACAGACCGTCATTGATGAGCTAATACCTTGTTGCCTTCCATGTCAGCCATTGCTTTTGTCCCTTTGTTAAATCCAATGGGCATTCCCCTGTTTCCAAAAAATGCATGATGTCAGGTAAGGCATCACTACCTTGAAATAGAGGGAGCTTTAGCTTTATAGCCCCAACCACCACTTCCTGCAGTCTTTCACTTTCTAGGGCATCTGCTTCATCGTTTTGAGCCCTTGGGATATGGTGTATTTGAAATTCTTAAAAATTACCCAACAAGGTTTTTACACCACTTAAGTGAGTCCTCAAGCTAGGATTCTTGCACGTCGATACTCCATTTACTTGTCTTACCAAAAGTAGAGCATCCCCAAATACATTAAGGCGCTTTACCCCTTGTAAGACGCACCATTATAAACCCTTGGCTAGTGCTGCATACTCAGCTTCATTGTTAGAATGTGAATCTAACAATTGGCCAAGCAAAAATACCTTGATACCTTTGCCATCAAAGACCACTATGCCTGCAGTTGCTTTGTCAGATGCTCGCTTGTAGGCTCCATCAAAGTAGAGAGAGTGTGCTCCTTCTACCATCGGCGGTACTAGAAGTAATAGAATTTCTTCCCCTTTAGATTGCTTCTCTTTCCTCTCAAATCCTTGGTAGGTCATGAGTCCCCCGAGCCTTGCCCTTGTCATTCTTTCCACCTGTACCGTGTAGTCAAATTCTTACAGACGAACTAGCCATTTAGTAATCCTAGCAAACACATCCATGTGTTGTACAACGTAGGGAAACATCTCATCCATGGTTAGAATCACAAATTGATTAGGTAGCAAATATGACCTAAACTTTGTAGTTGCAAATCTAAGAGCTAGGACTAGGTGTTCTACATGGGTGAAACCTATCTGTTGCTGTCATCATTCGACTAGAGAAGTAATTGGCCTCATGAAAGATGTTGTTGTATCCTTTTGGAGTAGCACAACCCCCAATGAGTCATCACCCACACTTGAGGTGACATAGAATTTTTCATCCCACTTAGGTGGTGAGATAGTTGGCAGGGTGGCTAAGACCTCCTTTACCTTGTTGTAGTGATGTTCGCTTTCCTCGTCCCAGGTGAAAGTTGATTTTTGAGTGAGTTGTTGTAGTGGTAGAACAAGTTGTGATAGTAGATGTATGAATCTACTCAAGTACCTCGACCAGTTGACGTGTTGTTGTTGGTGAAGGTAGGGCTATGAGTACAGGCACCTTACTTGGGTCGGTGTTGATACCTTTTGCTGAAATTTCATGGCCTTATAGAATTACTTTACTTTCCCCAATGTGGCATTTTTCCACATTTAATTTCCCACCTACGCTTTGCAACCTGGCTAGACCCTCGGTTACTTTTTCTAAGTGTGAAATGCGAGAGCTATATATAAAAAAATCATCAATGAACACTCTTATGGATGTTCCAAAGAACCGTTGAAAGACATATATGACATATCTTTGGAATGTGGCAGGTGCATTTGTCAGACCAAATGGCATAACCCTATATGCAAAACAACCCCATGGCATGATGAAAGTGATTTTTAGCCGATCTTCCAAGGCTATGCGTATTTGAAAATATCCAGAATAACCATCACACACGGTCTAGCATTCAAAACCTGCTACTTCATTCAAAATTTCATCCAAGAAAGGGAGAGGAAAGTGGTCTCTCTTTGTAGCTACATTTAGTGGTTTGTAGTCAACGCAGACCCTCCACTTACCATTTTTTTTAGGCGTCACTACTACGGGTGACACCCACTTTGAGTTTTCTATAGGATAGATGAACCCTGCTTCCAATAGCTTCCTTACCTCGGCCAAGAGTGCCTTTTCTTGTATCACCCCCAGTCGTCCTAGCTTCTGCACAACTGGTTTTACTCCTTCCTTTAGCTTAATATGATGTTCCACCACTGTAATGCCTATGATTCATTCATAGTTGTCAATGATTAGGTCAGGAAATCCCATCAACATTTGCAAAAAACTATCTTTCTCCTCAAGTGTTAATTCCGTGGACAACATACCCTTCAACCTACTTTATCCTAGGCCAGGTGATTTGATCTCCTTTCTGGTGAGGGATCACCAGTTGTGCTTACCCTTTGTGGATCCATTATGATGATAACCATCACGTCGATGGAACTGTCACTTTTGTCAGTGGATGTGGTCTCCTCCTCAGAAGTGGAAGACTCACTAGTGGTTTCATCTGTTGATGTTTCTAGATCCATTTGCTTCTTCTTGCCAGTTTTCATGTTGTAGTAGATTGTCTCCCCTTTCTTTCCAGTCATGCATAGAAGGCCAGTTCCCCAGTCCTGTTTTGCCTTCATGGCCATCAACCATGGCCTTCCCAAAATTAATGGATAGCCCTCCCCTTAGTAGGAATTACCAAAACATCTACTTCTACCTCAGTGTTGAAAGCTTTTATCTTCACATAACTTACCACACCTACACACTTTACTTTTGCGTTGTTTGCCATCTTTGACTTACATGGAGAAGGCCCATCAACCTCGAGCCCCAAACAAAGCATCATAGCTTCGCTCATCACACAGATTTGTGCACCTCCATCAATGTAGGTATTTCCAACCCTCTTTCCTTTATGTTGATGTCGACAATTGGAAGGATGTCATCCATGTTGCAACCCGAAATTGCTCCGGCTACCTTTGCTTTGGAGAATCTTGTACTTACCATTTTGGACCATTGCCTCCTTACCTTTAGTGCAAGATGTAGCAGTTGTGGCCATGTAATCTTTTCTCCTTGCTCTGCCACATCCAATGTTAGATCATAGGTCTTAGAACATTTCCCTAACTGGAAGTCGGTGATGCCTAATTTCCATCGTGGCCTGGATGGCCTCTTACTAGTCTCTCCTTTCATGCTTCTCTCATCATCAGATTGTGTAGCTTTCTCCCTCCTAGCTCTTTTCACAGTCATGGCTTCAAATGGTTCTATAAAGGTTACCTTCTCCTTACCCTTATCCCTCTCCTTTGCTCTGGGCGGATCCACTACTACGGCCTTTCCTTTCTCTTCTAGCCTTATGATGTTTACAGGGCGATAAAATGGTGGTGCTAGTGGATGAGGTGGAATGGATGCTTGTGGTGGTGCCTAGGGTGGACCTAGAATTTGTGTTGGTGGGGCTGGTGCTTAGGGTGGGGGTGTTCTTTCTCTAGGGGGTGACAGTCGGTTCCTCCTTCCTCCTCTATTATAGTTTTTTCGTGGTTTGCGACAATAGTGCATACCGTGACCATCTTCTCCACAGTTGTACTAGTGATATTCCCTGTTTTGTCGTCGTGCTCTTCTTGGGTCTTGACCTCTTTCTTGATTCCTTCTAGAATGTATCAAGTGGACAGACAAATTCTGTAGTTGGTCAGTAATATGGGCCAACATATCTTGTTGGTCATCTCTTACCCCATGAGCTGGTGGTGGTGGGGGGATGGTGGTTGTCGTGGTTGTTGGTCGGCGCGATGTTCCTGCTTCTATTGACTCGGTTTCTTTGGATTTCATTCGCAGCTTCTTGTCCTTCAGGCGAGCAATCTCGACGGTTAACTCGTACGTAGCCGGGAATCTACCCTTCACCTTCTCCTTGAGAAGCGGCCATAAGCCATGCGTGAACCAGTCCTTCTTTAGGAAATCGGGTGCAGCTTCCCCCCTTGCCAGTGACTCAACCCACCGTTCCCACAAATCCACAAATTTGGACTCATAGGTGGCATATCTAAAGGACCCTCCTGCTTCAAGTCTCTCAACTTGTCCCACAACTTCTCTGAAGTGGTACCTCCCCTAGAGCGCCTCTTAAAAGCGATTTTTAAGGGCTCCTAGTCATACTTAGTTTCTTGTGGAAGTGCATTGTACCATGAACTAGCTTCTAGCTTCATGAGATGCTTAAATATTCTAACCCGGGATTCATCTGTATCTTTGTTGCTCACTACACATGCTATTTCAAAGTCATCTAGGAAATTTGTTACCAGATCCTCCCCCTTCTTTCCTTTAAATGTTGGAAATGCCACACTTGCCATGATTACTAAGAGAGAGCTAGAAAGACACACTGCTTAGCTTGCAAAAAAAAGTTCTTTTCTTTTTTTTCCTTTATAAGAAGGCGTGTATACCCCTTTATACTAGGACATAGATTAAAATCTCAAACGGTACATTGCCTTGTACCAAAGGTAAGACAAATGGCTGATCTGATGCCAGAACCTCAGAAAAACGCTCCACACCCAACATGGTGTCAATGACGTACTGGTAGTGAGCCTTCAAGTCCAGTATTACCTTGATTGAGAGTACTCGTGTTAGTATGTGCGATCGGTCTTGAGGTAGGTTGTACTGATTCATGTGAAGCTTAGAGGTGCTTAGTCACTGTCCAAGCTTGTGGGAGAGGGTGGTGTTCTTTCCTAAAACAAACTTAGTAGATCCCTAGTCTCTCTAGTGAGAGTGTGAGCATGTGCTTCCGTTATCTGTGCCGCAACATCAGGTGCGACTTGGAAACTGACTGTGATAATTACCTCAGTGACTTGAGCTACCCGATTCTCGAAGTAGAATAGTGTTGATTCTCTATTGTGTAGAGCTCCCTCCATCTTGTTGTTGCAAGTTGGTTGTAGGTGGCGGACATGGTTTTAACCTTCTCCTTCATCTTCTTGGCACCCGGCCTATGTATATCCATTGAGTTTGGCATGTTGGTTGACTCTCCCACTGCAAATTGACTACCGTTGTCAGCAGTTTTTTGGAAGAAGTGATTGCGCATATGTATATACACATGCATGATGCATCAAATAAAGGATTGCCCATTTTCCAGAGCCACGTGGTTACGTGGGGCCCACATGTGTACAGGTAGGACAGCATGTACATAGTGCATCGATTTTCACTATCACCAGTACCAGTGTGTTTTTCTATAATAATGACGAGTTGGTAGCGCATAAAACTTCTCGAGGAAGCTATCTACGGGCCAACGAAATGAGGTAAGAGGTGCATCAGATGGCATCTAGTGGCGTCGGGAGGTCGAGTGGGGTCAATATTTGCACGTGGATAAGTATGGACACAACGTGGGTGTTTTCTTGTGATAATTATGCAAAGAGGTCATCATGAGGACCATTTTTTGGGGCCACTTCACGTGGTGCCGGGATGCATTATTGGAAAAAGTTGAGTGCCAAGTGTGCGGATGGATGCAAAAAGGTGAAAACTATGCATTGCGAGGTCAGTTTTTGGCCTGTTAGGGGTCCGTTTGAGGTCAACTTATAAAAGGCCAACTAAAAGGTTCATTTGAGGTCAACTAAAAGACCAAAGGTGCCCAATTAATAAAGCTAAGTGTGGGAACTGAAGAAAAAGAGAGAAGACCAGAAAAAACGTGGAGAGAAGAGGAGGAACAACTGCAACTGTGTTTTTGCTATTTTTGGAGCCTGTTTTGGCCGTAAACTACTCATCCGAGGTCGGAATTGAGCACTTTACATTGTAGACTAGGGTTTTGGGGCGTTCCGGACGCGATGGCGCTGTCCATTTTGACGAATTCCTCACTATTTTTTTGATTTTTTGGCTGTGTAAGTTTCTCCTATGAGCGAACCTTCTGCTCCTATTTGTGATTGTATCTGGCATATTTTACCCATTTTGTGTGAGCTATTTGCCCCATTGGTGTTGTCCCAAGCTCAATTGTATATAAACATCAGAAATTCTCCTCTTTTGAGCTGAGTTTTTTTTTTTTTTGGGGGGGGGGGTGTGTGTCTCTCTGTGTGGAGTGGATATTTAAGTGGGTAGTCTCTCTCCTCTCACTTCATAGGTGTTTTCCCTGTCTCGGCCAGGTGGGTTGTGTAAGCCGAGTGGTGTCCCATAGTGTGTGTGTGTGTATATATCATCCCAAGAGTGTGTGTCGGGTCATTATAGAGGCGTTGTGTGTGTTTTCATCTCGCTCACATTTTTTTGGCACCCCCATGGATGATCTTCTTCGAGTACCTTCAGCTTCGGGATTACAGGTTTCAGATTGCAGACTACAGGTTACAGAGATAGGTACAGGTACAAGTGGTTCACACAGGTACAGGTTGTTGAGAGAGAAGGAGAAAGCAGAGAAATAGAACCCCAAAGTGTATGTAAAATACACACATGAGATGATGTATATATAGAGGGGACCTGGGTGCCATATATAGAGAAGCCATATATTGAGTAGCTTCACATATAAGCTCAACACCCCCGCTCAAATAAGGGTCCCTAACTGTGGATGAAAAAACCCTTGGGGGATCAAGGGAAAAATCCACAGCTCTATATACACCCACCGTTGTATTATAAAAATCATTGAATATACAAATGTTCATGAGGAGCTACATCACTCCTTTTACAATGAATGTTTTATGAGGAGTTACAATACTCCTATCCTATCAAATACAATAATGAATACAAAGGTTCAATAAAGAGATGTAAAGGCTATCGATTAGCTCGTAATCATAAGTGTCTCCATGAATCTGCTATGTAGCTTGTCATCAGTATCGAATCACCAAACATATCTTCATGTTGTCATCAATATGACATCACCAAACATATCTTCATAAATCTTTTATTGTCACCAAGTCTGTCTTCATAAAATCAATTCTTTGATGAATCCTACATAGATCATAGACTAAAAAAAAAACATAGTCATGAAAATTATTAGCATCGTTAGTGAAATAATTTACGTTCACAATGCCATAAGAGATGGTTCGCGACGCCACTCTTTTGACGACATATATACGCACGAAAACATATGGTACATAGAGTATGAACGTAAAAGTACAAGATGTGTGATTACGTGATGCAAATGATGTGTGTATATACTACATAAAACAACATTTATCAACGTAGTGATCAATGAATATCATCAAAGTATTAACAAAACATCATCATTGTATCAATAAAAATGAATAAATCATCATGGTATCAACAAAAAGCATCATGATATCATCGAAAATAATCATTGTATCAACCAAACAACATCATGGCATCACCGAGAATAACCATGGTATCAACGAAACAACATCATGGTATCACCGAGAATAACCATGGTATCAACGATACAACATCATGGTATCACCAAGAATAACCATGGTATCAACGAAACAGCATCATGGTATCAACAAAAGTCATCATGGAATCAACGAAATATCATCATGGAATCACCGAGAATAACCATGGTATCAAGGAAATGTCATCATGGCATCACCGAGAATAACCATGGTATCAACGAAATATCATCATGGCATCATCGAGAATAACCATGGTATCAACGAAATATCATCATGGCATCACCGAGAATAACCATGGTATCAATGAAATATCATCATGGTATCAACGAAAATCACCATGACCAAAGTATTAACAAAACATCATCATGGTACCATCAAAATCACTATGATATCAATGAGAAATTATCAATAAAACAACGTAAACTATATCTCTAAAAGAATAATTATACGAGAATCAATGAACGAGTATATCATATAACAAAAGATCATGTACCAACAGTAGCTCGATAGAATTTGGACGATCATCAACGGCTCGACTGAATTGAAACGATATGTAACTGGCTTCTGCACAGCAAAGTTACGTCAGTAACAAATATATGACCGATGAGAAGAAAAAATATAATTGAGAAGTTTTCAATTATGAGAAAAATCAAAGCCAAAAAGTAAAATTTTGATTTTCAAACATATTCGCAGTCCGAGACGATAACCCAAAATCGGTGCAGAATTTAGAGAAACTTTCTTCTGCAAAGTTATAGACCACATCGATTCCGATGGCTCAAGCGAATAGTTTCTCATCGATTTCGATACCTACAGCGGCTAGTTTGCAAAGTTGTAGACCACATCGATTCTGATCCCTCACGCGGGTAGTTTCTGCAAAATCATTTTCAATTAGCAGAAAAATCAAAAACATAAAACGAAACTTGCTTTTCACGTATGTACGCAGTCCGCGAACGATAACTCAAAATCGGTGCAGAATTTGAAAAAACTTTCTTCTGCAAAGTCGATTCCCGTCTCTCTTGCTAGTAGTTTCTTCTACAAAGTTGTAGACCACATCGATTCCGGTCCCTCACGCGGGTAGTTTCTGCAAAATCGTTTTCAATTAGCAGAAAAATCAAAAACAAAAAGCGGAAGTTGCTTTTCAGGCATGTACGCAGTCCGCAAACGATAACTCAAAATCGGTGAAGAATTTGAAAAAACTTCCTTCTGCAAAGTAGTAAACCACATCGATTCCGCTGCCTCTCCCTGGTAGTTTCTGCAAAATCGTTTTCAATTAGTAGAAAAATCAAAAACAAAAAGCGGAAGTTGCTTTTCAGGCATGTACGCAGTCCGCGAACGATAACTCAAAATCGGTGAAGAATTTGAGAAAACTTCCTTCTGTAAAGTTGTAGACCACATTGATTCCGGTCGGTTTCACTAGTAGTTTCTGCAAAATCGTTTTCAATTAGCAGAAAAATCAAAAACAAAAAGCGTAAGTTGCTTTTCAGGCATGTACGCAGTCAGCGAACGATAACTCAAAATCGGTGAAGAATTTGAAAAAACTTCCTTCTGTAAAGTTGTAGACCACATCGATTCCAGTCCCTCTCACTAGTAGTTTCTGCAAAATCGTTTTCAATTAGTAGAAAAATCAAAAACAAAAAGCGGAAGTTGCTTTTCAGGCATGTACGCAGTCCACGAACGATAACTCAAAATCGGTGAAGAATTTGAAAAAACTTCCTTCTGTAAAGTTGTAGACCACATCGATTCCGGTCCTTCTCGCTAGTAGTTTCCGCAAAATTGTTTTCAATTAGTAGAAAAATCAAAAACAAAAAGCGGAAGTTGCTTTTCAGGCATGTATGCAGTCCGCGAACGATAACTCAAAATCGGTGAAGAATTTGAAAAAATTTCCTTCTGTAAAGTTGTAGACCACATCGATTCCGGTCGCTCTCACTAGTAGTTTCTGCAAAATCGTTTTCAATTAGCAGAAAAATCAAAAACAAAAAGCGTAAGTTGCCTTTCAGGCATGTACGCAGTCCGCGAACGATAACTCAAAATCGGTGAAGAATTTGAAAAAAACTTCCTTCTACAAAGTTGTAGATCGCAGAGATTCTGGTCAGTCCCGCAAGTAGTTTCTGTAGAATTGTTTTCAATTAGCAGAAAAATCAAAAACAAAAAGAGGAAGTTTCTTTTTAGGCATGTACGCAGTCCGCGAACGATAACTTAAAATCGGTGAAGAATTTGAAAAAACTTCCTTCTGCAAAGTTGTGGACCACATCGATTCCGGTGCCTAAAGCGAGTAGTTTTTGCAGAATCATTTTCGATCAAGAGAAAAATTGAAAACAAAAACGTACTGCTCTGATACCATGTTGAGAGAGAAGGAGAAAGCACAGAAATAGAACCCCAAAGTGTGTGTAAAATACACACATGAGATGATGTATATATAGAGGGGACCTGGGTTCCATATATAGAGAAGCCATATATTGAGTAGCTTCACATATAAGCTCAACACAGGTAGCTGGAGTAGAGTGATACACTAGCAAGTGGGAGTCACTTGCAGTTGCCGTGGGTATGCATCATTTGGCGCCTGTTTGAGCGCATTGTCTGTTAGTATTGTACGTTATTTGGGGAAACTTCCATTGTACGACTTTGTGGAGCCATACTTGGTTTTATTTGGCAGTCCCAGCCATTTCTGAGACTTGGTCTGGAAGATAGTCATTTCTGAGACTTGACTATACGAGATTTGCATAAGCCTTCGTGAGAGAGTCGATAGCGTGAGGTTTTATTGAGCTGGGGGATTCTCAAATGTGAGATCCTTTCGGTGATACAGGTAGTCGGAGCACCCTTTTCATGACCTCGCCATAGGCTATGTACTAGGAATTCCTACTTGATGCTCGCGTTCTATTGTTGGCAGTCTATGCATACATATACAGTCTCACTACAATAAAAAAAGGTGTCATCGACGCAGATATCGACGCACTGCGTCGCTATGTGCGTCGATATCTGCGTCCCTGTGAACTTGTTGCTATTTGCGACGTAGATATAGACGTAGATAGCGACGCACATAGCGACGCAGATAGCAACGACCATAACAGAAAAAAAAATTCTTGGGCAGAGGGCAAGTAGCCTGGCCTGTGCCCAGTTAAAAGATGGACACAGCCACAGCCAGACTTCCTGCCCTCTGCCCAAGAAAGCGAGCAGCACCAAAATCAACCATGCTCCCGCGCGCAAAAATTTCGGCAGAGTTCCCTTTGTTTTAACATAAACTTTAAAAAAAAAACCATATCATGTATATGCCTCCTACATGCTATCCATGTAGGATCTCACATGAGATTTAAGGCCAATGAAAGACAAGTACCGTACCAACTGAAAAGCATAACCATGCCATAACGGACCATAACCATAACTTAAAAGCATAACCATAATGCAGATAACCATAACCATAAACAAAATTAACAATAACCATAAGCATAACCAGAAAGTTAAACATAACCATTAACAAAACCTGAACCATAACTATGTCTATACAAGAATAGGAGAAATAACCATGTCTATACAATGACAATGACAATAATCATAACCATAAGGGAAACAATAACTGTCTGAACAATAACTGTCTGTACAAAAAAGAGACACAGAAGCGTGTCTGTGTCTCACAAAGTATATATATGAAATCCGGTCCACTCAAGCTAGCTAAATATGGTGGCTAGCTAGCTAGAATTGGGAGATATCTAGCTAGGACTGGTACCTAGTAAGCTATAGCTAGGACTGGAGATATCTAGTCTATTTAACTTTTTACTTTCAAAGGCTATAGGTCTTCCCTCATGGAGAAGTACCGCACCAATGGCTTTATCGATAGCATCAGTCTCTACCACAAAGGGCTTAAGTGGGTCCATGATTGCTAGGATGGGAGCAATGGCTATACCTACCTTGAGCTGTTCAAAACTCCATTTTTGGGCTTCTTCCCAAGAAAAGGTCTTACCTTTTGCTTTAAGTTGATCTGTCATAGGAAGAGTGATTTTGGCATAATCATGGTTATACTGCCGATAAAATCCAGCCATGCCTAAAAATATTTGAAGCTCCTTAACCGTGTTGGGATGTGGCCATCGAAGAATGGTAGGGACCTTGTCAGTGTCCATCTTAATGCCAGAATAAGATATCACATGACCGAGATAATGTATATCTATTTTAAAGAAATTGCACTTGCTTTGCTTAGCATACAACACGTGAGCTCGTAGCTGTTTGAACCCTAATCGTAAGTGTTCTATGTGTTCATCTTCAATCTTACCGTAAATGAGAATGTCATCAAGGAAAACCGAAACAAATTTTCCAAGATAGGGACATAAGACACTATCCATGAGTGTCATAAATGTAGTTGGAGCATTAATTGGCTAGATCAAAAGGCATAAACAAAAATTCAAAATGCCCGAACCATGTTCTAAAGGCAGTTTTGGAGACATCTTGTAGTAGGATACGCACCACTGGTGGTATCCTGAACGAAGATCTATCTTTGTATAGTATCTTGCCCCATGGAGTTGATCAAACAACTCATCCACTCGAGGTAGAGGATACTTGTTCTTGATGGTTATCACATTTAATCCATGATAATCTACGCACATGCGCATAGTACCATCTTTCTTTTTTACCAATAGGATTGGTGATTCCCAAGGCAAAGTTGTAGGTCTAATGAAACCACGGGTGAGGTAGTCATCCAACTGACTCTCAACCTCATTGGCTTCTTTAGCACTCATATGATAAGGTGATTTACTCACTGGTTTAGTGCCTGGCAAGACATCTATGCCATGCTGCACATCACGTGCAGGGGGTAAACCTAGTGGTAAATCACTTGATAACATACCACTATACTCTGTGAGTAAGTGAGTCAGCGTTTGTCGTGCAAAAGGAGAAACTAAACTAGAGTTATGCTGGGATGGACAATCTTGTAATTCATGTAATGTTTGTTTTACAACAGCTGCACGTTGCTCTATAGAATTAAAATTGAGAGCACTTTGCTCGTTAGATTTGTTAACACTTTGTTTATCAATAGAATTGATTGCACTTTGCATACCATTAGAATTCATTGCACTTTGCATACCATTACTAGAATTCATCGCACTTTGCTCTTGAGAATTCACAAGACTTGGAGACAAGCAGTAACACAAAAAGACTTCATCTATTAAATTTTCTTTCTGCAAAATAGAAAGCTTGATTGTACATATAAGAGGTGGAGATGGTATATATTTCTCACCAAGCAAAAGAACATGTTTACCATTGGCCATAAAAGATAAGGAGTTGTGTTCATAACTAGTGTGCAATGTGTTTCCTAAACCACGTAGCCACTCCCGTCCTAAAACTACATGAGCACGGTTCATGTTCATAACTTGGAAGTCAAGGGTCATAGTATGATGTTGAACAATAATGTCAACCCCTTGAACTACCGTGTCCCATACTTCTTTATCATTCCCAAAAATCTGCTCCACAACATACTTGTGAGAGCAGGGAATCTGTGTAAGCTTCAATTTCTTGACTAGCTTATAGTTCATGAAGTTATGAGTTGCAACATCATCCACTAAAATACGAACACATTGTCTGTTAATAGTGCCATGCATGCGAATCAAATCATGGGTGCCGAAGGTGGGCTACCACATTGAAGTAGGCACACAACACTTGTGCTTTTCTTCCATATGAATAACCTCTACAGCACAATATTTAGGATATGAATCTAATGTGAGGTTTTGCACCGTGTGCATGGCCTTTTCTTTTCCTTGCAAAAGAGGACAATCTTTCTTGTTATGTTGGTCCAAAAGACATCTAAAATATAAATTGTGTTTCTTCCACGCTCAAAATCGGCAGTGCTGAGAGACCCACTTGGAGTATCTCATGAGTGATTAGGCTTCTTAGCCTCTTGTGGGCGTGGAGAGGTAGATTGTCTCTTATTCCTCTTGGAACGTGTGGGAGATCAACCTTGCCATTGGCTCTTAGCCACATTGCTCTTAGCAAAAGTATTCTTAGAGTAGGGAACATTTTCCTTCCTCTCTTGGTCATCATCATATCTTTGGGCATGATTGATGTCTTCTTCCAATCTTGACATGAAGATGGTAGTCTTTGTCAAGGCCCTTATTAAAACCCCGTATCTTTTGGAATTCATCTAGACCTTCTAGTTTTAATATGATTTCTTGATACTTTGAAAGGTACTGTGTGAGAGAGAGGCCAGACATGCGGCATGCATCCCATGCTAACCAATTCTTATCTTCTTCATTGGAGTCCAAAAACTCTTTGGAGAAAGAAGCTTGAAACGCAGCCCAAGATGGAGGAAGGGCATCTATTGGAAATGTCATCCACCACTAAAAGGCCTTGCCTTTAAGAGATAGACTTGTTTCCACAACCATCTTTATATCTGGGGTGTGTCTCAATCTATGAATATCACTCCATTTGTGTAAGAGCGTATTGACTGCATCCTTGTTGCGATCACGCTCTTCCCCGTGAAACTCAAGAATGTTGATATTCTTAAGTAATGAATTGCTACATTCTGCATCTTCTACATCACTTATCTTTTGGACTCCTTGAGTCGTGCGAGCTTGGTTCTCTTGAACCGTGCCACTTGTGGCTCCTTGAATCGTCTGTGAATTCATAAATTTTCTCAAGTAACTCCGTAAGATTGGTAACATTTGCATTAAGTGTAGAGAGGTTGCATTCAAGTATGCTTTGGTGATTTTCCAAAGTCTTGAAAGCAGCCATATCTACAAGGCCATGATCTCATAGATCATCGTCATCATGCAGATTAGTGTTAGCCGCCCTCTGCTGCCCTGATTTTGATCTACATGCTCAAAATCAAACGTGTGTGTAGGTGGAAATCCTCATTGGCCATGGTAAACACATACTAATGCAAAGAGAGAAAAAAAAATGACAACTTGTACCTTGTGAAATTGAAGTCTTTGTGTTTGTATGCTCTGTGATTTGTGTTGCATGCAAACCTCGTCTTGCAGGAATTGTAGCGCTTCACGTGTCGTTCATCGTAAGAACACTTTTGTTGCCTCTTCACAAAAACTCGTCGTTTTTGTGAAGGATTTTTCTCACTTTGAAGCTACCTCCTTGAGGAAAAAAAAGAATTTTTGGAGGAAAACTTGCCTTCCTTCAAGAAGTTAAAGGGAAGGGTGAAGCTACTTCCTTGAAGTTTGAAGCTTTCCCTTTCCTTCTAGTTTTCTTTTCAACACAAGTAGGCTATCTTTCCTTGTTATACACAACAAGGGTCAATAGATTGATGGTAAAGTGTTGGCCTCTTACCCTCATGGGGTGGGTTCAACCCTCCTTCATGCAACGGTCAAGCGGGCCTTCTTACGGGTGCAACCAACGGCGCCAACGGAAGCCTTTAGAGCCTTGGTGCCGTCGAGTTGCCGATCGAGTTTTCCTTGGTCGCCCGTTGTGGAGGGCGTAGATGGGGTGGCCGCAGCCGACTGTCATTGTCTTTCCACGCGCCCTGCGCACAGGAAACTGTGTCTATCTTCTTTTTGCTGCACAACGGAGACGTCGTTGTCTATGGAACGTGGGATAGAAGCAACGCGTCGCACGCACATGCAACCTGTTTTTTGCCTCTTCCCAAAAATAGCTCGGATACCAGTGAAAGGGTGGTGGTGATTCGTGTGCTACTAGTCTCCACCCAACCGTGCTATCTTATAGCCTACCCCCTAGCATACACACTATCCAGTCGTGCCGGTGGCCTTGCCCATAGGACCCATGTCCTTACACCACCCCTAGTAGCTTCCCAAGTGGCACTGGTAGTAGCTAGAAATTCAAGATTTGTCTTGGCACTTGCAGGTAGCTCCCAAGCCAAGAAGGATGCCTCTTGGTGAGAGGTAGCTCCAAAACTATCAATGTTAGCTCCCTAGAGAGCAACAATACATTCCAAGCTAGCACTCCCATTAGCAAGAGGATGGGGTCTAGGAGGGCCTATTTATTTGCCATGAGATTATGAAAGTGATTAACATTTTGACGAATAGATATATGCCATGTGTGAAAGAATGGTGGGTGTGTAAGAGAGATGTAAGAGTGGTCAAAAGATGAACTTTTATCCCCCAAAAAGGGGGTGGACAAATTTATGATTTTTGGCCTTCCGTAACTCCTACATACAATCTCCGATTTGAGCAAAGTTTATAGATCTATAATCTACACGCTGATCTCTTTCTTAGATATGTTGCATCATATGGTTTTCCTCGCTAGATTTTAAATTCCATTTGGTGGGGAATTTTGAATTCAAATAAACTAGCTAGTATAGCTATAAAAACACCAAGGTCCCACTAGAGACTACCATTGCAACAAAACAAATAAGACAATGGTCTCTATCGGTGCAAACTAACACAATGTTGGTGCCATGCTGCATACATCTTCCTAGCCTATCAAATAAAACATAAAATGCATACCTCACTCAATTGTGGCTTTGATAGCACTATTTGGCAATACTAGTCCTGATGTAGTTTGTGACTCCACTGCATAACTTTGGGAACCAGTAGGGCCCACCATCACAAATGACCGTGCAACAGGTGATATGGTTTGCATGCATACAATACCCATGAAATTGTCCTTTCTTGTTGTAAGGTGAGAAAAACAATACATATGGTATGCATGAGTGCAAGGTAGCAGAAACATGCCAGGACCATCCTTGTTGTACATGACCAATCCACAAGCATTACAAATCCTATGTTATCTGATGACCCCATACCAACTGGTGGAAATTTGGACGTAGGCACACTGAAATGTACTTTGCTCTTTTTGGCATGCATGATTTTGATAAAATTCAATTATTCACGCAATATTGCTTCCCTTTCCTGCTCCAACTGAAGCTGCTCCAAATCTACAAACCTAGCACCATCAGGCACAATTTTCCACAATTATCCCTACTATTGTAGAGATAGTGAGAATCAATGTATCAACTCTCCCAAAATTTCCTTGCATTTTGTGCATCCATGTCTTTTTTTTAACTCTTGCAAGTCATCCCCTACAACTCAGCATCATCAAGCACATTGTCGACAACTATACCTACTATTGTAGAGATAGTGAGAATCAATGTATAACCTCTGCTCCTTAATGCCCAACATTTCCGTGCATCTTCTACATCCAGATCTTTTTCTTCCTCTTGCAACTCAGCCTTTACAACTTGTAATTGTTGTCTAAAGCTGTTCACCAAGAGTTGTGCACCTTCCTCTCAATGTATATCTGCCTTAAGCGACTTTGCCATTCTTTAAGCTTCACCGACTTCCAATATGGTAGTAGCATGTCTGACTTCAGCTGCCTCATGCATTCTATCCAATTTTTCAAGAGACTCCATACTAAAGCACGTGTCCTTCATCACATCTTGCAATCCCAATGATGGAGGTTCTAGCCCTTGCTCAGGCCCCACCTCTGATCGCTCAGTCTTTGGACCCTATCACAAGATCTGTGAAAAATTGTCCATCGCTTTTTCTTTGCTTGCAGCTTTGACGCATCCATAGTCTTAATCATGTCCTCAGCATACAAAGCCCAATTGAGTTTCCCCTTCAATTTTTCATGCAAAAACCCCATGACAAATGCTTTGGTTGCCTACATCCCATAATTGTTGGTAGGCTCCTGGTAAACTAATGTGAACAACTTGTAGATCCCGGGCCAAAACTCTGACTTGAAAACTCTGCATTTCAATTTGTTGCCCCTTGTAGGAACCTCCTCAAAACACTTCAGCCACTTATCATCGACGATGAAGTCTACCTCGCTTAACAATTGTGCATCAACACTTGAATCAAAAAGACCATATACTTCATGTGCATGCACCTTTCTCATTCCAAAGACTGACTTCCTTTCAAATGGCACATCTGGAGGATACTAGAGCATCTTCCCCTACAACATGCATCAAGCGTGCTTAGATCACCGCAATGCACAAATGAATATAGAAGAGACATGGGAAGATATACCAAAAACTCTAATTAGCATGAGAATACTCTAAATATGTAGCATGTACCCTATTGTTGAGGCCTTGTCATCCACAAAAAACCATTACATGCATGTAATGAATAACATATTTCTGAGCCCAACTGCATGTTGGACTTCTTTCTTGGTGTAGTAGGTGACTTGGGTGTAAGAGGACAATGCCCCTTAGCTCCTTTGACCTTTTTTGTGGCTGAGGAAGGAGAGGAGGAAGCTAGCAACCTACAACTTTTCATGGCTGGGGATGGTTCTGGAGAAGATTTAGAAGCTCGAGGGAGGAGGAGAAGAAGTGGGAGAGGGAGGCAAGGAATAGGCTTCACATTCCTGGAGCATTTGCATGCATCGCCCTTGATATTTGGACTCCCTCTCAATTGCTGCTCGATTTCTCCCCCATGTCTAGCATTTACACGCTGGCGAGCTTCCCCACCAGAGGAGGGCTGCAACGGGTGAGCTCCCGTCATGATGGTGGCAAGTGGTTCAAAGGTGCCAGTCCCACTACTCTTTTGATTATGGCACCCTGAATGACAATTTTTTAGTAACCCAGGTCAATTTTAAAAACTTTTTGAATTCTTGAACACTCCAAAGATTCCTGTGGCTACTACCTGAGCTAGTTCCCATCTCCCACCCCTGACATTTTGTAGGTAGTGTACCACCTGTTCATGCATACACCCATGGCTCATACGGCCCATTTTAGGGCAATGTATGGGCCTTGACTTCCCAAACCATATACAATGGTTTTGAGATGTTGCACGGGTGGGAGTGAGCACCATTCCCTCCCCGGTGTAAAGTTGCACAACCTTGCAAACTGGTATGGGTGGTCAACGCTCATACTATGTGCTAAAATGGGATAAGATTACACACCCATCCAAACTGGTATGGGTGGTTAAGACCCATACTATTTGCTAAAGTGGGATGTATGAGCCATACGACCCATTTTAACACTAGAATGGTAACAGGACACTTTTATGTCCTTGGACACTGTTGTGTCCTATTAAGTGACCATTTTGCTTGAATTATTTGAAGAGTATGAAAATGAATTTCTAGGTGCTATATATCCACAAAGTTGCCTTATGAGCTGAAAAAAACTTAGCATTTTTTTTTTAGTATCGACCTCACCATTCACCTTACTCTTGCACAACATTTTGAACCTAAACTGTGTGAAAAAATGGGTCCTGTTTTTGGCTTTTTTTCAATTTTTGGCAACTATACCACTCTAAACTTCATGTTTGTGAGGTTTAGATGGCTAGAGGTTAGGCCTTCATAGTTCTCAACATGTTTTGATGCTTGTAGGGAGAGCTAAGTGTTAAAACTGAAAGTTATGACAAATTTACAAGAATTGCATAATCCTGTTTTTTGGCCAAAATTAGCACTTTTATGATTTTTTTGGTGGCTTTCTTGATATCCAAATTCAATTTTGATTGTCTAAGTGTAATTTATAACATAAAGCTAATCTTCCTTGAGTTTTGGGGGACCTAATATGCTATATAGCATACTATATGATGATGGTTGAGTTTTTTGATTGCTGAAGAATACGACATTTTAGAGTAGCAAGTATAACTTTTTTAATATTGCTAGTTTCTTAGGCCAATTGTGTGTATTTTGTAAGTAGTGATAGCCGTTTTTTGGCTCTCTGTAATTGCCATAGTGAGTTATCTCACCCTATCAAATCACTCAAACACTGTGGTTACCCTCACCCTTTCACTGTATATAGGTGCGTGTGAGTTAGGGGACTTTGCCCATATCTCCTTACTGAAATAAAAAACCCTCAATTAGCTAGTCATTGGGCTAGTTGAGCCAAAAAAATAAAAAATATAAGTATATTATGGCCCATGCGTATATAAATATTTCTTTGTATATAGGGCCTAAATAAAAGATTTTTTCATAATTATTTTGGTATTTATTTAAATATTTCTACCTAGGTGTGTGTTATTTATGCTCTGTACATTGCCTCACCATTACCACAATTTTTCTTACCATTTTTCATATTCTTTATTCCATATAGAAATATTTTCATGTAAGCTTCTCTTATATTTGGTGTAACTCCACCCCAACAAAAATCCAAAAAAACTAGTTTTATTTATGTGTATATTTTTTCACTATTGTGATTTTTCCCTTCCTACATCTATTTTGTTTTTTTTTTTTCTAAAAAATTAGAACACAAAAAATATTTATCTTTTTATGGTAGCCTCATAATGAGAGAGATTTCTTTTGACCCCTTTATATTTTTTCCACTTATATTATTTATATTTGACATGTACATAGTTTTTAGACCCCTCAATATTTGATTTTCTTAGTTGTACTATTCACTTATATCACAATCTCAACAATATCTTCAATTATAGACCTACCAAATAAGGTCAAGGGTAGGTGGCATGCATACATACACTATGGAGGGCTCACTCTTGGAGGTATTCAAAAGAATCATCCAACGAAGGACCCCACAAGGACCTTGTGCAGTGGAAAAACACGGTCGGTTTTGCTGAATTTTTAAAGTTCACTTGCTCTCCGAATTTGAAAAGGTGATACAAACAAAAGTTGTAGCTCGTGGGCTGAACTTTTGCCTCAAATGTTTTCATATTTTTTTGAGCTACGAGCTGTGAGATATGATTTTATTAGTGGACCCCAGTTTTCCCATGCTATGCAGCCACACTCTCTCTTCCACTTTATCATTTTCCTCTTTCACACAACACTTCTCCACTCATCATCCCCACCTCTCTCACCCCTCCTCTCTGCACCCTACCCACCTTCTCCTCAACCTTGAAGAATAAGAGAAACCATGGTGAACTCATACCTCCCACACACAATTCCATTCCAAAATTGACCACCTAGTCTCATTATTCCTCCTCCAAATTACCCATATCTATAAAAAAACCACAAAATTCAGCCTCTTCTCTTAAAAGACAGCATCATGGTGGTTGATTACTCAGCTTCAATTACCTTGTCTCTCAAGGAAGGTCAAGAGTGGAGAAAAAATGTACCGTCAAAGCTAGTGGACCGTCAACAAGCGTCAAAATTGGCCCTACTCAAGACACTTGGAGCATCAACCTTGTAAGAAATCCACCTTTTCTTACCTCTTAAGAGTTTTTCTTCCTTATTTGTATCCTATATGGATACTCCCATTGTAAATATCCAATTCCATTTGTAAATTAATACTAACTCTACTAACACTAACCCACTATGAAAAGTCCTATCACCTCCATTTCTCTCCTCTCTCTTTCCCCACCAACTTCTTGATAATTCCAAGCAAAAGAAATTAGATAAATTGCTAAAAATCTAACCCAACCATGGTTAGAGGAGTAACCCTAGCCTTCAAAATTGCTATCAAAGGAGGGTGTAGCTAGTGGAAGCTCATTGTCTTATGCATGTGCATGTGTTGTAATAGGGGATTAGCAAGGGAACTCTATGCCATTGTAAGAGAGAGAGTGATCATTCAATCGAGAGTAGGAAATCTATCATTTCTCCTACTAGTGTAAGCCCAACATTTGCTGAATCAAGGAGGGTGGATTTGGACTAATCTTGGATACTTTGTCTCCCTTCCAACGTGAAGTAATGGACAACAATGATGCGTAAGTGTCTTTGTGTTTTTTGTTAAGTTCTTGATAGTTTGTCTCTGGTGTTGTCATCAATCTAGCCATAAATCCCACATACTGTAAGAGGGCGATAGGGTGGAGAGGACTCCCCTGGCCTTAAGACAGTGATTGGGGTGGCTTTTCTTGTGATGTGTTGTGGTGAAATTTACGCAAGCTATGTTGAGCAAATACAAATCTCACTTTGATTTGTCATGACAGATTTGTAAGAAGGTATTAATGCAACAAACACCCCCTCCCCCTTTCTCTCTCTTTCTTAAATATATAGTTGTGTTTGCTTGATCATTGCCGATACGTTTCAAAGCAGCCCGAGCACTATCTCTCTCTCTCTCTCTCTCTCTCTCTCTCGCTCTCTCTCTCTCTCTCTCTCTCTCTCTCTCTCTCTCTCTCTCTCTCTCTCTCTCTCTCGTGTTTTAGTGTGTGAGAGTGTTCCATTGGTGTTAGGGTTAGTGTAAATTCCTTGCTTGTTTGTGGGTTGCTCTAACGATTCTCCTCTTTTGCGTCCTAGCTCGCTCTTAAACTAGGTGGTGCCCCTTGTGTAGTTGGGATTTGGCTGTGGGTTTGTTGTTTTGGTTTGTGTTGTGTTGTGCCCCAGCCCCATTGAGCAGCACGGGAGCCTTGAAGGGTGTCTAGAGGTTGCTCTTCTTGTTGCCCGCCCCGGACCGCCTCAAATTGGTGCCCCCACTGAGGACGGCTTGTGTATTTTTGTGTAGAATCAACCTTTAGCATAGTCAAGTAGTTTGCATGAATCACGAAAATTTGTATGATCCCTTCATTCCCATTGCAAGGCAAAAGGTACACATAATTGTTAGTACTAAGTTGCAATTTCAACGTGTCATTCGTAGAATTTTAGGTCCTCTTAGGTTGGCCGAGATAAACGCTTCAGTAAATCCTTTTTTTTTGCCTCTCATTAGGTACGACCTTAGTTTGGACGTCTATATTTTTGTTTTGTTTTAAGCATTAGGTCATGCATAGACCATGGATAATGGCCCAGGAATAGAGGTTTTCCCCTTCCATTTCACTCCACACATTAGAATAAACATTGCAATTAGTAGGAAAATCCATTTTCAACAACGTATGGTGTTCATGTTTGGTGCCCAAAGAGTAGGAGAAATTCTCGCATCACCAAACCCTGTCATCCTACCTCTTATTGATTATCATAGGTCGTTTGATGTGAATATCTTTATTTTGTTGTAGAATAGATTGTAAGCTAGATACATTATTGTGTAAATCTTTTTAAGAAAGAAAAACAAAAACGGGTGTCACTTTGAAATCAATTCAATGGAAAGCCAACGCCAAATGTCTGGGTATCCTCTTTTCTTTGGAGAGCCTGGAGAGGATGCTGAATTATTTATAGCAAATTTCAAGATGTGTTGCCGTATCAAGAGGATAATAACTGATCAAGAACGTGTAGAAATGTTTGAGGTGGTCCTTAGGAAAGATGCTAGCACTTGGTTTGACTCTTTGCCTGAGGAAGTTAAGGGGAATTACACAGAAGTTTTGAATCGTTTCAAGAAATACTTCTTTGATCCCCAAAACACTCAAAAATTATGGCAAGACATTGTTTCTCATAAGCAAAAAGACTTAGATGACTACTACTTGTACAAGCAAGAGTTTCTACGTCTTTGGGCTCTATGGATACGAAATGTTGCTAACCATGGTGATGGTGCAGAATTTCTAAAGAAGGAGAGGTTCATAGCCGGACTCTTTCCTGACCTTAAGGTAAAAGTTGAGGCGGGTGCACCTGCTACCTTTGATGCAGCTGAAACTAGGGCTGCTGAGAAATATAGGAAACTCAAGTGCTTAAGGGGAGAGGTTCCAATAGAAGGTCTTAGACCCAAAGGTAAGTCACAAGCATCAACATCGAGGGAGCTTCCTGAGGTAACGGCGGAAGTAATTGAGAAGTTAAACGAATCTTTAAGCAGCCTGTCAATTCACCTTGCACAAGCTGTAGGTCCAAAGGGACAAGCAAAGAAGTCTGAAGAGCGAGATCCACGACCTAGGAGAGTCTTGCAATGTTGGAATTGTGGAGAGTCTAGACATGGGATGTATAATTGTCCTTGGCCCCGTGGGGAGCCAGGGAGACCTAACTTGAATTACCCAGTGATGAATGCAGGTGAAGGAACTGGTCAACAACCAAGGCTTCTACAAAGACCAAATGGACCAAGACCACCTCCACAAGGGGTAGAAGGAGTTCCACCTTTGCCAGATCCAAATGTGCATGTGGTAGAGGTGACAAACTCAAATGAGGTTGACATGGAAGCAGAGGAAAAGGTAAAGAGAAAGAGGGTGTCCCATCACAGAGTGACCATGGACAAGGCAAGAAGGCAAAGGAGACCAAGGAAGCTAAGAGGACTCAACATCGTATCAATCTCCAAGACTTCCCTGTTGGACATGGTATGGCTCCATACAACCTGTTGGAAGACATGCGAGGTGAGGGTTCTGATATCTCATGGCCTCAATTTCTTGCATTATGCCCACAAGTTAGGAGGAATTTAACAAAGGCAGTTAGCACTAGGAGAAAGGTAAAAGAGAGTTTTCCTGTTGTAAAAATTGCACATGCTGAAATGAACGAGGATATTACACCTGTGCTAGATTGTTACATAAAAGGAAGATTGGTTAGGAAAGGTCTAGTGGATGGGGGTGCACAAATTTGCATCATGACAGAAGGGCTCATGCAAAGACTAGGCATGCACATCCATGAGACACCTGAAATCAAAGTGAAAATGGCAAACAATAGCAAGGCTAGGTGCGTAGGCATTTGTAAAAAAAAATTTGTGGAGGCCTTTGGCATTAAGAAGGCAGTGGATTTCTATGTCATGTCTACCAAGGGAAATGGTTACCCATTTATCCTAGGAAGACCATGGCTAATGAAAATGCGCGCTTTGCAGGATTGGGAGAGTGGAAATCTAATTTTCAGGAATGACAATCACAAGAAGGTTGTCTTTGACATGAAGGAGCAACGCCAAGAGGAGCTCCATGAAGAATCATCTCGAAGTGAGACGGAAGAAGATTGGACTGAAAACACTTCAGAAGAAGAAAGTAGCGGCAGCATTACTGAAGAGGAGTCCTCCATTGAAGTCATGGGGGTAAGGTTTAAGCCAAACAACCAGGAGACCTCTTCTCGAGGTTTGGAAGAGGTAGGTTCCCAAGAGAACCAAAAGGTGGAAGATGAAGGAATGTTAGAAGGTATGTTGTCTACAACACTTACAAAGGATGAAAGAGAGGAGTTCAAATGTGTGCTAAGGAAATTTCTGAGGCTTTTTGCTAAAGACTACACCGATGTGTGTGGAGTAGATGTTGTTCAACACAAGATTGAGTTGAAGCCAGAGGCCACACCTAAGGCTCAAAAGCTACGAAGGCAAGGAGTCATTAAGGAGCAGGCTCTACTCAAGGAGGTAAGAAAGCTTCTAGCAGCAGGTTTCATTTATCCAGTGGAGAATTCAGAGTGGGTCTCTCCCGTTGTTGTCACTCCTAAGAAAAACGGCAAGTGGAGGGTGTGTGTGGATTACCGTACACTCAATGAGGCAACAAAAAGAGATCACTTTCCCCTCCCATTTCAGGATGAGATACTAAATGAGGTAGCTGGTCATGAGAAGTACACTGTGTGTGATGGCTACTCAGGCTACTTTCAAATAGGTATCGCATTGAAAGATCAATTGAAAACAACCTTTATCACTCCTTGGGGTTGTTATGCTTTTAGAGTCATGCCATTTGGTCTGACAAATGCTCCTGCAACATTCCAACGTTTCATGAACATGGTGTTTCAAGCATTCTTTGGAAAGTCCATTAGGGTTTTTATTGATGATTTTTGCATTTATAGCTCAAAATCATTGCATCTACAAAGGGTAGAAGAAGGTTTAAAGAAGCTCTATGACATGGGAGGTCAACTCAACCCCGACAAGTGTCACATAGCTGAGGATGAAGTGATCTTGCTTGGTCACAAGGTTTCCTGTAAAGGCATTGAGGTGGATCCTTCAAAGGCAAAGGCTCTTATTGAGCTCCCCTCACCCAAGAATCTCAAAGAGGTCATATCATTCATTCAAAAAGTGAAGTATATGTCACGCTTTATTCACTTAGCTTCGGAGTTGCTTCATCCTTTGCAAAAGTTGACACAACAAGTAGAATTTGCATGGTCTGATGAGCTTGAAGAGTATTTTTGTAACATTAAAGTCATTTTGTCAGAGCTACCAACACTCATGCCTCCTTGTTGGGAGTACACATTATTTGTTAGCTCTAGTGTTGGAAGGGAAACAATTGGTGCTGTGTTGCTACAACAAGATCCCCACAGTACAAGGATGCGACCCATCTACTTTGCTAGTAGGGTCATGAATGCTTTGGAGAGAGACTACACAGAAGCAAAACTCATGATGCTTTCTCTCATGTTTGCGGTGAGAAAGTTTAGATCCTACCTGCTACCAAAACCTTTTGTAATTCTCACTGCAGAGAATTTGTTCCCTTGGGTGTCATCTCAAATGAATCTTAGTACTAGGATCTCAAAGTGGATTATGGAGTTGCAAGAGTTTCAATACTCTTTCAAGGTAGAAGATGGTGTGCGTGCACAATTGGAAGGGATTCTCACTTATAGGGTGCATGAAAAGGAGATTAAGGTGCTTGAAGTAAAGACCCTACCATTACCACCACCAAAACGTATTCCTAATGCTTTTACCTTGTTCTTTGATGGAGCTTTTCGTCGAGCCACAGGAAAAGCAGGGGGAGGGCTAGTGTTGCTCAACCCAAGTGGAGAGGTGGTCATGAAAGAGAAGTTCAATCTACCAAGTTCAGCTAGCAACAATGAAGCAGAATACGACACACTAATTCATGGTTTGAAGATGTGCATTGGCCAAGGGATACAACACCTCATGGTAAAGGGAGATGCACTTCTCATTGTTAAACAGATTTTAGGTATTTGGGCATGCAAGAATGAAAGCTTACGGACAAAAGTTCATGCCATTCGTAGATTGTTTAATCAATTTGAAGAAGTGCAACTATATCATATTCCTAGGAAACAGAATGAGGATGCCGATTTACTTGCACAGCAAGTAGTTACATGTGTTGAGAAAGAAGTGCAGGTCATCATGGTGGCAGCAACTCTCAAGCAACCGAGATACCAGGGATTGGAGTCATTGACTCCCATTATTAGCTACATTTTGGAGGGCGAGTTTCCACAAGACTTCACGAAGGCTCAGAAGAGGAGACTCATGAAGAAGGCAAGCGCATATCTCTTCCTAGAAGGCTCCCTCTATCAAAGAGGGAGGGATCAAGTATGCAGAAGAGTACCAACTATTGAGGAAATTCCAGCCATTCTAAAAGGTTTGCATGAAGAAGCATGTGGTGGTCATTTTGCCCAAGAATTAACTGTGAAGAAGATTTTGCTTGCGGGGTATGTTTGGCCAAGTCTGCATGTGGATGTCCAACATTGGTGTAAAAGTTGTCACAATTGTCAGGTAAATGGGAATAGAAGATTGGTTTATGGTCCAAGGCAAATCGTGCTTGCAAATGGACCGTTTGAAAAGTGGGGCATTGATGCTATGGGTCCTCTGCCTAGGACAAAAAATGGTAAACTCTACATTCTAGTGGCTGTAGACTATATGACTAGGTGGGTGGAAGCACAAAGTGTGGCAAAGGTAAATGAGAAGACAGTGAGCAAATTTGTCTACACTCACATTTGTTGTAGATTTGGCACACCTTTGGAGATTGTTTCTGATAATGGTCCAGGGTTTAGAAAGGGATTGCTCACAGAAGTCTGTGAAGAACTTCACATTCTACATCGTCACAGTACACCCTACTATCCCCAATCAAATGGTTTGGTAGAAAAAGCTAATGGTGTCATTGCAGGCATCATTAGAAAGATGGTGAAAAACAAGACAAAGTTGTGGGATGACTTCTTGGATTGTGCCTTGTGGGCATATCAAACCACATATAGGGAAGCCACGGAGTTCACACCATTTCACTTGGTCTATGGTCAAGAGGCTTTACAGCCAATTGAGCTAAACATTCCAACAATGCGACTTCATGGAAAATCAGCACAAGATGATCAAGAAGCATGGATGGATCGACTTCTTACCTTAGCTGAGCTTGAGTGGAAAAGAGAAGCAGCATACGAGTGCTATAAGAGGAAAGCCACACAGACAAAGGAGAAGCTTGACAAGAAACTGAAGGACAAAGGCATCAATGAAGGAGATCTTGTGCTAAGATATGACAATCGACTCGATAATCGTTTTGATGCCAAATTTAAAACAAGATGGCAGGGGCCATACATAGTCAAGAAGGCTTTCAATTCAAGTTACTATCAACTTATGGACTTGAATGGGAAGGAGCACTCCAGGAATGTAAACGGCTATCGCTTGAAGCCTTACTTGAGTCGCCTTCTACCAAAGGATCTACCAAAGATCTTTCCAAAGGCCGCTGTCTCATGTAAGTATTGTTACATGAAGCATGAGTGTAACTCCAGCCAAAATTCTGAGGGGCCAAACAATGAAGATCTCGTCAAGGACTCTGAAGCACTCTCTTTGGAAAAGATGCTCTATGATGGTACATGAATATACCATCATCCTGGGGGAGGGCTAATGATAGCCGTTTTTCGGCTCTCTATAATTTCCATAGTGAGTTATCTCACCCTATAAAATCACTCAAACACTGTGGTTACCCTCACCCTTTCACTGTATATAGGTGCGTGTGAGTTAGGGGACTTTTCCCATATCTCCTTACTGAAATAAAAAACCCTCAATTAGCTAGTCATTGGGCTAGTTGAGCCAAAAAAATAAAAAATATAAGTATATTATGGCCCATGCGTATGTAAATATTTCTTTGTATATAGGGCCTAAATAAAAGATTTTTTCATAATTATTTTGGTATTTATTTAAATATTTCTACCTAGGTGTGTGTTATTTATGCTCTGTACATTGCCTCACCATTACCACAATTTTTCTTACCATTTTTCATATTCTTTATTCCATATAGAAATATTTTCATGTAAGCTTCTCTTATATTTGGTGTAACTCCACCCCAACAAAAATCCAAAAAAGCTAGTTTTATTTATGTGTATATTTTTTCACTATTGTGATTTTTCCCTTCCTACATCTATTTTGTTTTTTTTTTTCTAAAAAATTAGAACACCAAAAATATTTATCTTTTTATGGTAGCCTCATAATGAGAGAGATTTCTTTTGACCCCTTTATATTTTTTCCACTTATATTATTTATATTTGACATGTACATAGTTTTTAGACCCCGCAATATTTGATTTTCGTAGTTGTACTATTCACTTATATCACAATCTCAACAATATCTTCAATTATAGACCTACCAAATAAGGTCAAGGGTAGGTGGCATGCATACATGCACTATGGAGGGCTCACTTGTGGAGGTATTCAAAAGAATCATCCAAAGAACGACCCCACAAGGACCTTGTGTAGTGGAAAAAAATGGTCGGTTTTGCTGAATTTTTAAAGTTCACTTGCTCTCCGAATTTGAAAAGGTGATACAAACAAAAGTTGTAGCTCGTGGGCTGAACTTTTGCCTCAAATGTTTTCATATTTTTTTGAGCTACGAGCTGTGAGCTATGATTTTATTAGTGGACCCCAGTTTTCCCATGCTATGTAGCCACACTCTCTCTTCCACTTTATCATTTTCCTCTTTCACACAACACTTCTCCACTCATCATCCCCACCTCTCTCACCCCTCCTCTCTGCACCCTACCCACCTTCTCCTCAACCTTGAAGAATAAGAGAAACCATGGTGAACTCATACCTCCCACACACAATTCCATTCCAAAATTGACCACCTAGTCTCATTTTTCCTCCTCCAAATTACCCATATCTATAAAACAACCACAAAATTCAGCCTCTTCTCTTAAAAGACAGCATCATGGTGGTTGATTACTCAGCTTCAATTACCTTGTCTCTCAAGGAAGGTCAAGAGTGGAGAAAAAATGTACCGTCAAAGCTAGTGGACCGTCAACAAGCGTCAAAATTGGCCCTACTCAAGACACTTGGAGCATCAACCTTGTAAGAAATCCACCTTCTCTTACCTCTTAAGAGTTTTTCTTCCTTATTTGTATCCTACATGGATACTCCCATTGTAAATATCCAATTCCATTTGTAAATTAATACTAACTCTACTAACACTAACCCACTATGAAAAGTCCTATCACCTCCATTTCTCTCCTCTCTCTTTCCCCACCAACTTCTTGATAATTCCAAGCAAAAGAAATTAGATAAATTGCTGAAAATCTAACCCAACCATGGTTAGAGGAGTAACCCTAGCCTTCAAAATTGCTATAAAAGGAGGGTGTAGCTAGCACAAAAAGGGGGAGCCATAAGCAAGAGCACTATGCTATAGCTTGAGGAGCCAAGCTCAACCTCTCTAGAAGGAGCTCTTGAGTGGAAGCTCATTGTCTTATGCATGTGCATGTGTTGTAATAGGGGATTAGCAAGGGAACTCTATGCCATTGTAAGAGAGAGAGTGATCATTCAATCGAGAGTAGGAAATCTATCATTTCTCCTACTAGTGTAAGCCCAACATTTGCTGAATCAAGGAGGGTGGATTTGGACTAAGCTTGGATACTTTGTCTCCCTTCCAACGTGAAGTAATGGACAACAATGATGCGTAAGTGTCTTTGTGTTTTTTGTTATTGTCTCTGGTGTTGTCATCAATCTAGCCATAAATCCCACATACTGTAAGAGGGCGACAGGGTGGAGAGGACTCTCCTAGCCTTAAGACAATGATCGGGGTGGCTTTTCTTGTGATGTGTTGTGGTGAAATTTACGCAAGCTATGTTGAGCAAATACTAATCTCACTTTGATTTGTCATGACAGATTTGTAAGAAGGTATTAATGCAACAAACACCCCCTCCCCCTTTCTCTCTCTTTCTTAAATATATAGTTGTGTTTGCTTGATCATTGCCGATATGTTTCAAAGCAGCCCGAGCACTATCTCTCTCTCTCTCTCTCTCTCTCTCTCTCTCTCTCTCTCTCTCTCTCTCTCTCTCTTTCTCTCTCTCGTGTTTTAGTGTGTGAGAGTGTTCCATTGGTGTTAGGGTTAGTGTAAATTCCTTGCTTGTTTGTGGGTTGCTCTAACGATTCTCCTCTTTTGCGTTCTAGTTCGCTCTTAAACTAGGTGGTGCCCCTTGTGTAGTTGGGATTTGGCTGTGGGTTTGTTGTTTTGGTTTGTGTTGTGTTGTGCCCCAGCCCCATTGAGCAGCACGGGAGCCTTGACGGGTGTCTAGAGGTTGCTCTTCTTGATGCCCGCCCCGGACCGCCTCAGTAGTAACCATATCTAATCATAGAGTACAAACTTGGCTAGATATTGAGTAGTTTCTATGGGTTTCCAGAGGTCATAATTCTAAACCCAGTTTTTTCATGTTTGCTGTATTTAGCGCTTTATCATTGCCCACAAGGTTCCAATTGTTGTTACCATATACATGTGGTAGTGATGTGTGTGAACACACTAGGACCGGCGGGGCATTTTTTCCCTCTTTAGGAGGTTTTTTCCCCCGTGCGTTGTATATACGCCCATCACTCTAGGGCTATCTATCTTTCCATTGCACACTAACACACTCTCTATTGTGTGCCTTGAGCTTCCTTCGTCTTCTCCAAGTTGTGTGTGTTTCTCTGCAACCCTAATTCCAACAATTGGTATCAGAGCAGGTCACGTCCTCCCGGGCTTAGTCGCTAGCTGCTCTAGCACACGCCTGTTCACTTTCTCCGATTTCAATGAGTTTTGGCAAGCGTTCGCAGGTCGACAAATATTTTGGGAAAACTCGAAGAGCTTGGTCTGCTCAGAATTTTGATTTGGGCTCATTTGGGCCTCCGTTTCCACTACAGGCAGTACTGCACATGCTATTTCGTCATTTTGTGCAGAATTTCTGTCAGTGCCGTTTTCTGCATAACAGGTGCCTTACAGTCTTCTACGGTTTGTGCTATATAGCAGAGGTTGTTCCCGCTCCGTTTCTCCTGTTTTCGGGCAGTTTTCACATCAGGTACAACATTTACCATGGCTGACAACAACAACACAGATGTGTTCAAGATGTTTGCTGCTGAGGACAGGTTGGATGGGGACAACTACCCTATGTGGGCTTATATGATGCAACATGTTCTTGTGTCAAAGGGTGTCTGGAACATTGTGCAGGGCATTGATGTACGTCCTCGTTTTGAGGATGTAGGCGATGTTGAGGATGTTGCAGGTCTTGCTGCAAGGATTGCAGCTGTTAGAGTTGTTTTGCCTACGGCAGAACAAGCTCATTGGGATGTTAAGGATGCGCAGGCTCATGCATTGATTGCGTTGTCTGTGAAGCGCACCATTGTTCCTCACATCCGTTCAGCAAAATCTGCAAAACAGGCTTGGGATATTCTAGCAGGTCTTTATGCAAGCCGCAATGAGGCTAAAATTGCTTTGCTGCGTAAAGAGCTAGAGTCAAAGATTATGCATGAGGAAGATAATATGGACACTTTCCTTGCTAGTGTCAAGGATATCAATGAGCAGCTTATTTCTGCAGGTGAAGTCATTTCAGACAGTTCCCTTGTGCAGACTGTTCTTGATGCCTTACCAGATTCCTAGCAGACTTTTGCTAGTACTTGGAGACTGATGACCCAAGGAAATCTTGAAGTTGTCAAGTTTGATGCATTATGCACATTGTTGTTGCAAGAGTCACTTTCTAGAAAAAACAGGACTAGGCAGTGTGCAGTTGAACAGGCTTTTATTGCTTCTCAAAGAAAGGGTGGTAACAATAATGCAGCCACTTCTTATGGTTCTGCTACGAGTGGCAAAAATTATGTTCCTAATGCTTCTGCTGGCAGTACTTCGTCTGGTAATTCTGGTGATAAGGGCAAAAAGAAGATGCGTTGCCATTATTGTAAAGCCAATGATCACTTGATCAAGTCGTGTCCTAAGTTGAAGGCCAAAGAGGCTAAGAAGAAAGAGGGTGGTTCCACTGCAAATGCTGGTTCCACTACAAATGCAGCCATTGTTGAGTCTTCTGTGAAAGGAGACTGTAATGCTGATGTTTATGCAGAATGGGCTTTTAGCGCAGAGTGCACTTACAATCCTGTTGTCCATGATGCATGCTTGTCAGTTGCTGTAGATTCACATGTGTGGTATTTCGACAGTGGTGCTACAAAGCACATTACCTCACATTGTGAATTGTTTACCTCTCTCGAGTCTGTCCCTCATGGGAATTCAGTCAATTGTGCCAACAATGCCTCTTATCCAGTTCAAGGAGTTGGAAAGATTGTGATTACTGCTGCTAATGGCAGTTCTTTCACACTTGTTGATGCACTTTATGTACCTAGGATCAAGAAGAATCTCTTGTCTGTATCCGCACTTGCTAGACTTGGACTTGTAGTCAAATTTGTGGATGACAGATGTACAGTTCATGATCACTTTGTATAAGCTCACTTTGTATGACAAGTGTGGACAAAATTTTGCAAATGCTGTTGCAGATTCAAGGGCTATTTCAGATGCAAAACTTTGGCATGCACGTTTTGGTCATCTGAATTTTGCCAGTTTGCTGCGTTTGCAGAAATCTGGTATGGTTGCTTCTTTGCCGCCTCTTGAAGCACCTGTCAAACATGTTTGTGAAGGCTGTATTTTGGGTAAGATGCAGCGTTCTAAGTTTCCAAAGGATGGTTCAGTTCGGGCCACATGCAGGTTGCAGCTTGTGCATAGTGATGTTTGTGGGCCCATGCAAACTCCGTACTTGGGCAATTACCTGTACTTCGTGACTTTCATTGATGACTACTCCAGGCATGCATGGGTAATTCCTCTTAAAGCAAAGTCCGAAGTTTGTATGTGCTTCAAACAATTTCTTGCTATGGTTGAAAATGTCTCGAAATGTACTATGGGCACCCTCCATTCCGATCGAGGGGGGGAGTATATGTCTCATGAATTTAATGCATTTCTGGCTAGTTGTGGGATAAAACACCAATGTAAAGTGCCTTATACGCCTCAGCAAAATGGTGTTGCTGAGAGAAAAAACAGGTCACTTACGGAAATGGCACGATGTATGGTCAAAAGTCAAGCTTTACCGCATTCTTTTTGGCTTGAGGTCATCATGTGTGCCACTTATATACTAAACAGGTGTCCTACGAAAGCTTTGCAGTCTATTATTCCATATGAAGCATGGCATGATAGAAAGACTTCTATTGAGCACATGCGTGTTTTTGGCTGTTTGGAATATGCTTTGGTGCCACAAGTGCAACGCAGAAAATTGGATGATAAGGCTGTCAAATGTATTTTTGTTGGTTATAGCACTGAAAGCAAAGGTTACAGGTTGTATCATCCACAAAAAAAACGTATTCTCGTTTCTCGGGATGTAGTGTTTGTGGAAGATTCTGTTCAGCCCTTGCTGTCATGTACTAGAGACAGTAATGTAAGCTCACAGGACATTTATGACACTTTGTTGCCTCTTTTCAGTGGTGGAAATACGAATGTAAGTTCCAATGAGGAAAATGTACAGCCTATGGGGGTTTCTGAAAATGTTTTAGATCAGCCTATTACTGATGCAGATGTACATGATGTACTTGATGAGGAAAGGGCTGAAAATGAGCAGGCTAGAGGTATGCCAAAATGGCTGGTGCACACTTTGCGTGACAGTAAATTGGATGCACCTTTGTCTAGTCATACTCGTTCAGGCTCTCGCCATGCATCTTATGCATCAGATTGTTATGCTTTGGCTGTGTCTAGTTTACATGATGTTGAGGAGCCTCCGACTTTTGATGAAGCACAGAATTCAGAAAATTGGATGGCTGCCATGCAATCAGAATATGATGCACTTATAGAAAATGACACATGGACTTTATGTGATTTGCCTCCTGGCGAAAAGGCCATTGGTACGAAGTGGGTTTACAAGTTGAAACGCAAACCGGATGGTGAGATCGATCGCCATAAGGCTAGACTTGTTGCAAAGGGTTATGCACAGCAAAAAGGCATAGATTATGAAGAGACTTTTTCTCCCACTTGTCGTATGACTACTGTACGTTTTCTATGTGCATTGGCAGCTCATTTTGGTTGGGATGTACATCAATCAGACATTGTTACTGCTTTCTTGAATGGTGACATATTTGAGGAAGTTTATGTAACGCAACCTCGCGGTTTTGTCATAAAAGGACAAGAGGACAAAGTGTGCAAATGTAACAAGGCTTTGTATGGGTTGAAGCAATCTCCTCGTGCTTGGTATGAGAAATCTGACACTCATTTGGTCAAACAAGGCTTTCGTAACAGTCCAACAGAAAGCACATTGTATGTAAAGCGTGAGGGTGATGTATTTCTCATCGTGGTTCTTTATGTTGATGATTTGCTGATTACTGGACCAAATGAGAGACATATTGCTGAATTTAAGGCTGATTTGAATGCTACTTTCAAGATGAAAGATTTGGGGCTGTTGCATCATTACTTGGGTATACAGTTTAAGCAGTGTGATGGTGGTATTGCCTTGTGTCAGAAAAGTTACATAGAGACATTGCTATGTAAGTTTGGACTTGAGGATTGCAAACCTATTGCCACTCCCATGGAAACAGGTTTGAAGTTGAGTCTACATGATGCTGGCGATCCTGCTGATGTCACTCTTTACCAAACTGCTATTGGCTACCTCATTTATGTATGCAACACGAGGCCGGATATTCAGTTTGCAGTCTCACAGGTCAACAGATTTATGCATAGCCCAGGGTCTAAGCATTGGCAGGCTGTCAAGAGGATTTTTCGCTACGTTAGTGGCACTTTACATCTTGGCTTGTTTTATCCCAAGGGGGGATCATTGCCGCCAGACTTACATGCTTTTTTGGACTCAGATTGGGCTGGTTGTTTTGACACAAGTGGTTTTTATTTCATGCTTGGCAGTTCATGTATATCATGGTTGAGCAAGAAGCAACCTACTGTGGCCACTTCGAGTTGTGAGGTTGAGTACAGGGCAATCTTCACAGCTACGGTTGAGTGTGTATGGCTCAGACGCCTTATGGATGATTTGGGTGTTGGACAGGACACTGCCAACACTATCTACACTGAAAGTCGCATTGGCAGTTGCGTGGAACCCAGTTTTTCATGCTCGCACAAAGCACATTGAGGTGCATTACCACTATGTCAGGGAGAGGCTCTCAGCAGGAGAGATCAGCTTGGCTTATGTGCCAACACAGGACAACCTTGCAGATCTTTTCACAAAGGCATTGTCTCGTGAGAAGCTTAAAGCTTTCTGCAAAGCTTTGGGCTTACTCCCCTTTGTGGACTAATCCTGTCCTCAGGGCATGGCACTTCCCTTTACTCATGTGCCAGCTCTCGTTCACCGCATCACTCCAGGGGGGATTTGTTATCGTATACATGTGGTAGTGATGTGTGTGAACACACTAGGACCGCCGGGGCATTTTTTCCCTCTTTAGGAGGTTTTTTCCCCGTGCATTGTATATATGCCCATCACTCTAGGGCTATCTATCTTTCCATTGCACACTAAGTAACACACTCTCTATTGTGTGCCTTGAGCTTCCTTCGTCTTCTCCAAGCTGTGTGTGTTTCTTTGCAACCCTAATTCCAACAATACATGTGGTAGTGATGTGTGTGAACACACTAGGACCGCCGGGGCATTTTTTCCTCTTTAGGAGGTTTTTTCCCCCGTGCATTGTATATCCGCCCATCACTCTAGGGCTATCTATCTTTCCATTGCACACTAAGTAACACACTCTCTATTGTGTGCCTTGAGCTTCCTTCGTCTTCTCCAAGCTGTGTGTGTTTCTCTGCAACCCTAATTCCAACAATTGTAAGAGATCCATTATCCTTTTGACATGCTCCATGGCTCCTTTTGAATCCAGAGGCCCAAAGGGAACTAAGAAAACATGTATATAGTATCTCTATTGAGCGTGACTATAGAAACTTTGATGATAGGTCCGCAGAATGGCAAAAATGCAACATTTTTGTACCTAATTTTTTTTCCCAAAAAAAAATTAGTGAGGTAAAATCAACGATATATTTTGGTCACCAACCCATTGAAGTTAACGGGGCATTTTATCTCATGTCCTACAAAAATCTCCACTCTTATTTATATGTAATCAACCGTAAGAAATTGCTGTTTTGGGCAAAATGCACTAGTCCATCAAATTTGGAGGCTTGTAGTGACCAAGGGATGAGAAAATTTACAAGTTTCTCATTTTTTCCATATGTAGCAGTTATTGAACTATAAGATCATGAAAGGATTTTTCAAAATGAGTGGATCTACTATGGTTCTGGAATTTTTTTCCAAAACCCTGAAATGACACTTTTATGTCCTGTTAGGTTACCATTCTAGTGTTAAGGCATGCTATGGGTCGAAACTACCTAAACCATATCGGGATGGCTATGAAATATTGCATGGGTAGGGTAAGCACCATTTCCCCCCCCCCCATACAGTTATACATCCATTGGATACGATATGGGTTATCAAGGCCCATTCTAAGTGCTAAAATGAGAAGTATGAGTGATACAGTCCATTTTAGAGCATATTATGGGTCAAAACCGCCCAAATCGTATTTATTGGATGGCCGTGAGACTTTGCATGGGTGGGGGTAAGCACCATTTCTCCACCCGTGCAAAGGTGCACAATCATCCAAGTTTAGGGTACAGGATAGCCATATGACTCCTTTAGCGCATAGTATGGGTGGGGACTGCCCAAACCATATTAGATGATTGTGAAGCACCATTCCTCATTCCGTCCAAAGTTGCATAGCCATCCAAGTTTAGGATTTATGGGTTAGGGTTTAGGGTTTTGAGGTTTAGAATATAGGGTACATAGTTTAAGGCTTAGGGTTTAGGGTACACAATTTAGGATTTAGGGTTTATGGTTCAAGGTCTAAGGTTTAGGGTTTAGGTTTTAGGGTTTATGGGTTAGGATATACGCTTTAGAGATTAGAGTATAGGGTTTAGGGTTTAGGGTTTAGAGTTTGTAGTTCAAGGTTTAAGGTTTATAGTTTATGCTTTAGGTTTTAAGTTTTAGGGTTTAGGGTGTAGGCTTTAGGGTGTAGGGTTGGGATTCTGGACTAAGGTTTTAGGTTCAGAGTTCAAGGTTCAAGGTTTTAAGTTTATGGTTTAGGGATTACGGTTCAAGGTTCAACGCTTATAATGCATAGTATGGATCAAGACTTGCCAAACCATATCGGATGGCGAGGAGAATTTTCAAATGTGGGGTTGAGCACCATTTACCCACTCATATAGAGTTTCACAGTTATTTGATTTGGTTTGGGTGGTCAAGATCCATACTATGCGCTAAAATGGATTGTATGGCTCATACTGCCCATTTTAGCGCATAGTATGGTTTGGTACCGCACAAAACATATTCAAAAAACAACAGTGGGGGTGAGTGCCATTTCTACACCCATGCAAATTTGTACATCCATCCGATATGGTATGGGTGGTCAAGGCCCATACTATGTGCTAAAATGGGTTGTATGAGACATAGGGCCCATTTACCCATAATATGAATTCGGACTACCCAAACCATCTTGAATGGATTTGGAAATTCACATGGGTAGGATTGAGTACAAATACCCCACGCGTGAAAAGTATCACATCCATCCAATATGGTATGGGCGGTCAATGTCCAAACTATGCGGTAAAATGAGCCGTATTGCTCATACGACCCATTTTAGGCCATAGTATGAGTCGGGACCACCTTAATCATATTCGATGGCCGTGAGACTTTGCACAGGTAGGGATGAGAGACATTCCCCCATCCCTGCAATGTTTCATACGAATCAAATATGGTTTCGGTGAGTCAAGGCTCATACTATGTACTAAAATGGTTCGTATGGCTTATATGGTCAATTTTTTGGTATATTATGTATCTGGACCTCCCAAATGATATCGGATGGCCACCAAAATTTTGAAGAATGGAGGTGAGAACTCTTTCCTTACCCATGCAAATTTGGATAGACATCCAAACTACTATGGGTGGTCAAGGCCCATAATATGCGTTAAAATGGGTCGTATGGCTTGTACGATCCATTTTAGCATATAGTTTGGTTCATGACCAACCAAACCATATTGGTCATTGAGTCTGTTTCTCATTCGAGTATATTATTTCAGTTCAATTAACTATTTCAGTCCAGTCTCCACCATCTATTCCAGTTTCACTAACTGAACTGACGACTTACTAGTAACTGTAAGTTCTAACACTGAAATCAGCTATCTGAAGAGATCAACCCCAATTCCATTTTGGCAATCACGTTGGTTAGAGCTGTTTGCTCATTGGACCAAAATAATCTTCTCCCAATTAGAATTTTCAACTGAAGTGATGGCACCAAAAAACAGTTGTGGTCGTAAACCATCCTACCGCTTGACCCTATCCTTGAGGAGTGAGAAAGAGATTTTGATCCTGAGAATGAACTGGTGAGGACTGATACTGAGGCGTAGGAGGAGCATAGTCATGATGATGAAACCAAGGGTTCTCAGCACTCCACTTAGTCACGACGAAGAAACACTGAGAGGGAGGAACGCAAGGCCAGGAGTTCCCGGGCCACATAGAGGGATGAAGGAGCCAAAGGCAGTAAAGGTAGTTGCCACAGTTCCAACAGAAAATCCAGGGAGGAGACAGAAACTGAGACTGATGAAGAAATTGATTGGAATTTTGATACAGATCATTACAAGAAAGAGTTAGGTTCCTAAGGTCAAAAGAGGTAGAAACGATGCTCATCAACATGATTATACCTCTTCATTAAGAATTTCTTTTCCGGTGTTCAAAGGAGGGAAGAAAGATGGTACGGATGTTCATATCCAAGCCTTTGAACAGTATGCTGAGTTGAAAAATATTGATGAAGATGACTCGGGGGAATACTTTCCTTGGACACTAAAGGATGCAACACGGAAACGGTACTACCATTACCCGGCTTGCCAACTCAGATCATACAACAAATTGCTTAAAGCTTTCCGACTGGAATATTTAGACAACAGAGGAGATGAGGATATCCTCTGTGAACTGGATAAGATAAAGCAAGGAAAATTATCACTCAGAAGTTATGTTGAGAAAATCAAGGAGCTCACTAGGAAGTTGCAGGAACCACCATCAGAAAAGAGGTTGCAAGCATGGTTTTTGAATGGTTTCCATCATAAAAAACTTAGGGAACAGGAGGTGCCTGCACCAAAAAACAAATTCAATGATTTGGTGCAGCGAGCTCTAAAGTTGGAACAACAAGCAAAGAAGAAAAAGAATCACAACAAGAGGAGGTTCAATGGTAGTAGCTCTTCCACTGAGAATTTTGATTCTAGTAACACCTTCAGTATCTCTGGAAGTAGCTCAAATGAAAAGAGCAAAGACAACGCCAAGAAAGGGTCTTGGTCTAGAAAAGTTGATGAGATGGCCCAGTAGATTGCTAAAATTAGGCAAACCAGACAATCGGTATGAAGAATGAAAACCTGGTGTTCAAAGTGTAAATCTAAAGATCATGTTTCCAATGAGTGTCCAAAGTGTACTTACTACAAAACCTATGGCCATTTATGGAACAACTGTGGCATTTGTATTCATCATTTCAAGAAGGGAAAAGATCTGTCTGTGGTGGCATTTACCAATGCTGAACCAGTTAGAGAGGAGACTACCAGTGTACCCCAAGAAGAGAAATCAAGTATCGGTGGTACTCGTATTGGACGTGTCAGGTACCAGGGGGTACTAGCCGAGGCCGAGGTCGTGGTACTTTTCAGAAAAAAAGTCTGAACTATTATACTTGTGGTAAGTATGGGTATTTTGCGTCTTAGTGTCCAGAAACACCTACTACTGCGGCTACTGAGGCAAAGGCCCCACCCCAGAGCCAGTTTCTATATGAGCAGCTACACGCAGTAAAGGGTTGGTCATTGAGGAAATTCCAGATGAGCAGGTAAAACCAATCAGTCCTGAAGGTAGCAAATGGGCTTAGGAGAGAGAGGTGTGGAAGGCAAAGAGTAAAGAAAAGGTAGTTTATGAATGGCAGGAGTAGAGAGAATTAGTGGCAAGAATCACGGAGGATTTAGGCAAGAAGCTACCAGAGAAACCACAGAGTTCTGATGCTCGGGTCATTCAAAAGATACATGCCAAGTCTTCTAAAAAAGCACAACCAGATCAGTCAGGATCTGGGATTCCTAAGATCATGTTGGCTGCAGTTCAGGGATTGATGGAAGAACTAGGGACTAATAGAAGGGCTGAAGGCACCAGAACAAAGGAATGGTACTGTGCGGAAACTTCCGATTCTTCAAGTTCTGATAACAACCCTGATCATGAGAGGGAGGGAATTCATGTCAAGATTTGTGATAGAATTCAGAAACTCACAATTGAGCTAGATGACATTAGAAAAACTTTGCCTGAAGCAACGAAATTCATCAGACAGTGACGGAAGGCCGAGGCAGAAGCCAGAGCAGTTGAATTGACTGTTGTTAGAGATGATGAAGTGTCGGTGATATAGGTCGATTACAAGGTTAGAAAATGTTGGAGCCACTATCTCGTGTCATACTGGATGGAGGAGCAGGAGTGATTATCCTGGGGGACACATCTTTAGAAAAGGATGGGTATTACAAACCTGAAACCAGCACCTTTTAAAGTTGAAATGGTGGATCATCGCATGGTGCAAGCAACTGGTATGATAGAGAGTCTGCAGATAAGAGTAGGCAAATAAAAGTTCAAAACTAGCTTCCTAGTACTGGACATGCAAGATGCATATGGAATGCTACTGGGGCGCCCATGGTTGCGAACGGCACAGGCTATTGACGACTATGCTAATTAGACTCTAACAATACAAGGTGCCAGTAGAAAAATTTAGATTCAAACAAACAACACTAGGAGCTGGCGAAAGGCGCTGCGACCAGAAGAGCTGTGCCAGAAGTATAAGGTGAAGAAAACTGAGAGGATGCTGGCGGCAATGAATATTTTTCCATTAATCAAAATAGATCTCAACGCAGTGTTATTGGACAAGGATCATGCTGAAAGCAAAAGAAGCAATTTCCAGACCAGTTCACTGAAATGAACTCTAGAGAACACCAAGTTCAACTGACCGGAAGACCAGAAGAACCATTTGATTCCAGTACACTAGTGGTTTCTGAACAAGAATATTCTATAAACGTCACTCGAATTCGAAATAGTGGTTCAAAGCTCAGAGGACCGTCTTGGAATTATGCTGAGGAGTCAACCAAACAAAAAGGTGGTGGGTCTAACTGGTTGCTTCCAGATGATCAGGAAATAGAGGAATGGAATCTGGGTTCGGAGGAAAATCCTAAAATAATCAAAGTCAACAAGCACCTGAATCCAGTAAATGAAAGAAAAGGCCTGACAAATGTTTCAGCTCTACAAAGATGTGTTCGCATGGGAACATGGTGATCTCAAGGGAGTACATCCAGAGGTATGTCAACATCGAATACCATTGAAACGAGATGCCAGACCAGTACGGTTGCAAAGGTATAGAATGATGAATGCCAATTATGCTAAGAGGGTTAAGGAAGAGATTGATAACCTTCTGAAGGCTGGATTCATTAATAGCCAATAGTGATTGGTTATTTCCCATTGTGGTGGTACCTCAGAAGAATGGAAAGCTTCAAGTCTGTGTGGATTATCGAAACCTGAATGCTCAAACCATCAAGGATTCATTTCCCTTACCCTTTACGGACATGCTGCTTGACAAAATTGCAGGTTATGAAATGTATAGCTTCATGGATGGTTATAGTGGTTATAACCAGTTACAGATTGCTACCGACTCACCAGAGTAAAACGATCTTCATTACTGAGTAGGGAGCATTCATGTATCTGGTGATGCCATTTGGTCTTTACAACACTCTAACGACTTTCCAACGCTGTATGATGAAAATATTCAGTGAGTTTCTTCACCGATTCCTTGCAATATTTATGGATGACTTCACTGTATATTCAGCAGAGGAGAAGCATTTACTTTTTTTGGAAATGGTTTCCAGCGCTCTCAAGAAAAGAGAATCTGTTTGAACCCATTCAAATCCGTTTTCTTGGTCTAGAAAGGACATCTACTAGGACATGTAGTGTCCACGAATGGTATATAAATGGCCAATGACAAGATTCAATGTGTCCAACAGGCCAAGTGTTGGGGTATAAAGCCCAATGTGGTCGCCCAGGTAAGTGGGCGGGCCGCCAGGTATGTACACATATTCTTTTGTAAAAACCTAATAAGAACTCACTATGCTCTACACATTACTGTAGAGCGAGTTCACCATATCGTCGTGCTCTTCTTCTCGCACTCTCTCTCGCGTCGCACTTCCGCTCGTACTCCTTCAACTGGTATCAGAGCTCAGATCGAGGCTCGGGGCAGCAGTGCAGGAAGCTAGAGTCACCAGCTCAGATTGGAGTGAAATTCGACAGGCAAAGACACGGCCCCAAATCTCGTGGGGTCATCTCGGCCACCGTTCGGCTTTGACAAAGGTCTGCGCAGGCCATTTTCGACTAAGTGGTCTCAGCGGGTGCAGATCCGACTCTGCAAATTTGGGGTTTTCAGCCTACGACTGCAAGTTTTGAGGATATCGACACTCCCAGAGTGTTGATTTGTGGTTGTCTACACATCGAAGGACGGTTCACAGTTCTTGGAGGCGTGTCACATACGACACAGGCGCATCTACACACAGACTATAGGCGACATCCACTAGTTCATCAGGTAGCTTGTGTTTGCTGCTTGATATTCCAGATTTCATCCTGACATTGCAGGTACTTCCACATGGGATGTATTGTCAGAGATGATGTATGTCTGTTGAGGGTTTGCTGGCTGTGAGTCACGCAGCAAACAACCGCAGTAGAGGTTACAGCATACAGTGGAAAATTTGTGGATGTATGACTTTGTGGGAAGTCTATGTACTGTCAGATATACTGCAGCCTTTGTTGAGGGTCGAGTGAGGTTTTATTGAGCTGGGGGATTCTCGAATGTTGAGATCCTTTCGGTGATACAGGTCTTGGAGCGATCCCTCGAGCACCCTTAGATAGGTAGCTAGGATGTATTGACTGTGAGTTAGACAGTTGGGATTGCATCTTTGCTTTACTGCCGTTGAGGCATTGTCGCAATCTATGCTTACAGGACAATGACAGGATAGTGAGAGACAGTACAGGTGCAGGACAGGTTTACCCGCAGCTTACAGTGTCAGAGAGATAGTGTTTTTTGGTCTGTTTTTTGAGTACACCAGAGACATTTTACAAAGGAGACTCTGCCGAAATTTATGCAGAATCTGAAGCTTTCTTGGTTCATTTGACAGGTTGATATTGGTTCAGAGGTCAGTTTACAGGGGAAACTCTGCCGAATTTTTCCCAGGAAAGTAAACCACTGTGAAGCGTAGCTATGGCTGGATCACAGGACACTGCTCTTTACAATATCCAGAAGCTGGATGGAACCAATTTCCCATTGTGGAAGAAGCAGATTTGGCACGTGTTGGTACAAAAGAAGCAGATAAAACCTATAAAGCTCAAGGGGATAAAACTAGAAGATATGGACGAAGATGAATGGAGCGAAATGGATGAATTGGCACTTTCTACCATTATGCTGACTTTGGCAGAAAGCGTTTACTTCAATGTAGCAGACGAGATTTCGGCTTATCAAGCATGGTTAAAGCTGAGTGATCTTTATGAGAAGCAGAGTGTAGCTTCACAGGTATACTGGCTTAAGAATCTTGTTGACTTGAAGATGAAAGAAGGGACACCTATGTCCAATCATCTGAATGAATTCAACACAATCTATAGTCAGTTGTCAGCTCAAGGTGTCAAGTTTGATGAACCTGTTAGAGCTATGTTCCTGTTGATCACATTGACGGAAAGCTGGGACACTTTTCGCACAGCTTTGAGTAATTCTGCACCTCCAGATGGTTTGAACATAGCAGGTGTAGAAGGAAGTCTGCTTACTGAAGAAACCAATAGAAATACAATGGACAAAGGCAAAGGAACGGCCTTAGTTGTCAGGGGAAGGACCAAAGAAAAGTACAAAGGTGGAAAGAGGAATCAGTCTCGTAGCAAGTCCTGCAGTGCTAAAGGCAAGAGTGACATAGAATGCTACCATTGTGGCAAGAAGGGTCACATGAAAAGAGACTGCAGAGAATGGAAAGCAGAAAAAGGCAAAGAGAAAGCTGAATACCATGGTGAGAAGAACAAGTCCTCAGTGAAGATTCAAGAAATAAATGTGACAAACACTGTTGCAGAGGATGACAGTCTAGTGTCAGGAGACATCTACTTCTTGAAGAATACAATGGACTCAGCTCTTCTTACATCATCTGATGGAAATGCACTGAGTGACTGGATTATAGACTCAGGGGCATCACTTCATGTGTCTCCAAACAAGGAGTGGTTTACCTCTTATGTGACCACTAAAGATCATGTTCGGCTAGGCAATGGGCAGACATGTGAGATCTTAGGTGTTGGAGATGTTCAATTGAAGTTTCAGAATGGCTCTTCTTTCACTCTGAAGAATGTGAGACATGTTCCCGCAATTACAAAGAGCTTGATCAGCACAGGTTTACTTGATGATGCTGGCTACGTCACCACTTTTGGACAGAACATGTGGAAGATATCCAAGGGTTCTATGACAGTAGCACATGGAGTAAAGTCTGGAGGACTTTACATGATTTATGTATCAAATGTCTCTAAAAATGTAATCAATGTAACCGAGCAGCCGAACGTTTCTTTGTGGCATAGCCGGTTAGGACATATGTCCAAGAAGGGAATGGAAATATTGTCTTGTTCTGGTTATTTGCCTGGCTTTTCATTTAATGATTTTGAATTCTGTGAACATTGTCTGTATGGTAAGCAAACACAGCAGCCACATAAGCATAGAAGTAGTAGAAGAGATACACAGTTGGCACTTGTTCATAGTGATTTGTGTGGACCTATGCCTAACCTATCTCTAGGGAGAGCTTCTTACTTTATGACATTTATAGATGATTACTCGAGGAAAGTATGGGTTTACTTTCTCAAGCACAAGGATGAAGCGTTTAGTGTTTTCAAAACGTTTGTGACACTTGTGGAGAATCAGAGTGGCAAGAAGCTTAAATGCTTACGCACTGACAATGGTGAAGAGTATGTTTCAAAGGCCTTTCAGGACTTTTGTGAGTCAAAAGGTATAAAACGTGAACTTACTGCTCCTTACAATCCTGCTCAAAATGGTGTTGCTGAGAGGATGAATAGCACCATACAAGAGAAGGTCAGAAGTATGTTGTCTAATACACAGCTGCCAAATGGGTTTTGGGCTGAAGCTGTATCAATAGCTGTTCATCTTGTAAATAGATCTCCTAGCAAGGTTTTGCAGAAGGATTCAATGCCAGAGATGGTATGGTCAGGCAAAATGCCCTCATACAAGCATCTCAAAGTCTTTGGCTGTGAGGCATATACTCACGTTCCAAAGGAATTTAGGAACAAACTTGAGCCAAAGAGTAGAAAGTGCATCTTTCTAGACTATGGTAATTCTGGTGAGATGGGGTACACACTTTGAGATCCCGAATCCAGAAAGGTTTTCCGCAGCAATGATGTTCACTTTAATGAATCCAAATATCATTCTAAACCAGAGAGGGTTGAGGAGATTAGAAGAGCTGTCTTCCAAGAAGATGGACCTGCACGTGCAAGACAAAATGTCAGGGCTCAAGAGGAGCAAGGACAGGATAGAGTGGAACCACAGGTTGTGGATGAGCCTGAGCCACCTATTGTGCGTAGATCTGGACGTGTCACGCGACCTCCTGATAGGTTTGTTCCATCAATGAACTATGTCATGTTGACTGATTGCAATGAGCCTTCATGTTACAAGGAAGCAGTGCAAATGAAGGACTCCGGGAATTGGCAATTGGCCATGCAGTCAGAGATGAAAGCTCTGCATAAAAACAAGACATGGAAGCTAGTTAAATTACCACAGGGCAAAAAGGCTCTACCTTGTAAATGGGTTTACAGGTATAAGATCACCGCTCATGATAGTCAGCCAAAGTACAAAGCAAGGCTTGTTGCCAAGGGCTTTAAGCAAGAACAAGGCATCGACTTTGATGAAGTCTTCTCTCCAGTGGTCAAGATGACTACATTGAGATGCTTTCTTGCATTGGTTGCCATATTAGATTTGGTGTTGCACCAAATGGATGTCAAGATAGCGTTCTTGCATGGTGATTTAGATGTGGAAATTTACATGCAGCAGCCAGAAGGGTTTGTTGAGAAAGGCAAGGAAGATTGGGTATGCCAGTTGTTAAAGAGTCTTTACGGCTTAAAACAATCACCGAGGGCATGGTACCATAAATTCCACAAGTTTATGCTTTCTCAAGGCTACAAACGTAGTGAGTTCTATCACTGTCTATATACAAAGAAGGCTAAGGATGATATACTTGGTATGCGCATTGAGAGAGACAGATCAAAGAAGTTGATTTGGTTATCTCAAACAGAGTATATTGACAAGGTTTTGCAACATTTCAATATGGAGAAGGGAAAGGCACTGAGTGTTACATTGCCACCATATGTGAAACTTAGCAAACAAGATTGTCCTGTGTCTGAGGAAGAACAGGCTGAAATGGATAAGATTCCATATGCGTCTGCAGTGGGTAGTTTGATGTATGCAATGATTTCTACTCGCCCAGACATTGCATTTGCAGTGGGAGTAGTAAGTCGATACATGTCAAACCCAGGCAAGAAACATTGGGAGGCAGTGAAAGGAATATTGAGATACCTGAAAGCTACAAAGAGTATGCGTATATGCTATGGGAGTCAGGAGCTAAGTGTAAAGGGTTTTACAGACTCAGATTATGTAGGTGACTTAGACAACCGAAGGTCTACGTCAGGGTATGTCTTTACATTGGCTGGTGGAGCAGTATCATGGCGTTCTAGATTACAAGATTGTGTTACTCAGTCTACTACAGAGGCTGAATATGTTACAGCATCAGAGGCATGCAAAGAATCAATTTGGCTTAATCGACTAGTAACAGATTTGGGAATCAAAGAAGAGATGCCTGTGTTATATTGTGATAGTCAAAGTGCTATACAATTGGCTCGCAATCCAGTTTATCACTCAAAGACAAAGCATGTGGATGTGAAGTATCATTTCATCAGGGAAATGCTCGAGGATAAGCAACTTCAGCTTGTCAAAGTTCACACCACAAAAAATCCTGCTGATCTACTTACAAAAGGACTTCCCTCAGAGAGCTTTGCGCATTTTCGCAACCAGTTAGGTGTAGGGTAGTACATCACTTCTCTACATCTCTTGTATAGTAGCTTCTCTCACACTTAAAGTACCACATTGGACTTTAAGTGGGAGGTTGTTGGGGTATAAATCCCAATGTGGTCGCCCAGGTAAGTGGGTGGGCCGCCAGGTATGTACGCATATTCTTTTGTAAAAACCTAATAAGAACTCACTATGCTCTACACATTACAGTAGAGCGAGTTCACCATATCATCGTGATCTTCTTCTCGCACTCTCTCTCGCGTCGCACTTCCGCTCGTACTCCTTCACCAAGGAGCCTCACAATGCATCAGAGGTAAGTTCTTTCTTGGGATATATCAATTTTTATAGAAGATTTGTGCACAAGTTTTCCTCCTAGGCATTACCTTTGTATGAACTCACAAAGAAGACCAACAAGCTCAATTGGACTGTTAAATGTGAGGAAAGTTTTTAGATTCTAAATAATGTTATTATCAGTAGCCAGTACTTTGAAAACCGAATTGGGATGTCATTTTTCATGTACATGTAGATGCTTTAGGACTGGCGATGGAAGCAATATTGGCTCAGTCAGAAGGCAGAACTGATTATCTAGTGTATTTTGCAAGTCGCACATTCAGTCAAGCTGAACAAGGGTATACCACTACTGAAAGAGAAGCGTTAGGAATGGTTTTCAGTGCTACCAAATTTTGACACTATTTGTTGGGCAAGCTATTTCATTTCTATGTGGATCATTAGGCATTATTCTTTTTGATCAACAAAGTCATTATTCAAGGCCGATTGATAAGATGGACGATGTTCCTGATGGAATTTGAATTCCATATTTTCCATAAGCCCGGTAAAAACCATTGTGGTACTGATTTCTTGTCCAGAAGTACGGATGTCTACTCTGAGATATCTTTGAGAGATGAGCTAGTGGATGCGGAACTATTTCAGATAACAGTTGTTGCAAAAACAACTGATCCAGAGTTGTATGATGTATATCAGTTTCTTTCTAAAGGAGGATTCCCAAACAATTGGACTTAGAATCAGAAGAAGGCTCTGATTATCAAGAGTCTAAAGCTGACCATCATTGGCAGATCACTTTACACAGTGGGAATAGATAAGGTTCTTCGCAGATGTGTGCCTATGAAGGGAAGAATGCAAGTTATTTCAGAGGCACATAAGGGGGTTTTTGGAGGACATTTCTCTACTGAAATTACTTCTAAAAAGATTCTCTAGGCTAGATTATGGTGGCAAACTTTAATATCTGATGTCAGAAGCTTTTGTAAAACGTGTAATATATGCCAGAGGATGGACTGACCCACAGCAGCAGATATGACTCCTATAACTCCAGTTCAGCCGTTGGGTATATTTATGAAATGGGTTCTGGATTTTATGGGTCCCTTCAAGAAAATTACTCCCAGGAAGAATAGGTATATATTGATGGCTACTTGCTATGTCACCAAATGGGTGGAAGCTAAAGCTCTTCCCGACGACACTGCGAAGTCTACAGCTGTGTTCTTATTTGAAAATATTGTTTGCCGATATGGATATCCTGTGGAAATCGTGTCTGACCAAGAAACACATTTTATAAATGATACTATGGAAATTCTTTCAATCAAGCATCAGAATTCAACACCATATTATCCTAGATGCAATGGGCAAGCCAAAAGCAGCAACAAGACTGTCAAGACTATTCTCACTAAGATTGTGCAAAAATAGCCACATCAGTGGGATTTGAAACTTCAAACTGCTCTCTGGGCATATCGGACATCCTATAAGGTCACTACTGGACTAACACCATTTATAATGGTGTATGGCACTGAATCTGTTGTGCCTATGGAGTTTATAATTCCTAGTCTCAGGATGGCAATAGAGTATGGATTGGATTTTATTCACAATTTGAAACAGATACTAGAGGATTTAGCACAGCTGGATGAGTTAAGACAGAGGGCTATGTTGGAACATGAAATTGTTCAGCAAAGAAGGAAACACTGGCATGATACACGAATCAAAGTGAGGGGGTTTCAAAAAAGAGATTTGGTTCTACTGTATCAATCAAAATTGGTTCCTAAGAAACCAAACAGTGCTGGTCCATCTGAAGTCGATTGGGTGTTTTTCAATGGCCTAGTAAGGCTGAAAGATCTATCTGGGTTACTATTGCCAGGAGTGTATAATGGGCCAAAATCAAGCTACACTATTCAGATGGCAAAGAGACTTCTCAAAATAGTGAAACTGGTATTCTCGGAGCTGATGACCAAGACAATTTAGAATCAATTATTTTAAGCCCGTTTCATGTTCAGCCAATACAAGAGCCAGTCAAAAAGGTATATCAAGGGTCAGAAAAGTCCAGTACGACAGAACTATGTCAGTAGCAAAATCTGTGAAGTGTCAGAGCTAGTATAAGTTTTTATGGAGAAAAGGGCCAGTTGGACCATTAGTGGTAATCATTTCATGGAACATGGAGAGTATTAGCCAATGCATGTATGCCACGTCATTTGTGGTGCATAGGACTCTAGGAACGATAAGTAGTGGAGCTTTTATGGGACAAATGCGTATAACAGTAAGGCGAGTAAGCATTTTTCCTCATAAATCTCCTGCGCGACATTTGCCTGTTGCCACACATTGGCCATTGCCAAGCTCCAAAGCCTTGTTCACTGCAACCACAGACTTCTTCATCAGAAGCAACAATCGATTGCTTTTTGTCTCTACCCAACACACCTGAATACGGATTTGAATATCCGGGTAAGTCCTCTTCTTACTCTGCCATAGAGGCATCGTCTTCACCTTGTATGGGCCGAAGAAAAATGTCAAAAAAGATGCAAGACACTATAGAAGAAACTCAAGCAATTATCACCTCTATCAAAGCCTCTCTACCACTCATTCCCCATAGCAAGATACAATGGTATGTGTTTACTAAGCAAGCAGAAGCGTTGCTACGACTGTGGGATTTGCATGTGGTTGTGCAAGCCACAAGAATAGAGTTCGACACAACCATCATTAGGCAAGTTCTCAATTCCTTCAATGCTGATGACGACAGTGCTATGGTGTATGCAATGAAAGTGTCAGTAACTCCGGACTATATTGCTTATGCTTTCAAGATGCCAAATGAGCCAAAGCCGGCTGTGGCAACTACACAGCAGATAAGTGCAGCTCTGAAGGAAGATGACGCGGCCGAGAAAAAACGTAAGTCCAGTGCGTAAGGGGTTCTAGTAGCAGGTCTGGACGTTCCCATTGCTTACCGATTTGTGGTTGAAGCCGTGACTCTGAAGAATAACCCCACATATGTGTCAAAAAAATTGTTTGCTATGTTACTGGCAAAGAGATTGGATGACAAGGCCTCAATCAACCTATGTCAGATTTTGCCTCATAATGTGCTTCAGCAGACTGCCAAGCTAAAGTCTCAGACTGTTCTTAAAGCCTAGTATGTCAGGCAGTTTCTCTAATGGGAAACTTCCCCAGATGCTCATCGTTAAGTACGGATGGCATGGAGTCAGAAACCCATCCCAACGACTAATAATGTTGACTTATCCTCTACTAAAGAAACTCCAGGCACACAATTGGCTCTTACTGGTCAGAAGAGAAAGGGCACGCAGGAAGAAGCTGGCAGCTCTAAGAGACCAAAAACTACATTGGCCAAGAGCAGTGCTCTATGAAAGCAGCTAGAAAGTCAAGTCAAAACTGTGTCTACTGAAAAATCGCCAGCAAACCAGACTTCAGTCGGCCAAACAGACCAACCTCCAACGAAGACTACAACTTGAACTGAGAAACAGTGATGAGCAACAAGTTGAGAAGTTAAAAGAAGATATCGGGGCACAGTCCATCTTGAGGCATAATGTTCTTGAAAATCATTCAGCCAGCACAATTCAGACACTAGAAAGTAAGCCGATCAAGATTGAGTTTGAGATGAGGTAGTTGAGAGAAGAAAAGGCAGAGGCTCAGAGAGCTGTTGACAGATTTGAAACTATGTTGAGAATGAAGAGAGTAGATTTTAACGCCTTGCTAACTAGCCATGCTACATTAAAAGCCTCTTTAACAGAGAGATACATATACAATAACTTGGTTAATATTTTGGATCCCGTAGGCAATGCTGTTTTGAACATAAATAATCTGAAGGTGCTTATAGAAACCATGCAAAGTGATTTGCAGGATAAGATTTCTAAGTATAACAATGCTTTGGAAAATCAAGCTATTATGGACTATATGGATAAGCAGAATGACCTCGAGGAGGATTCTAAGAAAGAAGCAGAGAAGGATGAAGAAAGGGAGGAGGAACCAAAAAATAAACATGATGATGATGATGATTCTCCTCCATCTCCGCCTTCATGATCTGGTGTTGGTGGATCAGTTGCCATAGGGGGAGTCAGCCCAGCAGGGACCACCCAGACTAGTATAAGGATCAACAGTCGGGAGATCAAGGGGCTGAAAATCAGAAAACAGACATCAGCGAAGACTCCCCAGCACACCAGTAGTGTACAGATGAGAAAGGGAAAGCTAAAGTTGTGACTGAAACTCTGAAAGATGATGAGCAACATTGATTACAGCTCATTACACTGAACAAAAGGCCAAGAAATCAGCAAGCTCCTATGACTAGGATGTATTTGGAGGATGATGTTCTTCTTTCTAATTTGGAACAGTTTCAGAGGTTATATGTCGGCGCCTAAGAAATAGTCCAGTATTAGAAATCAGCCATTTTCCATGATCAGGAGGTGTGCCAACTATTTGAGCATCTTAACACCATTCAGTTGCTAGAGAGAGTACATGAATGGGCACTAACCTTTGACAATAAGCTGGTCAATACACACTAGCAGCGACAGTCTACTACAGACTGTCATTCCCTAGCTATTGAATTAGAGCTCCTGCTTGGGAATAGGCCTACATATAGATGTATGAAAGAAGTCAGAAATTAGTTGAAAAGAGTTCTACTGCAAATGAAAATTTCCAGAGGAGTCTTGGATCAGAGGGTACAAGCTATTCTTGAAGATCAGACTTCCAACATTAAGGGACCACAAACTCAATTGATAGTAGGGAAACATGCCACGACTCTCCGAAGATTGTTTTAGCTAGTTAGAATCACTAGGAAGATGATGCAGCAGGAGAACCAGACTATCCTAAAAAATTTAGAATCTGTACATGATTCCCTAGTTCTCTTTTATGCCTTGCCTACTAGAGAAACTGAGCTATCTAGGTTCTTTCCAGCTTTGTATCCTCAACATCCCGAACCAGTGGATTGGCTTACATACTATAACATCACTATTGATCTTCAGGATTGGTATGAGCGATCCACAGTCGAATGGAAAACCTAGCAGTCATGGATGAATGATGCTCTCCAGTTAAATGATGTTTTGGAACTGAAAGAAGAAATGTAGAGGATCAATGTTTGTATGTGGCCATGGAAAATCCATCTCAAAGGGGTCACCAAGATCACAAATCAGCTGCTGCAACTTAATGTGAAGTCCTCTAAGATTCCTGAAAAGGATATTACGGCTAAACCAAGTCTGGGACCACAGTACAGAGAAATGGTTGAGATTCTCTTTGAATCTAGGATTAAAACAAATCAACCTCTTTCAAAAGGATGGATCCACAAAGCTTCGCATTGTCATAAATTGACCAGAGCTCATTTGACAAAGGGATAACGCACGCTCTATGATCCCGACACCAAAACCTATCATCCTCTCATGCCCTATGAAATTGAGATGACCACAGAAAGGAGGGATCAACTTGAGCAGGAGGCCATTTACAGAATTATCCAGAAGGACAATGCTGGCACTGAGACTTCTGAGACACCAACACGGATGGAGGGCAAGCGGAAGCGGGTTCAGTGGAAGGATACTCGGTAGTTCCATCTCTGAGAATCAAATGGTGGATTTTTCGAGCCAATCTCAGAATCAGACGATGGATTTTTCCATTAAGGTGATGGAATTTCTTTGGCTAGGCACCCTTGGAATTACAATTATAGGGTGTCAAGCACTCAACAAGCATGAAATATGGTATAAAGCTAGCAATACTAGAAGAGCTAGCTACTCCAAGGGAGTACTATCATGAGGAACATGAGCGACTCGACAAACGGGCAAAGGGGTTCTTCAACACCACATAAGATGGTGGATTTTTTTCAGAAATTTTGGAGTTACACCAAAATTCAAGAAAGGAGGGAAGGACATGGAAGGCGAAGACGGCTCAAGCAGGCGGAAACTATCTCCTAGATTACAGATAGTGGATTGGTCACACAGCAGCAATTACCACGGCAGTTACTACAGTAACCTCTAGAGGCTATAAATAGACCCATTACTTTGTAATTGGCTGCTTGTCTTTTGACTTCTTACTTCTTAGTTCTCTTGGTTTTAGCCTCCTAAGCAGTTCCAGAGCTACAATCTCTTCGCCTGTAACTCTACTTTGTAATCATTACTACTGTAGTCAATTGAGCTTCAGTCTATTATACTTTGTAAAGGTTATTTATAAACTATGAATCTGAATCTGAAACTGTATAAGTTGTTCCTGTCATCCAGTCGGTTTCTCATTCCAGTATACTATTTTAGTTCAGTTAACTATTTCAGTCCAGTTTCCACCATCTATTCTAGTTTCATTGACTAAATTGACGACTTACCAGTAGTTGTAAGTTCTAACACTAGAATCAGTTATCTGAAGAGATCAGCTCCAATTTTAGAGCCCATTACAAGGTGTTGTTCCCATTGATGGAATGCATACTAGATATGAAGATGCATCCAATGAAGAAAAATCTTAAAAAAGTCATGAGAGTAATGCATTTCAATACTCAAGGAAGAGATGATACACTTTCATGAATAGAATGGGAAAGAAAAGGGCGCCACACAAGCCTCTAGGTTCTATCTATTAGCTCAATCAAGTGATAGGGTTTCATGTATTGCTTGTTGTGCACCAAAATGTTCGTATGCATATTGTGATATGATATTGAGGTTACAAAAATAATGATGGGGAGAATCTTAGAAGACACAAACAAGTTATTTTTATGATATTCTGTCTATCTGCTATTAGGAAGATGAAAAGGTATGGTACCAATTTAAGATAAATGGAACTATTTTTTATTGTAGGGCGTGGTGGGAGTCACATGGAATGCCAAAGACATCATACTTCTAGAAGAAGAAAATTGAGAATCGTGTGCGTCAATATGTGCATGGAAACACATGTATATTGAGAAGAGGGCCTCAACATACTAGTTTTACAAGAGCATACTCAGTGAATTTGTGGATAACAACTTTGAGAAAATTCAACATAGAAGTAGAACAATGCCGCATGGCTCAAGCGACACTTTGTTCCTAAAATTTAGGGAGCTTATAACAAGTTGATGTATAGAGTGGATTGGTTAACTTTTCTCATCAAATTTTGGAGGGTGAATTGGTTAGAGAATAAGTGGCCAAAGTGCACAAACAACATTTGGGAGGCAAAATGGCCAACGGCTATGAAGATCTTTTGGAAGGTATTGTTGGAAAGGTGATCCCAACTAGGAATTAGATTCTTGAGAGAGGGCTTGGTACAAACACTTCCTATGGATACAAAGCCAGTTTCATGGGATCCATTCCATCTCTTTAAAGATTGTCCCTCCTCAGGGGTCTTGCCGCCAAGGTCTGCAATTCTATGCAAAACCCATGGAGGTTGTTTCACTTTAGGAATGAATTAGTTGTGTGAGAGAGAAAATTTTAGAACCAAGCCATTTTGGTGTGCACATGAATAATCAGGTACTGCTTTCTTAAATAAGGCTTAGAAAGCCCAAAACTTTTGGGTCTTTGAGGGACACCTTGTGGTAGCTCAACTCAAAGATATACTGTGTAAAAGCACTGAGCTTATTGATAGGATATGTTGTAGGATCACTCGGACAAACCGAAGGGGAGAATAAACCAACAATCTATGGCCTTTCTAAAAAAGTTTTTCTCTCAAGGCACATGTAGTGTTGAAGGCTCTTTGTACATTCTTTGCTGAGTTAAAATAACATTTCTACATATTATATATGTACTCACAATTGTGAGTACGTTTGAGCATGAGGAGGAGGGAGGATCTATCAAACAAGATCCTTTTTCTAAAGCAATAATTATCTCTCTAATAATTATTGTTGCCTTTTCTATGTAGTCGTTTGTTAAATTCCCTTATATCCTTTGGTGAACCATGGAATACATAATTCTAAGCTATATGTGTGAAGGACCTAGACTAAACATCCACAATGTGGAGAATGTGTACATTTGTTTCCATAAATACTGCCATAGCTAGGATTTTCTATAGTTGGGCATGTCAAGCGAAAATTATAATCTTGTGGCTAGTCCATAATTTCATCGCCAACGTTTGATCAAGGGAAACATGAGAGTGGTCAAAGAGTATGTGAAATTAGAACACTTGAAAAGGGTTCAATTGAGTAGTTGCTAATGCCTTAGTTTTCATAGATTACACAGGGCTGAAAAAAATGTTAGTGTAGTCCTACCTACAAATTTAAATGTCACAAGAAGTTTTGGACAAATTCTCACAATATTTCCCACATTGTGGCTTACCTCAACATCATGAGCTTCTGTGAGGGAGGCGCCGCATACCTAGCTAGGTATGCGACCCCTCTCGAGCAGAAGCTCATGATGTTATGCATTGTATGAAAAACATTGAGAAAGACTCCGTTTTCCTACATGAGAAAATTTCTAAATCTTCTTGTGTGAGAGAACCTACAAAATCTACCTCCAATATTTCTCATATGTTGGTTTTCCAAGTGATTGGAAAAAAGATGGGTCATAGATTTGGCTATTTGCTGTACTAAAGTAAGATGGGTAGCCTGCATTAAAAGGGCAGTTGGAAATAGTCGATATCACGTAGTGGCGACGCTCACGTACTCCAGGCCCGTCGGCATTCATAGTAAGCTTTCATACAAGCGACCTCGATTGACAAGCCTGGAGTGACAAGGGCCAGCGCCTCAGGCCGAGTCAGGCGCCGAGTCGAAAGGCCGGACTCTCAGAGTTTCCCACTCTGCCAGTGTGGCAGCCATGATGGCATCTCTCTCTCTCTCTCTCTCGTACTTGGAGCGATGGCGTACGAGCAGAGACCTATTAAAAGATATGATTGGAAATTGGAATGTTTTCGCACTTGATCCATGTCAGCATTGCCAGGCCTCTGCCTCATTATTTTTTTACCAATGAGCTGCAGCCTGCCACGCCTTACATTCGACAATCATCGTTCTCGCGTGCCTTGACTGTTTGACAATGTCTAACCACAGCACAGCGTCCACGTTTCACGATAAGCCGAAACTGGGGGTAGCGATGTTTCAAATTTTCACTCGACACAGCCCACAATTTATCGTGTTTATAAAGAAAAAAGAACCGTTTAAGCGTTTGAAGAACTAGTGAAACCCTAGCGATGGCGTAGCTTAGAAACTAACCCTTAACGATGGCATAGCTGCCTAGCATCCTTGAGCTCTCTTTTCGCCCCTACCCTAGGAGATGACCTCTCAGGTCATCTCACCCGCGCTCACTGCTGACACGAGATCCCCCAACATTTGGGCATCGAGGTGGGCTACCCCATCATACTCTAGTGCATCATAACTCCCCAGCCGCCCACGCATGGGAGTAAACGGATTTCACTAGCAGAGTTACTCCCACTTTAACCCTACTGGACCATTCCCATGCGATGACGACCAACTTTTTCATGACAACATAAGTAAACTACAAGTTGCGAGACAGGTGTGTCAGGATGATGGGTTTTTCACACAGCCACCCTCTGCCAACCCACCAACAGGGCTACATCATGGGGCTACTGAAGGCGCTGCCACTGCATCCGCCTATACTACAGCCGCTGAGTCTCAACCAGGAGCAAGTGGAGGCCCTCATGCGGGAGGCTCTGGCAAGACTCCAGACGGTAAGCCTTTGGTTTTACCTGATGTTCATGTTTGCAAAACCCAAAATGATCTAGAAAATAGAGCCCTTATAAGGTTGTTAGCTGGCCCACGTCCCCCTGCCAAAGTGCTCAGAGGTTGGATTAGGAACCAATGGGGTGCTATTGGGACGGAAGTAAAGACCATTCAGGCCCTGTCCAAGAACCAATACGTTTTTGTGTTAAAAAATGCAGACACGGCCTTTAGTCAGCTCAGGACAGTCGCTTTTGTGTACTTCCCCTCTGTGCCTATTCAAATGGCACAAGGAGTACAATGCAGAAAGAGACGCGCTCTCACACTTCCCTGTGTGCGTAAGTTTTCGAACTTACCATTACACTTTCATAACCACCCAAGTGATTGGATCTCAGCTCGGCAAGGTCCTAGGAGGTCGCCCACGAGGAGACTGCATCCTTTCCTGGCACCCTCAAGCCCTAATCGACATAGACATCTCAAAGGACCTCCCCAAAGCTATGGTCATCGTCCTGAGTTGCATTATTCGTTATTCGGGAGACGTATTATACGCAAATAATGGGCGTATTATTCGTTTATCTAAATTATACGGCCGTATTATACGGTGCCACATCAGCATAAACGGCTAACCGTATAACTTCTTAAATTTTCGATCGAGATTTTTTTCGATCGAAATTTATAACGATCGAATATGTTAGTATATATAGCAGCACACGACAACCCTTACACCAGCTTTCACAGTCAGTGTTTTCCATGTGAGTACTCTCACCAAACGATCAAAAAAAGCAATTTGTAAAAAAAGAAAACATATGAATTTAATAAAAATTAAAATTCAATAGAATTTTAAGTTTTGTGATTCAAATATATGAATTTGTTTTGAAAAACTTAGTAAATAGTTGAAAGTTTGTATTTTGTGAAGAGTTTAATCTCTCACATGATACAAACTGTAATTATAAGAATCACTTGTCAACGTGTTCAATTAATTGACACTTGAAAGTGACTAATAAAAAAAAAGTAAGATATTATTGTTGTGTGTAGAGTGAACTCTCACATGAGATAATTAGTTTAAAAATATAATTATATAAAAATTAATTTTATGTAATTTAAAGTTCGATTTTGATGTGTAGAGATTTTCTCTCACTTCAAAATGAATATAATGAAACAAAATTATATTTTTACGTTTTGTGTAGAGCTATTCACACTGCTATGCTCTCACTAGAGTAAAAGTTTAGGAAAAACATGTCCAAAAATATTGATATTCTCTTATTTTTATTTGGACTGCATAATCTACCGTACTATGTGAGAGCATACACATGGTCACATTGTAGATAGATAATCGTTTAAAAATCTATGGTAAAGTGTAAGAACTTTTTGTTCACACTTTACATAGATACGATAATTATCAAGTATTGTAAGTGATTATCGTTTTGACATTTAAAAATGTCACTTATAGCTCTTGTATGTATAGCAATTTATAATGATAATCATTTTAATACTTGATTTAATCGTAATTATTGATTATCGTAATGTGTTAAAGCTACAAGCTTGCACTTTAGATAAATCGATGCAATTTAAATGTAATCCAATGGTATTGTTTTTATTATTGTATTTTTGTTCAATCATTGTTTTTAATTATTTTAATTTCGTTCAATCATTGTTAGTTAAATTAATTTAATGTTTTAATTGGTTTTGATTATGAAAATGATCCTTGACTTTGTTTTTACTAGAAAATTACTTTTGTGCATCATGGTGAAAGGACAAGAGTGGAGTTATGTGCATGAGTTGAAAGATGGGACAAATACATCTCAACTTAAATGTAAATCCTGTGGCCACGAGTTCAGTGGTAATGCAACCAGAATTAAAGAGCATTTATTTAAAGTCCCTGGCAATGTTGAAAAGTGCGGGGCACCACAAAAAGATATTCATGAAAAATTTGCCATGTATTCTCGCAAAGTAAAGTTGATTGTTGCAGCTAAACATAAAGGTGATGTTTCTATAGATATTCATGTGAATATTGAACCATCTGTATGCAATGAGGCAACAGAAGAGGTGTGTACCACTCAAGTAAACGATCAAAGTTCTCAATTGAACCCTCTCCATGGACATGCTTAATCTACATCAGGAGGAGTTTCTAGCACAAGCAAATCCGGCAGAGCGTCATTCAATGGACAGACAATGCCTGAAGCATTAGGTAAACAATGGTTTCTTGAGTTGCATTTAAAATGGACACAAGCATTTGTTGCGCGTGGCATATCGTTCAATGCTATGCGCAATCCAATATTTCAAGATGCTTTGATGAGTACAACCAAAAAAGGATTTGTGCTTCCTCACTATAACAAGATGCGAACTGAATATCTTGATAAAGTCAAAGACAGTACTGAAGCCATTCTCAAACGCACAGTTCTAGAGTTTGTTCCAGTATATGGATGCACCATAGCATTGGATGGATGGACTAGCTATCAGAAAAAACCTTTAATCAATGTAATGCTTATTAACCCTAGAGGGGCTATGTTCGTGGAAGCAATTGACAGCTCATTGAAAGAGAAGACTATCACCTACCTAGCAGGGGTGTATGAGTGTGCAATTGCAAAGGCAGGTGGATCAAAGAATGTGACTGCTATTGTCATAGATAATGCGGCTAACTACAAAGGAGCAGGAAGAGCTATTCAAGTCAAGTATCCGGAGATTTCTTGGGTACCATGTGCAGCTCGCACTTTAAATTTTCTTTTAAAAGATATTGGTAAAATGGCATGTGTGAAGCAAACTTTAGTGGATGCAAATCATGTGGTGAAATTCATTAGAGAGCATCAATTTTCGTATGCTCTTTTTCGAACCAAGTCACCAAATAAAGCTTTGCAAATATTTTGCGCGACAAGGTTTGCTACGGCATACTATGTTCTTGCTGCTTTGCAAGAGTTGAAGCTTGCATTGATGGAAACCTTAGCAAACAGAAGATGGGATGGATGGCTCAGCAAGTATCCAAGTTATCAGGAAGCAGCTGGTCGATGTGCACAAATAGTAAACTCGCCAGTCTTTTGGCATAATGTAGAAAGAATAGTAATTGTGTCAAAGCCATTTGTAGATCTTTTGAGAGCAGTTGACACAGATTCTTTTATTTTTGGTCGGGTCTACTGGTATATGTCAGAGGCTATACGCAAGCTAAGAGAAAATGTCAGTTTTGGTGCAAAGGATAAAGCTACCATGATTATAATTGTTAACAAGCGTTGGGTGCAGTTGCATATGCCATGCATGGTGCGGCTTTTGTATTGGATCCTAAGTTTCAAATGCATCAGCAATCTGCTAACAAAGAAGTTATGTCCGACTTCAAAACAGTGTGCTCCCAACTCTTAGGGCACGAAGATGAAAAAACAGCTTTTCATCAGCAGCGAGTAGATTATGCCAACAGAACTGGTATGTTTCAGGATCCATGGAATATAGATGCCATTGGAAAAACAAGTGCACCTTTATGGTGGAAGGAGTATGGTGGAGAGAAAGTGGAGTTGCAATACATTGCAGTTAGATTTTTATCAGTAGCTGCATCAAGTGGAAGTTGTGAGCGAAACTGGTCAGCATTCGACTTTGTGCACACTAAAAAGCGAAACAGACTTCATACTAAATGGGCTGCTGATTTGGTGTATGTTTTTTGCAATATGAGACTTATTTCTAAGTCTCAAAACATTGCAACTAGAGCCGCTCAAAAGCAATGTGGAGTCTTCCAAACGCATGAAGCTATTTCTGCAGAAGTTGATGATGATGATGATATGGAATGGGAGATAGTTTCAAAATGCTCAGATATGGACGAAGTAGATGATATGGTTGCAGTTTTTGAAGATGGAGATGATTTGTGAGAGTACCATTGTAATACTTACTCAACAAGTTTTTGTATATGATGAAAGAGAGTGTTATCTCATTGTCGTTCACATCAAAACCTCTCTCTTTCTCTCTCTCTCTCTCTCTCTCTCTCTCTCTCTCAGACGCACATATTCACTCACACTCAAATATAAACTACCGATAACATCTTGTCAAATAAAAATTACATAAAGTCGATGTAGGTTTGAAATTACAACAAGGTTCTGGGAAATTACTCAATCGAAAAGAGTTTGATATAATTTTGAGATTACAAAAAGCTTCTGAGTGACTTATGAGTTTGATAGATTTGCTATAAGTTCGTCTATGGTAACATCTATAAATCCTAGCTCAGGGGATGGTTGAGCAACATATTTATGTGAAGTGGTAGTATCATCTGGCAAAGGTCCATACAATGATTCATATCGTTGAAGCTTTGCTTGTGCATCACTTAACTCTATTTCAAGCTCAAGAATACGACCACTAAGTATGTCCGGTGTTTCTCCTTGGCTGGCAAGGTCTTGTCCTTGGACGGCTAATTCAGTCCGTGTTTCTGACTCTTCAGGAAGTAAAACAATAGGACGCTTGCGAGGAGGCATTGGATTATTTGCATTGCATGCTTCCACCTTTTCTGCAATGCGTCCATGTCCAACGCCAGCGGTGCCTGGACGATTTGACCAATCCACTCTCTTCAGCAAAACATATCGAACATAGCATTGCTGGATAAAGTAAATTGCTACTTGGTTGTTGTTTGGTAGGCATCTCTCTTGTCGTATAAACCTTTGCAGCAATACACGTGCCAGTTCTTTATGTTGCAAATCAGAGAGCTTGAACGGAGCTGTATCTTTTGCATAGCCACTTATTGGAAATAGTTGATGGCGTACAAAGTGATTAGGGCAAAGATTTTTACACTCTCTAAGGGTTAATGGTTCGCCTTGCAGCTCAGATTCATCTTCTTCAATGTTGGCAATAGTAGAAAGATCTCCTTGTCCACATCTAACTTGTTCTTCTTTAAAAATTGCCTGAGCTTTAGCGTGGTTGAGTTCTTCTTCCATATGTGCATATCAGGTGAACATGTCATTACTTTTAAATACCCATTCAATTAATTTGACATTGGATAGTATATCGAATGACAAACATAGATATTTTGTTCAATTAAACATACAATTAAATCTGACACCAAAAGTAAAATAATGATGAAATCATGAGACTCTGTTTTCATTAATCATCAGCTCTGGTCATAAGCCAGATGTCATTACAATGTTGTAACCCACTCTATGGGCACCATTTAAACATAAGGAGAGATCAAAAGCATTAGGCCGGGTTTTCGGGTTTTGGCGCTTGCCGGCTTCAAGATGAGCAAGTACATGACTCAGAAATATCTCTTGCTTTGTTCTTGGGGCTCTGGTAAGCTCTTCAAAATTCGTTTACATGTATGACACATGTCCATAGCTTTGGTCCAAGAGGGAGGATTACTAGATATACATTCGGGGGATGCCCATGGATAATCTCTCTCATATTGTTTTCTAGTTTCTATCTGCATATCGTGTAGAGGAGGAAAACCAGCTGTCGTATTTGTTTTGGTGCATGAACCCCAATCCACAATGCCGGCGTAAACACCTTTTTCTCCAAAATGCAGCATCATATTCCGAGAGTGTAGATCATTGTGGAGGTAGTTATGCATATGTATATACTTCAGAGTTTGAAGGAGAGCATTGATGATCTGCAAAATATTATCCTGGAAAAGCTCTACTGTTCCTGCAGTGAGTACGTAATCGCGAATGACAGGGTGGCTGCCGTCGGCAGTGCATTCTTTGATCCATTGCTCCACATGGCTTCCATTCCAAAATCGTGAAATGAGCATTGGTCACTCCACGTGGCGCACCATGGAAAGAGGGTAGATAATACCTCGATGTGAAATATCCAAAATTGTTGCTTCGTCTTTGACCTGTTGCTCCATGGTGGGCCCATGTAAGTGTACTTTGAACACTTTTGCAGCATACACTTGATCTTTGAAAGCGGGATGTGTGACGCCCACACGCTTCACATGTGCCCATCTTCCCTCTCCCAGCTGTGGAGCTTGGATATTGAAGACGGCTGTGTCGGGTAAAAAGTGTAAAATAAGTGGTAGCTGAAAGAGGTCTAATGTAGCAACGGATGACGTTGCAGGCTCTATTCTAAGAATGATTTCTGGTTCAACAGCAGCTTCAGAAGAGGTGGCTTCCACTCTTGCACGATTTGCTGCTCTTTCTAACTTTTCCTTGCTCTTGAACTCCGTGTAAAGCTGTTACACAAGATGTATGCGCTCAGCTATGTTTGGCAAGAAAGTAATTGCAAGATTTTTCAGTTCTTGAAAGGTTTTCATGATCTGTCCAATGGTTTGTTTGACCATGTTTACTAAAGCACCTGATGTCAGGAGGGCTATGTCAAAAATAGCTGGTGCAAACTCTGCCTAGAGCTACTCAAACACAAACTTGGTTAGAGTCTCTGTAAGTTAATAAAAATGCTCCAAAGCGACAGGGTTTAAACAACGCCTAATCTTTGCCTCTGACGTGTAATGGAAGTGTCTCACAATCACTTCGGAGACGAACTTTCGTTAATGTTTCGCTAGCTTTGTGTCTGCCATATCTATATGACAAAATTATAAATTAAGAATCTTATGAAAAGATTGTATACCATAGTAACATAGTTATTATATGATGAATGTTAATCCTATATATATTAAATGATGATACCCATTTATTAAAAAATATTAAATTATTGCAAATTAAAGAGAAAATCTTATGATTACAAAAAACATTGTGGGAATCGACCATGAAAATTAAATTAGAGAGAGAGAGAGAGAGAGAGAGAGAGAAACGGGCCAGGAGGAGTGTGAGATGCTCTCATCACAAGAACTCGACCCTGTTATGTGCAGAAGTGTGAGATGATGAAAGAAATTACATCTAACGGGTTGGAAAATCGTACATGTGAACAACTCATCTAGTGTGAGATATTCTCAGCACAAGTCCTGGATGCTGTTGTAAAATAGATTGATAGTTTTTATCAATCTAATCCCTGATAAAGTTTGTGGAACTCACAACACAACTATCAACAGATAAATTAAAAATTGCAGATGTAAGTTACCTATCGTATGTGTTTATGTCCAAAACAACACCAAGTCATTTAATGATGAAAAATGATGTTCTTTTGGAATATGAAACACACCAGTAACTAGTATGTCACATTAAGATGAAGAGGGCATGAAAATATGCATCTCTTCACTCTTAATATAACGAGTGGTAACGATTGTGTTTCTATGTAACACATACATGATAGAAAACTTAATCTAAAATTGTAAATTTTATAAGCTATTTCTAATGGAGTGTGTGGAACGCACAACACAACCATCAGCAAACAGCTTAAATATCTCAAATGTAAATCAATTGTTGTATATATCTACGTTCAGAGTAACACCAAGTCATCTGCTGATGAACAATGATGTTACTACAGAAATAGAAGCACAAAAATAACGAAAGTCGCATTAAGATGAAGAGGGCATAAAGTATGCATCTCTACACTCTTAAAATGACGAACGTTAATCTTTGTGATTCTATGTAGAATAATCAATAATGATTTACTTTAAGATTGTAAATTTTATAGGCCACTCTGAAGTGAGAGGTGTAGCATCATGCCTACTACACTCCACGAGTCGACCGCTAATCCTAACTCATCTCTATGGTGAGAGATATACTACTACACCATACGAGTGAGAATCTAAATTTACCCTAAGATTTCCCTGGAGTGAGTTATATAACTACACACCACGGGAAAGGAAACTATATTCTACACACCTCTGGAGTGAGCCATATGGCTACACACCACAAAGTGGCATACGACCTGTAAGCCAACTTTGTGGTGAGAGCCGAAACTACTGCACCACACAAGTCTGGCACAACACAAAGAAAAAGTTAGTATTTACTGAAAATTTTAAAAATATACCTGAAAACCGTTGTAAACCGAAGACGATGTCGCTATCTGCCAAACTCTCAGAAGCTCCAAGCTCTCCAAACTCCAAAAAAGTCCACAATGCTTTTCGATCGAATACAACGACGATTGTATATATATATACAGTTTTTCGATCGAGATATTTTTTGATCAAAAAATATCTCGATCGAAAACCGTTTTATACGGTTATTCGGTAATTATTCGGAAATACAACGTATTTTGACGTTTTATATGTATAATTTTTGTTATACGGGTGTATAAATGCAACGCAGGTCATCGCTCTTGATGATGGGGAATGATTCGAATAACCCTTGAGTTACAAATACCTTTCAAATGCCTGCTTCCACTGTGGAACAAAGGGATACTTTGTTTAGGACTGCCCTATCAAGAACCCGAAACCAGAACAGACCCCAACCAGCTCTGAGAAAAATGAGTGCAATAATCAAACACTAGCGGCGACTGTCTACCCTTAAACCACCAGAGTTTCATGTCCCGTTGTAGAAAAATGGGTAAACGATATAGCTAAACCTAGGCAGTCCAACATGTATGCACTACTAGCCTCACTTCCTGAATGGGAAGATTCTGAGGTGGCAGGTTTGATTGGACAAGATTCCGAGGAGGACGAAGACACAATATCACATTTGGAAGAGCAAGTGAACAAGGCAGACAGAGCCACCGCCATAGATCTTAACAAAACCTCCAGCAATAATGAGCACAACAAAGAGAACGTTGCCCCTAGCCATGTAGGCAACCCTGAGGTGGGCCCCTCACTAATGGAAGTACACAAAGGCAACAAAAGGAGTCACAACTTAGTAACTCAGCCCTCACCTAGGGCTCAAAGCAAAAACCACAAAGAAAAAAGAAGTAACAAATGAAGCTACTCTCTTGAAACATAAAGGGGTTGTCAGACCCTAATAAAGCTAAGAAGATTAAAGCATGGATACAGAATTACCCAGTTGAAGTCAATGGTCATATGACTTCAAGAAATAAAAATAGCAGGATCGGAGATTGATCAGAGGCTGCAATTGATATCCAAGGAGCATCAGTGGCTCCACTCATCACACAACATAGGATCAAGAGAAATGGCCATGGGAATTCCTCTGAGCTGGAAGATTAACCAACTACTATCGTGTTCAAGGTAGCACTCGCCAATAGAGGCCCCTTTTAGCTGCCTGATGGTGTCTATCTATGCAGGTGGCTATGTCAAAGACAGAACCAAGATGTGGAGTTAACTCGCTCAGCTCAAGGTCCAGATCATTCTGTTCGGGGACTTTACCATGGTTGAGTCCATGGAGGATTGATACCTAATGAAAGGGCAAACAGTGGCCGGGATAGAGCAACAAAAATGCGAGAACCTCAAGGAGCAACTAGACCTATGTGATGTACGCACACCTGGAGAATTCAAATGGCAAAACTACTCTAAAGGAACACTTTCTCAAAAGGCTAGACTGGATAGATGCTACTTAAGCACGCCTCTCACTAGACATTTCAATAGAGTTAAAGCAGCACCCAGACTCACCTCATGTGCTTCTGCTCACTACCCCTTAATCACCACTTTTGATAACAAATGCAACAAGACTAGGAATCACTGGTTTCACACCGACTCATCTCTTTCGGTTAGGGGAGGTTCATGATAGCATCAAAGAAATATGGACTCAAGCCTTCTTGAAGGGCTTCACATCATCAAAGGCTTGGAATCTCGCTATTGCCAACACTCAGCACTCTCTGGTCACATTTAGGAAAAGGGTAATAGAGATACGAAGGAAAGGAAGGACCTCATCTACAACGAACTTATAGAACTAGAGTCCCACAGCAAGGAGGAAGATGTCGTCCAAAATAGAATAGCCACCCTTAGGTATCAGCTGAAGAGGGGCTGAAGACAGAGGAAGATGTTATTCTTCACCACACCAAAGTTTTCTTTCAGGAATGGTGGGCAGTAAAGGTACACAAACCTTCCAAGGATATATTTAGAAGCCTTAGAAAGAAACATCAGAGAGAGCTTGTCACAATGATGGTAGGTACTAAAGGAAAAGCCACATTGGAAGAGGAGAATATAGAAACAGCCAGGAAGCACTTTCCTCAATTGTTCAGCCCACCCAAAGTTGAAGACGAGGCTGTTACTCTTGCTAGAGGAATCATTTGGAACTACAGGAAAAGAGTAGTCCCTCCCCATCTAAGTGTCCAATTTGACTTGGAGCTTTCGATAGGGGAAATCAAAAGATCCATTGATGCTCTTAAGCCTAAGAAGGTCTCCCGGCTAAGTTCTATCAAATTTTTAGAGATGATATTGCACCAATCTTGCTCATTGTATTGGACGAAGCTGTTAAACATGGAGCCCTCCCGATTCAACGTAACACAGGCATCATCAAATTACTACACAAAAAAGACCTGAAGAAAATGCTATCCAATCGAGACCAGTGACAATGCTAAACTCTGCCTACTAAATTTTTGCCAAGGCCATAGCTCTCAGAATTGCCCCGGCCCTTTCCGAGTGCTTGTTCTCCGAACAAAAAGGATTCATCAAAGGGCGAAGGATAATGGAAGCAATAATAGCAAAATGGGAAGGGATAGAATATGCTGAAGAATCTAACCAAGACTACGTCTTCGTCAAGGTCGACTTTGACAAATCCTATGACAGTCTAGAATGGTCCTTCATACTCGATTGTCTATTAATGATGGGGTTTGGTCTTGGGATTGTAAGGTATGTTCAAACGTTGTTGGGAAATGCCCAAGCTAGAGTGGCTCTAAACAATGGGCTGTCGGACACATTCCCACTTAACAGATCGGTTAGCCAAGGATGCCCACTAGCTCCTCTCCTTTTTGCCACCTCAGCTAATTCCTTGAATTGGTTGGTGAAATAAAAAAATTAGCGAGGGATCCTACGAGGTATCAGACTGCCAGATGGGAGGCAACAATGTCTCTAATTCGTTGATGACACTTATGGGTTGCTACAAAATGATGACAGCTCCCTAAAAGCCTTTTGGGAATTCCTAAAGAATTTTTGTATATCCTCGGGCTCCACGATCAACCACTCCAAAACAAGAATCAGAGCCTCTCGGTCCCCTCTTCCAAGGTGGGTGGATGAACAGGGATGCAAGACGGAATCATATTCAGATTATTAGGGGATCCCTTTAGGCTTCAGAATATCAATGGCACAAAGGTGGCAATGGGTCATGGACAAATTCCACACCAAATTGAATAGATGGCTGGGTTTTCAAGCTAACTTGGATGGTCGGGTTGTAGTAATCAAGCACTACATTTCTTGTTATTTTCTTTTCTTCCTCTCATGCGGGAGACCTCCGAATGTTCAGCTAAAAGATATAACCATAATATGTAGGAACTTTCTCTAGTCGGGTGACCCTCTTAAAAAAAGCCTAGCAAAAGTCAACTGGGAAATCTACTGTCTTCCTAAAGAGAAAGGGGGACTTGGCCTTACCAACATAAACCTATGGGCAGACAAGCTTGCTGTAAAACTCATTCTCAAAGCCTTGGAACAACCAGATGAAGAGTGGGCTTTGCTGTTATTTTGAGAATTACATAGGTTTCATATCGGAGGGATGTAGGGAACCATAAAACTACCCTTGTTCACGTTATTCTTTGGACCTCTTGAAGTATTGGCAAAGGGGTCAAACCTACTCAAAACACTGTAGAATGCCTGGAATAGACACACAAACTTTCTAAGAATCAATTGGGAGTTGAAATATAGCTGGCAACTCAGAGTAGTTGAGTCAATGTGGTGGTCTTTCCCCCTTGTTCCCCAGCTCAACCAGAGTCAAATAAGGACAGCAAAAATAATTCATAAGAAGGGCATTATCACCTGGAGAGATGTGTGGCATACAACAGAGCATAAGTGGAAGAACGAGATTAACCTTCTTGGAAAATAGTAGCTACAACCTTAGGAGGTTACTCTTATCAAATCAAGAATAGCCATGTTTCCAGAAGAGATGGAGTGGACACTATTTAAACAACCCAACCCATCACCTAAGGCACTGTACTAGGCAAGAGGGTGTGCTCTCTCTAACCCTCCCAACCGCCCCCAGCTCTGAAATAACAGCTCCATGTCTCTCTCAACAGAAAGTGGCGCTTGTCTATGGACAAACGGCAGTGGAACTTCAAGTTCAAAACCGTGTTGCATCCTGATACCCCTGCCAAGCATTCTGTACTGCTATGGCTGATTATGCAAAAGCAGTTTGGACGGGCTACAGAATGAGGGCTGTAGGCATTGGAGCAGGGAGCTGCAAGAGATGCAACCACAGTGAAGGAGACTAGTTGTCCTGCAAACAGAGATATTATGGCCCCAATGATAAGTGACTTAGGGTTAACCCCTAGCAGGAAAAAACTCCTAATAGGAGATTGTATTTCTCTCTTCTTTGTAGTATGGAATAGGATCAGAGGAGAGTATTTTTGGATCATTTCGAAAGAATGGAATAGTTGTTAATTTTTGACGAGGCTTACCAGACTAAAAGTATGAGAGTATTGTTTCTCCATTTCTTTGTGCAGGTCAACCAGTTGAAACTGGATCAATGCAAAATTTACCAAGAAAACTACAAGGTCCTCATGCATTGTATGGGATATTACTGCATCATAAATATCAACAAACAACAAGAGGTGTTGTTGGATGGATTGTATTCACATATGCAAAAGATGATTGATGAATGCAAAGCAGAGGGAGAGAAGCTAAAGAGATAGCTCAATAATGGGGGAAGCAGCTTGGGTGGTAGTCCTTGAAGAAATGGTTGTAGTCAATATGTTGTTACCAGAATGTGGAGGTATATTAAACCCTCAAAATCCAATTCTCTAATAGTCTCAGTATGTAAATCGGTACTATGTAAATCTGTGTAAAGTAAATCGGAGGATACATTAGTATGTAAAGTTGTTCAATGTAATTTTGTTCCTCTACTTAGTGTAAAATTCTCGTGCCCTTTATGAAAAAAAAAAAGAGAAGAACTAGAACCAAAAAATTAATGCATGGTAGAAAAGAGGTGAGTGCATAGACTGATCAAATTTGCATTTGTCTCCGTGCATAGCTCAAGCTAGGAAGCTCAACATATAACATAAGGGACACAATCAAGATAGTTTAAAGATACATTTCATTTATATTTAAAGATATTTTAAAGATACATTTACATTTCTCATCGAACACTTCTTGGGCACAACCACCCATTTCTTTCAATCGGTTGTAACTAAGACCTCCAATAGGAATGAGCCGGCATGGTTAACCATAGGTCATAGAAAATCCATCTAGATTGGTTTGGACATCTAGCACATTATTACAGCTAGTATTCTTGACCTTAGAATGAAAAAAAAAACTCAATACTCTTAGGCTTGGTATGCGGAAAGCTTCCTCGAATTTCCAATGGATCCTTTATCTCTATATGGCTTAGGGGAACTTAGACCTAGCCTTGTTCCAAGCCTCACTCAGGACTCCTTTCTGGTCTCTTAGAAGTAGTTGAAGATCTATCTAAGACTTACAAAAGGTTGGTCAAAATGGCTCTATCATGAAGTGAATTGATGATGAGCTAAAACAATCTCTATTTCTCTCTATTACATTTGTTGCTAAGTCTTGAGGAGGGGTGGGCCATAGACAGTCTTTCATCTCTCCATATTACTTTATGAAGAATACAAAAGAGAGTAGTAGTGATTTTTTGGTGGGAATCATAGGCTTCTGCAATTTTTTTCAAACTTCAACATCCAATGTTTTTTAGTGTAATTGGCTTGCCATTTCTTATTAAGATTCATATGAAGAAGGAGAGCAGAGAGGGAGGAGGTTTTTTTGTTTTGAGCAAGTCTATAACTACTTCAAGATCAATGGCTGAGAGTGGAAAGTCTCCTAGAGTGAGTTTAGCTCGAGGCATTACTCTCATTGGAGTCTGCTCGAACTGATTTGAACATGCCTCCTTTCTAGGGTCATGAGAGCTATCCTTGTTCCAGAGATTCTCAAAGTGGTTCTTAATTATCTCTAGACTATTTTGCTAATAGAGGTGATTCTAGACTAGAGAACTTCTGAGGGAAAGGGGAAGCTTCAAGTGTAGAGAGAAGAGAGTACTTTATTTTAGTTTTTTCCTTCCGGAATTTTTTGTGACACTCTACTTCAATAGGTCATATGTTTCTATGTATCTTGGATAGAAGTTGATAAAATTTAGCTAGGGTAGAGGAATTATTTTTGCTCTCTCTCAAGGTGTGGTGGACGGTACCCTCAATTGGAGGGAGAGCAAAAAAGAAGGTGTAGCTTTGAAACCAATGGTTTCCAAGTTTGTACACTTTTCCAAATGGTATGATGAGTAGAAATGTGTAGAGGAGAGGCCTTCACTCTACTGAAGACCTCTATAAGCCCATGTGATACATACATTCTATCTAGTTTCATTTTTTTGGTTAGCTCTCATGGGAGTAAGTTTTTCAAGTAAATTCACAAATGGAGCCAACATCCCACAAATCGTGGACTCGTTCCAAAATGTTTCATTTTCTATTTTCTATTCATGAGATGATTTGGCCTTTCTCTATATATGTCTTTTGAGATCTCAAGCATGTTGAAGTCACCTATCATGATGATAGGGTCAAAGAACAAAAAAAGCCCCAACTAAAGTGTGGATCTATTGGCTACTAAGACTATTGCACAAAGAGATAAAATATAGCAATTCAAGGGAGTTGAGGTTGAGAAGGGATGCTGGTATTTTTCCAAGCAAGGGGGGTCTGGTAGGAGGACTCCAATGCCGAGCAACCTCCAAATGTGCCGCTCCTAAACCTTTATGGGGAGAGGAGAAGATACAAGAATGAGACTTGAAGATCCTATTGAGAGAGAGGGATATCTTGTTTAGAGACATGCTAGCTCTTCCTCTTCCAGTTTAACTTCTTGGGTTGGGAGGACCCCTTCATTGTTGACTTCTTGCCTAGTGTAGTGGGGTGATTTCTTTTGTTCTCTTTCTAGGTGTTCATATTCTCTCATAAATCCACTGCATTGCCCAAGGCATGATGCATGTTGCATGTGGCCAAAGCTTCAGTGCCACAACCCTGTTTATTGACCTAGGCCTCAAGGGAGGAGACATTGCACTCAACATAGGATAATGTTTGATAATCCTCCATAAAGAAATCGTTCCATTTAAGGAGTGAGGGGACCAATAAATTCATTGATACTTTTAAGGCCTTCTCATGTTGTCTCTCTTAGGTTGGGACCTAAGGGTTCTCTAGACCAAAAAAGGGGCTTTAGAAGCGAGGGTGTCTTGGAGGAGCTTAGAATCTAAAAGAAAAGGGGGAAGGGGACTTCTTTTCTGCATGGCCGATTGCTAACAATTACTTCGATCTTTACGGAAGTGGTGGAGAGAGAGAGAGAGAGAGAGAGAGAGAGAGAGAGAGAGAGAGAGAGAGAGAGAGAGAGAGAGAGAGAGAGAGAGAGAGAGAGAGAGAGAGAGAGAGAGAGAGAGAGAGAGAGAGAGAGAGAGAAAGAGAGAGAGAGAGAGAGAGAGAGAGAGAGAGAGAGAAGACACACCTGGTACGCTCCCAAAGACTTATTCATATCAAGAGTAGAAGTTATATATATCTGGGCAAGACCAAGTTAGGAAGAGTGATCCATATAAAGCTCCAACACCACCACTCAAACAAATGTCTTTCTCTTTGGATGGAAATTACTACATAGGGGGAGGCGCCCTCTCGGTCCTCTGCAAACAATCACTCCTTGTTGGCTCTTTCCCTGAAGGTACACACCCTCTTATTGGGAGAAAAGCCCCTAAAATATTCAAAAAAACCCCTTTATAAGGAGGGAGCATCCATTTTTGGCATTTTTTGTCATTTGACGACACTTTGCACCATGCTTGCATGGTTTCTCTCTCACTACACTGCATGTGGCTGCGGGATTGGCCTCTTTGGAAGAAACTCTCTCTCTCAGTGCGGGGTCCCTCCCCTAGGCAATAGCGACATCGCTATTGGGAGGGTCACCTTGCCCTTAGAAAATTTGGCCCTAGTGGGTGCGGGACTGAACCCCTAAGGGCATGCCATGTCAACATACTACAACCCCAACTATTGGTTGCGGCCACACCACCGCGGCCACCAACCACCCGTCAAAACGATGCTCTATCGCCCCCGCAAGGCCGCACGCCACCTCAACAGCACCCCATATGGTCCACCATCGCTAAGCTCACGAGGGAGCTCCCTCTCACGCTTCACATACCTCAACTGGGGTCCACTTCACACTCCTTATACCCCGCAGCATTGCTACATGTCAGTGCATATGGGATCATTTGATAGCCACGTGGCACGCCCTCGTGAGCTACCTCCAAGAGCTTGAAACTCAAATCTTTTTTCCTCAAAAAATACCCAAGCTCATTGTTTTCGATTGCTTGCCCTACTTGCCAATTGGAACCTGATGATCCATTTGTCAAGTCGTAAAACCCGGCCACAGCTTCATATGATTGGCTCCAAATTTCTCCATCCTTACCGCACTTCAAGACTCCCTGAGACCTCGAAAGGAGGCCGTCAAAATGTGAACCTTTATCTGCAATCAACTCCGAGCAAATGCACCCATCCTTCCGACTGCTGTAACTTTTTGCTTCGGGCTCCCTTTCACGTGCAATCAATTCCTGTTAGCTCCATACATTGCACACACCTTCTCAAACTCTGTCACGGTCCAAAAAATTCTAGATGATACGATTCCCCATGTGGTGAGTTGGGCACCAACCTAGCCCCCGGCAAAACTTCAACTGGCCATAACTTGCTATCCAGAGCTCCGATCCGCAATCTGAGAAGACAAGCATGCTCCATAATTGGAGCTCTACACATGCATCCACTAAAATCATCCTGGGCCACCTTTCCCAGCTTCCTTGCCCGTCGGAGATCTGCAACACATTCTAACTTTGAACTGCATTATCTTGAGCATCGGGGCTCCGTTTGACGAGCCGTCTGGACTGGCTTCCAGAGCACACTAAACAAGTCTACATTCTAGATCATTAACTCAACACTTTCGGCACCTTCATCTGCTATCACAATTGAGCCAACTTGGAGATGTTTTTAGCCTAAAAAGCTGCATTGAGCATACATCTCCGCTTCCCTTTGGCTAGCCAGGACCTTGATACCTTCCCTAGCCTTCTGCACTACACCTGCCTATAGCCTTTTCTTGGCATGGACCTCTTTCTAGCTGCAACCAACTTTGGATGCACCATCAGTGCCCACCCCCTTGTTGAACATTTATGTTCAACCACATATAGGCTTATTGCACTAGAAACCGCACACCCAAAAGAAACTCTCTGCACATCACAAAGCACCTAACATATGTACAAAACTTGGCATCTTTCATCAACACCTTTGCTCATGCGGGTTGCCCAACCCCCTACATTTCCTGTCACCACCCCCCTAGGTCAAACACATACCTATGGTCATCGGCATCCTTCTCTAGAAGCTCCATGTAGTACTCTATCCATGCAAATATCCAATGGTGCACATAGAATGCAGTTAGTACACCTTCACCACTCCAAGCCTCTACTGGTCTCCAATCTGTTTCATATATAGAATCATGCTCACTATCTTGCTCAACAGCCATACCTATAATCCTCTCCCAACCATATAGAGAAGATATCACCTCCAAAGACTCCTTTAGCTGCCAAATGACCCACTGCACTGTCGCCTCCATCAACATGTCCATCAATAATGAGCCACAGGCCTTCGTTATCAGTTTCTCCATTTCCATATCCCGTTCTACTCCTTCATACACAATTGGCAGCACCTATTCTTCATCCAGTGGTTCTTCTATAAGTGTTGCACTCCACTCCAAGCTTGTAACATCTTCGACCACCACATCTTCAAGATCATCCACATAGGTTGAACCATATGGCTCAACCATCACGTCTTGTAGACCCACTTCATCTTCATGTTCTTCAAGCACATGCCCTGACACTGCCTCTCCAAATAGGGAAGAAACAAGATCATCCTCTACCGCATCATCATGTAGCATAGCCTTGACCGACCCCTCCTTCTCATTCTGTTTACCCCTACCATCATCTACCTCTACCAAGCTCAAACATGGGTCCGCTTTACCATCCTCATAGGGTGACCTAGTAGCCACTACTCCATCTCTTTGCTCCTCTTCCATGACTGTAGCAGGTTTTCCCCTCTTGGCCAAGCTTCGTATCTGTTGTATCACCATGGCATAATCCACATCTACCTTTATAAGCATCACCATCAGCACAGTACCGCCTAGTACCTTCATTTGCATGTCCTCCTCTCCATGCTTGGACACTTTCACTTGATCTTCATTCACATTGCCTACCAACAAATCTTCATGCACAACATTAGAAATCTTAACCCTTACCATCTTAGCTTCATAGGGATTCGTTTGCTCTCCATATGATGTGGACTCATCTTCCAAGCTATCCTCTTTACGTGTCTTCCAAAAGATGGAGCTTGCACCATCATCATCATCATCATCATCATCATCATCATAGGCTCACTCCATATCAACATCCTCATCCTCTTACTGCTCCTAAAAATCTAGTCCACCGTCTTGGTTTGCACACTCTCTTCCTCTTCCCTCAAGTCTTCTGCATCTACAAACTTGCTATCATCTGCTACGCTCTCATACGAGGATTTAAAAAGAACCAGATTTAGTCTTTAGGCTGTACTTGGCTCCTGGCATCAGCCACTTTCTTCACACATAGGTTCTCCTTAACACAAGGCTTATCTTCGCTAATAAGCTCGGCTACCATTGGCACTAGCCCTTCACAGGAAACTCCAAAGGCACATAATCGACCATCGGCCTTACCTCAACCGTCTCTGCATTTTGAACTCGTGGAACCATCAAACACAATGCCGCTGTAACAAACACATAATCCTCAGGCTTCAAGAAGCCCAACTCCAGCTTTCTTTTTACCTTTCTTCTCTTTATCTTGGCCAAATACACCATCCCTTCATAGTTTTTGACATCGAACTCCATCTTTTCTCTGGTTCTTGGATGCAGCAATCCAAAAACTTTAACACTTTGAAGAGTTCATGGCCACGGCACCCCGTAGCTACCTCTAGCTGTCTCCAACTGGCTTCAAATTGCACAATAAAATTAGAAAAATCTTGACTTACATCTTGGCGTAACGCGCTTAGCTTTGCACCGGCTTCCTCTGCAGTAATCACCTCTTGAAACCGCTCGAGAAACTGACTTTGCAATCTCTGCTATGATTCTCGATCACTGCTCTTTTTAAATCATCAAACCACACCTTGGCTCGTCCTTGCATCAACAACGGCACCATCTGCAATCTTTTTGCATCCGTCGACATACGCATCGACAAAAACCATAACTCAAAATATGCCAACCAATCCTCAGGAACTTCAACGCCTGTACATATGGGGCCAAACCGGGCTCCACCATCTCTGTCAGCTTCAAGCTCAACTACCGAATACCTTGACCATTAGCCAACTACTGTGTCGGCTAAAAAACACCGCTTCAAACCACAAATCAGAGCATCAGACAACTCCTCCGTGGGGGCACCAAAAGATGGAGAGGGGGAAAGGGGAACATGCCCAACACACAAAGGGAGATGCCTCCTATCGCTCAGGGCATAGACAACACCCCAATCCACTCAGTGAGCACCTTCGACTCACACAATTCTTGATACTGCACACATGACCAACCACAACTCGATACACCCGCGCTCAAATAGACCATCAATCGATCCACACACATAAAACGGCCGCAATTTACCATCTACCCTTACGCACAAACACCACATGCTCTCTCTCTCTCTCTTTGCACACACATTCATTGGGGGGGAGGGGGGTGCACCCGCCATCACACACCCGGTACCACATGCAACAGAGTAGAGAAGGAGAGGGGAAGATGGAGTATCACGAAAAAAATGACCATTTTCAATGGGGGGACATCATTCTCTGCGCAAAGAAACCATAACCGCATTCGGCTTCACAAAATACATAGGGGGAGGTGCCCTCTTGGACCTCTGCAGACAACAACTCCTTGTTGGCTCTTTTCCTCAAGGTACATACCCTCTTTCCAGGAGCAAAAGCCCCTAAAATGTTCAAAAAATTATAGGGAGGAGCATCCATTTTTGTCAGTTTTTGTCATTTGACGACACTTGGTGCCATGCTTGCATGGTTTCTCTCTCACTACACTGCATGTGGCCGTGGTAGTGGCCTCTTTGGAAGGTTCTCTCTCTCCAACTGCGGGACCCCTACCCTAGGCAATAGCGACATTGCTATTGGGAGGGGCACCTTGCCCTCAAAAAAACTTGACCCTTGTGGGCAAGGGATAGAACCCTAAGGGCATGCCATGTCACCATACTGCAACCTCAACCATCGGCTGTGGCCACACCAATGCGCGCCACCAACCACCGATCAAAATGACGCTCCACCACCCACACACGGCCGCGTGCCACCTCAAACAGCACCCCATACAGGCTACCATTGCTAAGCTCAAGAGGGAGCTTCCTCTCACGCTTCACATACCTCAAATGGGCGCCACTTCACACCCCTTATATCCCTCGGCATTGCTGCATGTCACCGCATCTGGGATCATCTGACGGCCACGTGGCATGCCGTCGTGAGCTACCTCCAAGAGCTTGAAACTCAAATATGTTTTCCTCAAAAAAAATCCCGAAGCTCATTTTTTTCCACTGCTTACCTTGCCTGCAAATTGGCTCTTGGTGATCCATTTGTCAAACCGTAAAACCCTGCCACAACTTCATATGATTGGCTCCAAACTTCTCCAGCCTTACCGCACTTCAAGACTCCCCAAGACCCCGAACTGAGGTCGTCAAAATCTGAACTTTTATCTGCAATCAACTCCGAGCAATTGTAGCCATCCTCCCGATTGTTGTAACTTCCTGCTCCGGGGCTGCATTTGACGTGTAGTCAATTCCTATTAGCTCCATACATTGCACATCACCTTCTCAAACTCTGTTGTGGTCGAAAAAATTCCAGATGATACGACTCCCTATGTTGTCAGGTGGGCACCAACCTAGCCCTCGACAAAACTTCCATTGGCCATAACTTGCTATTCAAAGCTCCGATCCACCATCCGAGAAGACATGCATCCTCCATAATTTGAGCTCTACACATGCATCCACTAACATCAACATGGGCCACCTGTTCCCAGCTTCCCTGGCGGTCAAGGATATTGCAACACCTTCTAACTTTGAACTGGAATATATTGAGCACCTGGGCTCTGTTTGACGAGTCGTCTAGACCGGCTTTCAGAGCACTAACTCAACTCTACATTCCAGAGCACTGACTCAAATCTTTGGCTGATAACCCCCCTAGTGGAAGAAGAATAGTGGACTTAACCTTGTCTGGATCAGCCTCAGTGCCATTTTCTAACCCCATATGGCCCAATAGCTTCACCCTTGGCTGTGCTGGATGACATTTCTTTGGATTTAGTTGTCCTCCACATTCATCATATCAAGACAACACCATCTGCATCTTCTCATGGTGTTGAGTCCTACTGATGTAGACACAAAAGTCGTCCATAAAATCTTTAACACAACTACCAATGAATGGTGAAAATACCCAATTTACTCTCTCTTGATAGAAGGATGGTCCATTTGACACCACAAATGGCAATATCGTGTAGCAATAACAACCCCATGGCGTAATAAAATTTGTCTTTGTTCCGTCTGTAAGAGAAATCCATCAGTAGGGGATGATGCCATTGGATCCATGCTATTGCAAAAGGGGAAGGGCAAGCATTATATGAGGCCAGTGTATTATGCAAGCCGAGTGAAGTTGGTAGTAGAAAGAAAATTGTTGGAAGTAGAGCTAGTGATGGCCAGTGTAATATTTGCATGTCGACGATTTTATCACTGCTTGCTATCACGACATTTTGTTTTATTAACAAGTTACACCTTTTTGACACAGTTAATTAATGGCACTAACATGTCAAATGTGGTTAAGAAATGGGTAATTGAGCTGCAAGAGTTTGAGTTCTCTTTTTCAGTGGAAGACAGTACAAGAGCTACCCTAGCTGATTTGTTGACTTGCAAGGAGAATCCCTTTCTTGTTAAGGAAGAGGTGGTGAGACGCGTGGTTGAAGAAGTGCCACAAATCAGCAATGCACATGTGTGGTTCTTTGATGGCTCATACAGAAAGAGCCATGATGTGGCTTCAGGTGTATAACACTTTATGATCGAGAGGGGAAGCCAGTATGCAAGAGAGGGTTTAAATTGGATGCTCATAGTAACAATGAGGCTGATTATGCTATTTTGGAAGCCGAATTACACATTTGTTTGAAGCATGGGATTAGAAGGTTGAGCATAAAAGGTGATGCCTTGTTAGTTGTAAAGCAAGTGTTGGGTGTGTGGAAGCACAAGAACACCTCATTGAAGGAAATGTGTTTCAAAATTAAAGGACTCTTAAAAAAGTTCAAAGCATGGAGCATCAAACATATTGAACGTGCTCTAAATGGAGAGGCACATGAATCATCACAAAGCATGATTGGAAAGCTATTTTTGTTAAGGACTAATTTACCTCTTTATCATCGCCAAGAAATTTTGGCTCAAGAACAGGAGTTTTTGCTAACAGGAATCATTGCGAAGGACATTCAGGAGTCTAAAAAGTATGGTTTTGTGCATAGAGCATCCAAATACAAATTGATTGATCATGTCTTGTACATGAAAGGGGATGACCTTGTGTTGAGACGTGTACCTTGGTGGGAGGAGCTTTATAGAGTGTTGGAAGAGAATCATGAAGGCGCATGTGGCGGACATTTTTCTCTAAAGATCATCTTGCAAAAGATCTTGCAAGAGGGGTATGTATGGCCTAGTCTGCACAAGGATTTTCACCATTGGTGTAGATCTTGCAATAGATGTCACGCATTTGGGAAGAGAGTGTTGAAGCCAGAGCTACGAAAAACTATTATGGCATTTGATGTGTTTGAAAAGTGGGGGATTGATGCAATAGGCCCATTACCTATCACAAGCAGGGGAAAAAAAGCTATATTGTGACTGCAGTGGATTATCTCTCTAGATGGGTAGAGCCTACAACAATAAAACAAATCACTGCGAAGGATGAGGCAAAATTTGTGAATGATGAAATATGTTGCAAGTTTGGGGTGCTACTGGAGCTACTTTCAGATAAGGGGCCAGGATTTAGAGCTAAACTATTATACTTTTTATGCGTGAAGATGAAGCTTAGGCACATTATAACACTCCTTATTATCCACAATGTAGTTGTTCAAATGAAAGATTCAGTGGTGAGTTGGTACAAATTCTTTTGAAAGTGAGACCACCAAGGAAACAATTTTGATTTGGAATTGCCTAGTGCATTATGGGCTTATCGTACTTCGGTGAAGACAGGTACAATGTTTACACCATTTCATTTGGTATATGGAAAGGAAGCACTATTGCTTGTGGAAGAAGAGTTGCCTACGGTCAAGATGCTAGAAAAGTGTCTTGGGCAGTCTAATGATGCATTCAAAGAGAGGCTCTTACAATTACAAGAGGTTCAACTTGATAGGATGAGCGCATTGGAACATTATGGATAGATGCAAGATAAGGCTTTAGCAAAGATACATGAAAATGTCAAAAGTAAAGGTATCAAGAAACATGACTTGGTTTTGTGCTACAACCGTAAGCTGGACAAGACATTCCAAAAAAAATTTCAAGTTAAGTCGGAAGGTCCTTTCAAGGTAGTTGAGTGTTTTTTGAATGGTACATATCACCTGGCTAACCTGGATGGGATTCCACATAAGTCAAGGGTAAATTTATTTCATTTTAAATTAAATCATGCTAGATTAATGATGGTGGAGCAAGATGAGCTGTCTGTAGAACAAGTAATGTCTGTAAGGGATGAGGAGACCTGTGACGCGGTGAGTCTCATATCTCTTTTTGCTGCTATTGATCATGAATGATCTAGCAGGTTAGGGGGGTGGGAAATTATATTAGGAGCTTTTTGGAAGAAGTGATTGTGCATATGTACATATACATGCATGGTGCATCAAATAAAGAATTGCCCATTGTCTAGAGCCAGGAGGTTAGTGGGGCCCACATGTGTACAGGTGGGATAGTGTGTACATAGTACATCAATTTTCATCATCACCAGTATCAGTGTGTTTTCCTATAACAATGAGGAGTTGGTAGAGCATAAAACTTCTCAAGGAAGCTATCAGCGGGCGGTCACCATTCATGAGGTAAGTAGGTGCATCAAGTGGCGCAAGCGGTCGAATGGAAAAGGGACTTGCACGTGGGTAAGTGAGGACACAACGGGGGTGTTTCTTGTGATGAATTATGCAAAAAGGTCATCATGAAAACTATATCTGGGGACCACTTTACATGATTGCGGGATGCATTATTGGGAAAAGTTGAGTGCCAAGTGTGCGGATGGATGTAGAAAGGTAAAAAAGCGCAGTGCATGGCCATTTTTTTGCATGTCCGTGGTCCGTTTGAGGTCAATCAAAAGGACAAAGGCACCAAACGGATAAAGTGAAGTGTGGACACTAAAAAAACTAAGGGAAAAAGAAACGCGGAGAGAAGAGAAGGAACAGCCGCAACTCAAGTTTTGCTATTTTTGGAGCCTGTTTTGGCTATAAACTTCTCATCCGGGCTTGGATTTGAGCACTTTGATATTGAAGACTGGGGTTTTTGGCCATTCCGGATGCAATGGAACTGTACATTTTGCCAAATTACTCATTGTTTTCCTGTTATTTTGGCTGTATAAGTTTCTACTGTGAGTGAAGCCTCTGCTCAAACTTGTGATTATATCTGGCATATTTTATCCATATGGTGTGAGCTATTTGCCCCATTGATGTCGGCCCAAGCTCAATTGAATCTAAGCATCAAAAATATTTCTCCTTTGAGCTGATTTGTGTGTGTATGTGTGTGTTGAGTAGGGAAATGGATAGTCTCTCTCCTCACACTCCATCTTTGTGTTCTCTGTCTTGGTCAGGTGGGTTGTATAAGCCGAGTGGTTCCCCATAGTGCGTGTGTGTGTGTGTATTATCCCAAGAGTGTGTTTTGGGTGACTATAGAGGTGTTGTGTGTGTTTCCATCCCGCTCGCAGTGTCATCCACCCCTGCGCTCTCAAGGTAGAGCTTAGATGGCGAAATCTAGACAACTAGAGCAAGTAGGAATACAAGGGACTAACAATCCTTCAACAAGGATGTGTTGTGTTCGTCAAGTGTGCACACCATTCTACCGAATTACTCATGAGAAGGCCTCCTTATATAGATTTAAGGGAGCCTCTAAACGCCCATGTGAAGCTGCCCTTAGATAGCCAAGTCCAAGTAGGACTCTCCCATGCGCCCATGTATGGCCTCTTTTGGGTAGACGAGTCCTCCCAGAACTCCGCCACCGGCCAAGGAACTCCGGCCACCGGCCAAAGACCACGGACAATCAGCCACCGGACGGGGCCATTTTCCGATTGTCTTTCGATCGTCGTACGGCCAAGATATTTTGGGGAAAAGGAATATTCCACCCTTAGACTCTTCATTGTATCCGAGAAATAGACACTTCTAGTTTTTGGCTTCTAACTTTGTTCTTTGTGAATCAGGAATATGTGCATAACAGAAACACCCAAATGTTTTGAAATGAAAGACCAAAGGTTTCTTACCAGAATAGGCTTCTTGAGGCATTTTTCCTTTCAAAACCTTTATGTAGCTTTGATAGAGAATGTACATTGTTGTACTTACTGCTTCAGCCAAAAGGAATCTGGCATACCCTTGGCTTTGAGCATACACCTTGCCATTTCTACCACCATCCGATTCCAACGCTCCACAACTCCATTCTGTTGTGGTGTGTAAGGTGCCATTTTATGCCATGCTCATTGCAGTAGTTGTTGAATTCATTTGAGATGAATTCTCCTCCTCGATATGTGTGAAGCTTCTTCACCTTCTTTCTTGTTTCATTTTCTACAAGCTTTTGCCACATTTTAAGCTTTCCAAAAGATTCAGACTTCTCACAAATGAAATACAACCACATCTTTCTACTAAAGTCATCGACTAAGAGAAAAAAATATAAAGATCCACCCAAAGCGGATGTAGACATTTTTCCAGAGAGATCTATGTGTACCAACTCTAGAGGAGACTGAGCTCGATTACTACTCTCTCGATTACTACTCTCTACGTGTACCAACTCTAGAGGAGACTGAGCTCGATTACTACTCTCTTGTGGAAATGCCTTTCTTTGTTGCTTGCCCATCATGCAAGCTTCACAAACTTCATTAATATTTGAGATTTGAGGCATGTGTGCAATCATCCGAGATTTTTGCATCTCTTTTAGCACAACAATGCTTAAGTGACCAAATCTCTCATGCCATAATTGAATTGTACCTTTTTGTAGTGACCGTAAGTGCCAAAAGTTCATAGAGGTTGTTGTGACTTACGCCTTTTACCAATGTGTTGTCTTTAGAATCCAAGATTCATGCTCCATTTTTCTTGAAACGTACTTCAAGATCACGATCAATGATTGCAGCAATGGACAACAAATTCTTCTTGATTTGAGGCACGTGTCGTGCTATGGCACATACATAGTGTGGAATAAAAACATTCACCTCACTTTTGACACTTCTCGATGCATGGAAATGAAAACAATAATGTACATATTGTGATATATGCTAAAGCGGCTCCTGCGGTCGCTATCATGTGCATACCTATCCAGGGAATCGTGGCCCTGAATGTGGCACCTTTGCATGCTTTATCACTCTATAATATTGATAACTTGGTTTGACAATGTACATATTCCAAGTGTTTCAGGGTGGCACACTCATCTCGCCTATAAAGACTGATGCAGGCAAAAATTGCCAAAAATAGCAACTAAGAGACTGTTGCAAAATTGCATGGAAAGTGACCCAAAATGATATATTGATGAAAAATGATTTTTTTAAATGATTTTAATGCTTATGTGAGTGATCTCATAAATTTAGGAATTGTTTGACTCTGTTTGGGATTTTTCACATAAAAAATGGCATTTTTTGGGTAAAAAATGAGCTGAAAATGGCCTAGTTTTGGCCAAAGTGGAAAAATGGCCTAAAAATTAACACATCATCTGAAAATTCTGTGGGCAAGAGAGAGAGATAGGGTTGCTTTTTTCAGGAAAAACCTGTAATTTTTTTCCACTGTGCAATAGCTTCCATGGTTGCCATGTGTGTTGCATTGCCGCCTCTTTGTAATCTTGTATATGAGCTTGTGAGGGAGTGAATTAGGGTTTCCTTTTATCAAAGTGGTGTGTGGGCTTCACTTTAGAAGCTCCTAATTCTTTGTAAATTCAGAAAATGGTTACCATGAAGCTGGAAGCTCGAGTATTCCTTTCAATTGTTTGATGTTACGACTATGTAATTGGGGGCGAGGCTACATGATACCATGAAAGAGGTTTAGGTTTTGATTGATATTTGTGCTTGCATGAGCATTGAATTTTCATGGCTGAAACTTTATTGTTTTTTTCAATGGTCTTTTAAGCGAAATTGAATGTGATTCGATGATCCTCTTATCATAATCTCAACTACGAGAACGAGCAATTTCCAAGCACGATAGGAAAGAGGGTTTGTGACTTTGCTATCACGAATGCTCTTAGATTTTTGGTCATCCTTAGAAAGAGGGTTGATGATTCTCCACAAACACTTTTTTGCAAAGTGTTTGTGACTCTCATCACGAACTCTCACAGCTAGAGGTTTTGCACCTTCCTAGCTAGACTGCACACGTTCCAACATTTTTGGTGAACCCGACACGAAGTTACTGGGGTGGGAGTTTGTGAATTGATCTACATAATTTGCTAGCCATGGATGAAAATCAAGAAACACATGGGATGCACTTTGATCCTCTAGTCATGCAAATGTTTCAAGCATTTGCCATGTATATGCAGCAACAACAAGCAGCGAAAAGAAGACAAATTTCAACCACAAGAGTACTGCATTCCATTGTGAAGAGAATTGACGAGTTTGATGGAAAAGACATCACAAAGTATCTACAAGATTATACGAGGAAATGGAGTTGAACTGAGTGTGTGAGGAAGACATGGTCCGAAGTTTTGAGCTAGTTTGTGTCCTAGAGATCAGAGATCGTACTAGGGCAATTCAATTTCTCATAGAAGGAATTGGGAGGAATTCAAGCTTGCTCTAAAGGAAGACTACTTTATGGACAACTCTTAGAGGGTGACCAAAAGAACTTTCTTAGACTAGGTTGCCAAGCCTAAAGAAGGGATTTCTTCTACAGAGCTTCTCAGAGAGTTTGAGCAACGTTATGATCAACTATCACAAACGGAACAGGCTTCCTTGGATAGAAAGAAGATAGAACTTTTCCTACAAACAACGGGCAAAGAAATCAAAGAAAAGTTAGAGCTTCTCTTGGAAGACAAAGATACAGAGCAAGGTTTGAAGACAAGGTGGAATGATGTACAAGATGTAGTCTCCCTTTTGGCAAAAAGACAACGCAGAAGAGACAAGATGGTGGTGAACAATGGTGCTCCATTTTCTGCTATTACTGAGAAGTAGCCAAAACCTACTATTGTAGCTTCTAAGGCTGATAAATATATGCTTGAAGAACTTGTGAAGGGCATACGCGAGCTGAAATTAAAGCTAGCAAGTCTCATCATTTGGTCAGTCTCATCAAGTCGAAGACGTCAAAACAGAGAGGGGTTTGTAAATAGGTGCATATGGTGTGACAGCCCATACCATCCTAGAAGGGATTGCAAAAGCTTCAAAGATGCCTTGGGTAAAGATCTTGTCTTCTTTAAAGAAGGAAAGATACATCTTAGTGAAATAGGGAAGCCCTTGGCGACAAACTTTGGCAAAGGAGGGATGAAAAAGCTAGTTGAGGACATGGAAACTAGTCATGCTATCTCAATGGTTAAAGCAGTAGCATTTGGCTTAAAGGATGGTCAAGTCATGCTCAAAGGGGCAAAATCTATTGAAGACGTGAGTGAGGATGGTGGATATGTCTAGCCATATGGGTGGAGTTAGCTATGAAGGAAAAATTGACTAATGAGATCTTACATGAAGCTGGAGATTGTATACCTCTTGAGACTGGGTGGAATGATTTTGTAGATGCCTTGTTAGTGCATGCTGACATTGCAAAGTGTCAAGGAAACAAGGCACTTGTTGAAGAAAAACGCAAGAGAGAAAATGGGGATGAAGGCCCCTCAAAGAAGTCTACTAGAGGTGGAGGAAGAAAGGATCCGGGTCCCTCTCAAGCCCATGGCAAGGGAACCTCCATCACAAGAAGTACCAATGAGAGATACTGCACCAAAGGAGAAGCAAGATAAAGGAAAGAGGAAGGGAAAAAACCCATCATACAAGCTACAATCAGACATTGAAGCTGCCACAGATTTAAAGAAAGATTTAGAGGAAAGGACCTTAAATAGCAAGGTGGAGTTTACATTGGCAGAAGTCCTTGGCATTGCAAAGAGAGTGTTCCACGAGAAAATTGTTGATATCATAAGAAGGAAGCAACAAGCTTTCACAGAGTCTATCCAATCAGAGGCTGAAAATAGTGCTTCAAAGACACATGTGATACAAGTACAACAAATAGATGAAGATCATAATTTTGTAAGATGCTACCAGTCTTCGGGTGGCAGAAGTAGGCATGTTAAATTTTAAGATGAGGATGAAGACGAAGCCTCTCATAAGAGCAACTATTCTAGAAACCATTGGGCAAGGGCTACAACAGAAACCTTGGTTAAGGTGGGAGATTTTGAGGATCCTTATGTGTCCTTGATAGACCATGGCTCAGAGATTAACCTCATGTCCAAGAGTCTCTATATGAAGGGAAAGTGGCCAATTGATACTGACCATGGGTGGATGATAAGGGCTGCAAACAACTCATCCAAGGATCTCTATGGTGCTTGTCCAAGTGTTAATGTAACCATAGGGGATGTGAAAGGTGAGCAAAATTTCTTTGTTCAAGAGATGTCAAGCTATCCTCTAATCCTTGGACAACCATACATCATCGCAGTGCGAATGGAGACACAAGTATTGGATGATGGATTTGCCTATGCAAGGATCAAAAGAAAAGATGGAAAATGAGTAGTTCAATTCTTAACAGTTTGCGTTGACCATGAGAAAAATCATGACAGCTTAAGGGACCATTCTCTACCAAAACCAAGCAAGGAGTTTTGAGATCAAAGGGAGATGAGGGGTTTTGGCCAAGTACCATTGTAAAGCGGGAGTGTGGTGGTACAAGAAGAAAAAGGTTCTCGCTCGATTTGAAGGGAGATGAAGCTTTTTCTACAATTGCCCTAGTAAGTATGGATCAGTATCTTTCACAACGCTTGGAGATTTAAAGAAAGGAAAAAAACAATATGTAGATAGTGTATAGAGAAAATACAAAAACCATAATTTCCTAGATGAAGAGGAGTACATTTCAGGTGTTTTTGAGGAGGTTCCTTATGTAGATACTATGGGTGATCTCAATGCTATAACAGGTTCTAGTATTCAACAAGGAAATGACATGGTAAAAGTAGCTTCTATGGATATGTATAGGATCATTGAGAATTTCAAAGATGAGGAGTTCTTTAATGTGCAAAAAGATCTAGAAGTGAGAGTGGAGACGAAGTAACAAGACTATAGCAAAGAAGGTGAAACCAATGGGATTTCCTTTGCCTACAGATTGCAAGGAAACGATGGATCAATCTTATTGGCAACCTAACCTCCGAGATCCAAAAAGAATTAGACACAAGTTTATGCAAGAGTCATTGAAGATGTTAACAGTTGGAGGCAATGACTCCTTGACAGAGATTGAAAGAAAATTCTTTGAACAGACACTCTCCAAACATGTAAAAGCTTTTGCATTTGAGCTGCATGAGATAGGGTGTGTGGATCCATCTATAGTCGAGAACCAATGGTAATATTCACTGTACCTCATGTGCCTTGGAATCTACGACCAATTCCAGTGCCAAAAGCACTCTTGCCAAAGCTTATAGATTTACTCAATGAAAAGATAAAGATGGGGATTTTGGAACCTTCATGTGCCCCCTACTCAAGCAGATGGTTCACAATACCAAAGAAAAATGGATCTCTACGCTTCATTCAAGACATGTAGCCTATCAACAAAGTCAGAATCAGGAATATGGGTAAATGTCCAATTGTAGTTGAGTTTGCATTAGAAGCATTTGCAGGAAGGGCAATATATTCTCTGGAGGATTTGTACTCAGGGTATGATCAGTTCAACCTAGCAATGGAAATCCCAAACTTGACTACCATGAGAACACCCTTGGGTTTGGTAAGGATGTGCACCTTACCGCAAGGAGCAACCAACTCGGTTGCGCACATGATGAACGGTATGAACAAAGTCCTTTGTGACTTCATACCTCAGATAACAACGCCTTTTCTTAGTGACATTCCAATCAAAGGATGCGACTTAGCTAGAAAAGATGAGGCTCTGGATTCGAGGGGTGCCGTAAATATGTGGCAAACCACATCAATGATTGTGACAAAATTTAACAAGGCTGGAAGAAGTGAACCTTACATTATATGGGAAAAAGTTAGTGTTTGGGGTTGAAGAAATATTGATAGTGGGACATCTTTGTAATCCTCATGGCCGCCAACCTTGTCCAATTACTAAAGTGGATGAATACAGAGAATGAAGGAATCATGTGGAAATATTATGGAGCTGAGAAGGTTTCTAGGTGCATATGTCTTCTATCTCATATGGATTCCACATTATGCACATGTCGTAGATCCTCTTTATCAATTGATAAGTAAGAACCAAAGGTTTCAATGGAATGATGTACATGTTAAAGCTATGAGAAAGTTGAAGCAATTGTTGCTGTCTTCACCAACTTTGAGGAAGATTGACTATGACTGTGGAAGAACGGTCATTGTGGCAGTGTACACTAGTCTAACGGGAATTGGATGGTCAATAGGACAAGAGGATGAAGAAAAACATAGGTATGTGGTGAGGTTTGGGTAAAAGGTTATAAGCTCTCGCCAAAGAGAATATCCATAGGTAAAAATGGACTTATGGGGGTTGTTACAACATTAAAGTGTGACAAAGAGTACTTCATTTAGCATTTCTAGTTGTGGAGACTGATTGCTTACCACTTCTAGGGGTGATTGCAAGATGCTCTACTCCTGATGTTTCTATGATATAAAGTCCTTGAACCTAGAATTGAATCATAGTGCAGGAAAAGATAATGCAATGGAAGATATGCTTTCAAGAGCAAGGTATGAAGATGAGGATGATATGATTGATGAGGAAGAAGATGTGGGCACAAAATTCTACACAATTTCTCATGCAAAGTGTGATGATATACGCATTGTATCTTCACTTGATTCCTCTTTAGAGGAGTTCTATGAGGATGAATGGTTGCTCACAGGTTGCTACTTGAGTACTTTACAAGAGCAAGATGATTGGATTGAATCAAAATTCAAAAGGAAACATCCTAAAAGAACAAATGTGAATCCATTACGAGTAGTATGTGATAAGGCTACTCAGCTCAAAATTATCAAAGAGCTTCAAGAAAGCCTATATGCTAGACATCGAGGTGTATGGGCTACTTTTTTCAAAGTGAAATAAATATATTGATGGAAAGGCATGTATAAGGATGTAGCAGATTTTGTGGAATCTTGTGTCACATGCCAAATGTATTCCAATATACACAATCATAATGGATTGCATCCTACATACCCATTAGTCATCACTATAAATGGGTTTTTGATCTAGTGCAATGCCTTTAGAACTTTGGCAAATGAGATACTTGGTTCTTACATGAGAAGACTTGAAAAACCAAGTGGAAGGGCGTGCATTGTTGAAAAAAACTACAGAAGCTGTTTGTAGATTTTTGCTTGAAGATGTAATTTGCCGCTATGGTTGTGTGGGAAATATAGTTGCTGATAGAGGTGAGTTAGATGTAGATGAAGCAAGGGATCTCTTTACAAGAATTGGTATCAAGCTAGCCCTGACTTGTGCTTATAATCCAGAGGGAAATGGGAAAACAAAAAGAGGACATCCTCCTATTTTCAAAGCTTTGGCTAAGGCATGCAAAGGAAGAATGCGTGAATGGACAAGGTTGCTACCATATGCTTTATGGGATGACCATACAACTCATAGCTCACTGACTGGTTACATGCCTAATAAATTGATGTATGGTAAGAAGCCACTCATGCCAATTGAGGATGTAGCTCCTTCTTGGAACTTGTTACATTGGGAAGATGGTACAAAAAGAAAAAATGTTCTTTCTTTGCGCATAAAGAAATTGGAAAGAAGACAAGAAGATGTAGACATTGCAAAAGCTCGATGGAAGGATGCAAGACTGAAGAATAAAGATAGGTTTGATAAAAGACATAGGCTTTGATCAAAGCCTCTTGAAGAGAGTGATTGGGCCCTAATGTATGACAGTAACCTTGACAACCAGCATATGCTACATATACTTTGAGGGAGTTCGATGGAACAGAGCTTAAAGTTCCCATATCATGCAAAATAATCAAGATGTTCAAGAGGAGACATGATAATAATCCTTTTGATTCACAACAAGATGATGATGAAGAACCTAATGACATTGCTATAGATCAAGATGAAGAAGTAGAGGATGATCTTCCAGACTTTGAAGAAGATGAAAATGACATCCAAATATTTGTGGATTTCAAAGAAGATTAAACCTACATACCGAAAATGTTGGCACATGCCGGAGGATGTGCAAGTTTAGAGGGGGTGGATGTTGTGTTGTGGCACGTACATGTGAAATAAAAAAATTCACCTCACTTTTGATACTTCTCAATGCATGGAAACAAAAACAATAATGTACATATATGCTAAAGCGGCTGCGGTCACTATCATGTGCATACCTATCCGGGGAATCATGGCCCTGGATGTGGCACCTTTGCGTGATTCCCACTTTATATTATTTCTTATTTGGTTTGACAATGTACATGTTCCAAGTGTTTCATGGTGACACACTCATCTCGCCTATAAAGACTGATGCGCACAAAAATTGCCAAAAATAGCTGCAACTAACAGACACCGTTATAGAATTGCATGGAAAGTGATCCAAGATGGTATATTGATTAAAAAATCATGATTTTGTATGCTTTTTATGCTTATGCGAGTGATCTCACAAATTTAAGGATTTTTCTGACTTTGTTTGGGATTTTTCGCATGAAAAATGGCAGTATTTGGGTCAAAAACGACCTTTAAATGGCCTAGTTTTTGGTCCAAACTGGAAAAATGGCCTAAAATTTGACACATCAACTGAAAACACCGTGGGTAAGAGAGAGAGGGATGCTTTTTACATAAAAAACCTGCAATTTTTTCTCCACTATGCAATAGCTTCCATGGTTGCCCAATCTATGAGTGTTGCAATCCCGCCTTTTTGTAATCTTGTATATGAGCTTGTGAGGGAGTGAATTAGGGTTTACCCTTATCAAAATGGTGTGTGGGCTTCACTTTAGAACCTCTTAAATCTCTGCAAATTCAAAAAATGGTTTCCATGAAGGTGGAAGCTTGAGTATTCCTTTCAACTGTTTGATGTTACAACTATGTAATTGGGGGCGAGGCTACATGATACCATGAAAGAGGTTTGGGTTTTGATTGAGATTTTTTCTTGTATGAGCATTGAAGTTTTCTGGAAAAAACTTTTGTGTTTTTTAAAATGGTATTTTAAGTGAAATTGAATGTGATTTGGTGATCCTCTTATCATAATCTCAACTTCAAAAACAAGCAATTTCCAAGCACGATAGGAAAGAGGGTTTGTGACTTTACTGTCATGAACGCTCTTAAAGTTTTAGTCACGGTGTAGCCATAGTAGGTCTAGAGGGACCTACTGCCCAAAGGTGTTGTGCCACAGCAATCTGCTCTGGTGTGAGTTGAGACAAAAATGAGCCCATTTGCTTGAGTGACATGCCGACCGGAGTGACAGAAAAACTAAAACTATAAGAGGATGGCTCATCATCATCGGCCATGGCTAATCATACACAAATAACACCCAAAAAATACGTTAGTTTACAGAAGGAATGCTTAATCAATACAAATAACAAATCAACAAAGCTGCTACACAAATGAATGAATCTAAAGTGTATTGTAGACTAATACAAAGAGTTTTACAAAAGAGTTCCTAGAAAAAATCATTAGTTATCTGTCATCCTCTATGAGATCTGATGCACCAAAGGTGTCTATCTCAATCTCTACTTTTGCATCTTTGTCATCATTGAATTCTACTTCTTCGTTGCTCTCCACATCAGCTTCAGTATTTGACACATCATATCTAGGTTCAGACAATTGCTCAGTGCTGACATCCACCTCAGAATCTAAAACTAAAGTTTCTGTTTGTCCTGCGCTTTGTTCATGAATCACATCTTTGACATAAACATCCAATCCTTCACACACTTGCTTGCTACATGGAGCAACTTGAACGACATAGAGCTAGCAGGGTTTCGACAGATCATTCTCATCATTTTTTTTCCATAGTGGATCGTGTATGAACACATCTTGTTCACAATACTGTGAAAGTACGAATGTATCCTGCACATTTGTCCACACCCGCTGCCTAGAGTTCACTTGAACCAATCCACTCTTGTCTTTATGCACAGTTGCATTAGGGCCGCTGGTAACAACTTTGAACCACTTGACATCAAAGATAAACATACCAGACTTTCTAAAGCTAATCTTCAAGATGTCTTGGATGTAGCCAAAGTATTCAAGTTGTCTAGTCTCTGTGTTCTCATTACTCCTACTTTCTTGGACGAAGATTACCCTAACACCACTGTCGAAAGTGACCCTTTGTTCGTCAGTCCGTTGCACTCTGAAGTGTTTCCCATGCGACCAAAAAGCTCTATATTTGTGATACTGTAGCCACAAAATTTAAGCAGACTAAAAGTTATTAAAGCAATGTGATCATGTGGGGCTTGAAAAGGAAGTAGTGAAAGGTACATGCCAATCGCAACCCCTTGACATATCCTCCGCCTCTTTAATAATCAACACTCCATTCCACTTTGCCTTTGAGATTGTCGCATCTAACCACTGCCCAGTTGGAAAGTCAGGCAATTTTTTAAGATGATCTAGAAAAGGAATGTTTCTAGTGGCACGGTTGCGCTTGAATTGAAGGCGATCTAACAAGCGTTGTTTCTTTTTTTCTTCGTACTTCTCTAGCCACTTTTGCATGATGTCTGAGTTGAGAAGAAAAAATCTCATAACCTTTTCTCACATTGTGATGTCCATATTCCTAACGATGCCTTGTCCCTGCGGCTTGTCCCCGATCACCTTCACGTTGACCTTAGTAGTCCACATTTGGGGCATCTCTGGATTAATTGAGACAAAAAACTCACTGATGAGGATAAGAGACTCTTGTACAAGCCATCCTTCGGCCATGCTACCCTCGGGGCGAGCCCTTTGACGAACAAACCCCTTTAAAGTCTTCATAAATCTCTCCAAGAAGAAAATCCACCTGTAACTGCAACTTCATTGACCACATGCACAAGTACATGCATTTGGATAGTAAGAATATTGGAAAGTACTTCCGTTTGCGCTTTTTGAAGTATATGAGTCATTCTTGAAGTCCGTTTGTGTTTTTTCTACTATTTGCCGCTAGCTCTAATCTAACTTATAATCTAACATAAACTAACCTATAACCTAAATCTAAAGTAACCTAATGTAAACTAACCTATAACCTAAGCTAATTGAAGGTTCGAAGTCCGTTTGCATTTTTTCTACTATTCATTTGCTGCCACCTCTAGCCTAACCTATAATCTCACCTAACCTATAACCTAAACCTAACTTAATCTATCATAATCTATAACCTAAACCTAACCTATAGGCTAACCTAACCAAAGTCTGTTTGCGTTTTTGAAGTACACAAGTTATCTTCGAAGTCCGTTTGTGTTTTTTCTACTTTTTGTTGCTAGCTCTAACCTAACCTATAATCTAACCTAACCTATAATTTAAACCTAACCTAGAATCTAACCTAAACCTAACCTAACCTAACATAACCTATAGCCTAAACCTAACCTATAGGCTAACCTAACCAAAGTCCGTTTGCGTTTTTTGAAGTATACGAGTCATCTTCGAAGTTCGTTTGCATTTTTCTACTATTTGTCGCTAGCTCTAACATAACCTATAATTTAACCTAGCATATAAACTAAACCTAAACTAGCTTAACCTAACCTATAACCTAACCTAATCAAAGTCCGTTTGCGTCTTTAGAAATACACAAGTGGTCGTCATTTGGCTGCTAATAGATGGACGTTGTGTTCGGACAGTTAGAACTTATGGTATAGTGTGTAAAGCCACTTAGGTTAGGCTGCTCGAAATTGGATTAGGATAGCAATTAGCCATTTCAATCCGCTTAGGAATAGCCATCTAGGGTTAACGCCTAAGGACTAGTGTTGGTTTAGCTGCTGATCCGAGCCTATCACAAATTTCTGTTTATTATATTTTTTTGGTTTTCCTTGCTTCTAGAGGTTTACAATAAAAGAAAGAGTGAGAACAACCTCTTGGAAAAATTAAAAAAAATGATTTGATAGGAATTTTTTCTTGACTAGTTCACCGGAGGTGAAAGGTAGAGGGAGAACCTAGTGGTAAAGGGAAGGGAAAATATGTAAATGTGAAAAGAAAAGATATGATGTGGTTGTGGAGCCATGCACCCATGATTCAAGGGTCATGAGTGGCTCATATCATCATGGCTTTGGAGCCATGTGATGATTCAAACAAATGGGACCCAAGTGGAAGACTTGGTAAAGGAAGGAACCAGACACATGATTTTGCTAAATTTTTAAAAAATACTTCCACTCCGATCCAAGAAAAGTTATCTTCATCAAAGTTGTAGCTGATGAGCTGGAGATTCTGGCCATATTTTTTTTATAATTTTTGCATCTACGGTCTAGGAGATATGGCCAAAACGGCGGACGCCAGTTTTTTCAACTATGGTGGAGACCACCCCCTCTACCTTTACACACACACACACACCCTTCCTTTTCCACATTGAGACCTTCTCTAAAAATCAGCCATTAGTCTTCTCACCCTCCTCTCCTTCCTCCTCTCTCTCAAGCTCAAAAACCCATCAAAATTCCTCTTCTAATCACCTCTCAAGTCATGCTTAATCTTGTTGTAATTCATAAGTTCTCATTCAACCCCTTTCTATTATTACTAGATATGTATTGATTTTATGTAGATTCTTTACATTTTAAAATAAGGAAGCTCTTGGACTCAAGCTATGGAGGAAGGAGTGAAGACAACACAAGTGATGATGGAGCTAATTGGTCAACAAATCACTTGGAAGGAGCTTCTTCATTGGTTGAATGTCCCTAATCAAGCTTCATTTGTACAAATTGCACTTGGATCTTAACCTCACTCCTAATCACTCTCTTTCCTATATAAAGAGGCCTTCCCCTTTGTAATTTCAAGCCTCCCTCAGCCCCATTGAGCCTTTGTATCACTCACCATGAGCCCATAAGCTCATTCATTTACTCTATTCTTGCACATCCTAGAGTGAAAATTGTTTCATGCTAGTAACCTCTCCTCCTCTTACTTATGTTAATTAAGAGAAATCTTTTATATGTGTGTGAGAGTGCTTGATGTGATCTTGGCTAATCCTTGAGTGATTGTTTGGTAATCTATATGCTATTTGTGTTGGGAGTGTTTGAAGTCATCCATTCCTTGTACACACACTAAGGTTAATGCTTCATTCATAGTGATCTCTCTCTCTCTCTCTCTCTCTCTCTCTCTCTCTCTCTCTCTCTCTCTCTCTCTCTCTCTCTCTTTGTGTAGCGGTCCTAGTCCACGCTTCCAAGACTAGGTGGTGCCCTCATCTCATTTCCCTTGTGGCGCAATGGAGTTTGTTTTGGTGTAGAGGCCGCCATTCCAAATTTCCTTCGTCATAAATTGGTGCCCCCACGAAGGAGTTCTCAAGCAGCGCTCTGTCAATCCTATGAAGGAAGATCCATCAAATTCTCCGAGACTTCCACTATGGTCTCCCTAAGAAGCTCGAGAAAAGAAGCGTCTTTATCGACAAACGGCACGTATGCAGGTAAAGAGAGTTAACTACACACACCCTTCTTTGCTTCAAGGAAAATCTTGTAGTCATCAAGTCCCTAGGTCAAAACATTGTGTTGAGTGCTTTGTGGCTAGTGTGAAGACACTTCCTTTGAGGCCTCGACTTCAGGTGGTGAAAGCATTCTCAAACTCGGGTATTAACAAGTTTTTGGAGGGGGAGCTACACATCAATGGGGTGCGGTATTGGCAAGAGGCTACATATGGTGATGCACTCCAACTACTACTAGCAAGAAGGCTCAAGGTGGTTGAGAGGGTAGCCATTGAACCCTATGAACTCTACAAAGCTGAAGATGGTCACACCAAAGCTAGGCTAATCACTGGTGAGCAAAATCTTCGCATCTCTCAAATGGTGGGATCCAAGAGAGCTCAACTTCAATGAAGTGCTTCATGGAAGTTTGTATTTAATGCACCAATGAATAATCCCATTTTCTACAACTTTCAATCAGTTCAGAATATTAGGGTGAATGTGCGCATTGATAGAAAGATTTTTTTCCAACAAAGATTGGTATTCTATTTTGGAGCTGAGAGGTTGAGAGAGATATTGTTGTCCCCTGACCCTATAATATTTCCTATTTTGGAGTATAATGTATCTTTTGATGTTCACATCTTCATCTTACTTTAAGCATACTCCATGAATCATAGAGATTTATATGGACCTTTCCAACCTCTTGCTAGACAAACTGTGCATATAATAGCTAGCACAAAGCTTAGGTTCCAAAACATCATAAGGAACTTACTAGGCCCTCGTCGTCTAGCTGAGATTAATGCATCTATCAATCCATTTATTCTACCCTTAATAAGATATGATTTGGGCCTAGACATTTTCATCTTTGTGCTGTATTGAGAGGAAGGCAACCCATTTTTATGATGGCTTTCCCAAATTTTTTTGGGCATAGTGGAGAAAATGCTGGGGATTTTTTGGATAACTTGGAGATGGCTTTCCTTGTCTCTGGGAGGGATGATGAAGCATTGAAATTGAGAGCTTTTCCTTTGGTGCTCAAAGAAGAAGCTAGGGTATGGTTCCAGGCTCTAGATCCAACCCAAGGAGGGATTGAAGGCGGCTTTCCTACGAAGATTTCAACGAGCCAATTCGGCAGAAGAACTATGGCAACGGCTTCTGGCCCTTCATCAAGTTGACCCTCATGGTTACGCAACCTATGAGGAAGGTTTTCTGAAACTTTGGGGGCAATGGTCAGACTCACTAAACCCTGGTGAGCGAGCTCCCAATTGCCTCCAAAAGGATCGATTTATCTCAGGTTTGTACCCCTTGCTAAGGGAGAAGGTAAAGACCAAATTTCCAAATGCTTTTGAAGATGCCTTAAGAATTGCTAGAGAAAAGAATAGGAAGATTCTCTATCAAGCCCAAGCTGGCCAGCTAGCTTTGGGAGGCAATATCACAACTATGGAAGCTTCTCACATACCTCCAAATGTGCCTAATGCACCAGACCTCAATAGAGGTCAACAAGAAGATATGCTCCAACAAATAAACAATCTCACAAACCAGCTAGAGGGGTTGAGAGTAAATCTTGTGCAGGGTGCAAGAAGGCCTATTGAGGGAAATGGTGGGAATCGGCCACCAATGCGACGTCAAGCAAGGGAAATGTTGTGTTACAATTGTGGGGAAAATGGCCACGGTATGTATAATTGCCCTCATCCCAGAAGATATGACTACCCTGTCAGAGGTCCTCGACAACAAGTAAGTCCTCCCCGTGCTAGAGCTCAAGCACAAGAGCAATCGCAACCTCAAATTTTGCAGCCACCTCGTGCTCAAGCTCAAGCCCCTGCTACTCAACCAAATGTGAGCATCATAAGGATGGAGGAGGTCCTCAAGGGCAGAAGCAACCATGAAGAAATAGCTAAAGGGAAGATGAAGATAGATGCAGTGGCTACAATGCCTATCAAACGTGTGTGTGTCCAAGATGAAGTAGGTAAAGAAACAAGCAAGGATGCAAGCAATGAAGCAAGTACATCTCAGGCAACTAAAGATGAAGCCAAGACGAGAAAGACCCGTACTAGGTCTCAAATTGACATTTCTGATTTCCCTATGGGATCTCGGACACAACCTTATGACTTGACAGCTGATGTGAGTTCTCAAGGACCAAAGATTACTTGGCCACAACTACTTCATATCTCCCCAAAGCTTCGACGACAATGGTCAAAAATGGTGAGCACGAGGGCAAAGCGAAGTAAGCTAGTAAGTGTAATCAAAGCATATGGTCTCAAGGATATAGTGCCTTTGGTGGAGGCTCAAATCAAGGGACAATGGATTCCAAAAACTTACATTGACAGTGGAGCAGAGGTTTGTGTCATGACAGAAAAGCTAATGCATCAATTGGGTTTAGAGGTAATGGAATCATCAAACTTTAGGGCAAAAATGGCCAATAATGTCTCTGTCACTTGTGTGGGTGTAGTGAAAGCTTTGAGAGTTTTTGTTTTTGGAATCACTACAGAGGTTGATGCTTATGTGATGCCAGTAAAGGGAGAAGGATACCCCCTTATTTTAGGACGACCTTGGCTCATGGATATAAGAGCTAGGCAAGATTGGGCAACAGGAGACTTGGAGTTGAGGCCTCGTATGGGTGGCCATAGTTGGAAGGTGGTTTATAACCTAAAGAATGGGCAACAAGAGAACCTTGAACTAGAGACTTCAGCTGATGAGTGGAGCTCAAGTGGATGCTCCTCATCCATGGACGAGGAAGAGAGTTCAAGTGAAGAGAGTGATAGCACTCTCGAAGTCATGGGCGTCACCATAAAGGAAACTACCTCATCAAAAGACAACCCAAGGATCCAAATGGAGAATGTGTGGGATGCCAGCCTAGAGGAGATGTTATCCAAGGATATTAAGGAAGAAGAAAAGGAGGGTTATGTAAATGTTCTCAAGAAGCATGCATCATTGTTTATTTCTGATTACACTCACATTACAGGTGTCACTGCAGTGAAGCATCATATCCATCTAAAAGAAGGGAGCAAGCCAGTAGTACAAAAACTAAGAAGATTAGGAGTTGTGCAACAAAATGCACTGTTGTCTGAGGTGAAGAGACTCTTAGAAGCAGGATTCATATACCCAGTAGAAGATTCAGAATGGGTTTCCCCAGTAGTGGTGAGGCCAAAGAAGAATGGTAAATGTCGAGTGTGCATGGATTACAAGCCACTAAATGCTGCAACAAAGAGGGACCACTTCCCTCTCCCATTTCAAGATGAGATTCTAAATGAAGTAGCAGGCCATGAGAGATACACAGTGTGTGATGGCTACTCTGGCTACTTTCAAATACGCATTGCAGAGGAGGACCAGAAAAATACTACTTTCATCACACCATGGGGATGTTTTGCATTTCGAGTCATGCCTTTTGGTCTCACCAACGCTCCAGCCACCTTTCAACGATTCATGAACATGGTCTTCCAACCTTACTTTGGTAAGTCCATAAGGGTTTTCATAGATGACTTTTGTATTTACAGCTCCAAAAGTATGCATCTCGGCAAGATTGATGAATGATTTACTCGTTTAGCTAAGCTGGGTGGACAACTAAACAAGGACAAATGTCACATTGGGGAAATCAAGGTTACACTATTAGGGCATGTAGTGTCCATTGAAGGAATCGAGGTAGATCCTGAAAAGATAGAAACATTGCTAAATCTACCTTCCCCAACTTCCATCAAACAATTAATCTCTTTCTTGCAAAAGCTAAGATATTTGAGTAGATTCATACACTTACTCTCCCAAGTGATATTTCCTCTACAACAGCTGACTCGTCAAGAGACGCTTGTTTGGAGTGAAGAAAGTGATGGGCATTTTAGAGAGATTAAAAAAATGTTAGGGTCACTCCCTGTAATCCTCCAACCTTGTTGGGAAGAAACATTCTTTGTAAACCCTAGTGTGGGAGAAGAGGCCATTGGTGCTGCCCTCCTACAAAAAGATCCAAAAACATCCTTTATGAGGCCTGTGTATTTTGCTAGCCGCCTCATGGAAAACACAGAGAAGACCTACACCCTGATGGAACAGCTAGTGTTAGCTCTCATGTTTGCGGTAACCAAATTTCGGCCATACTTGCTGCCGAAGAGGTTTGTAATTATCACTGTGGAGGATATGTTTCCCTATGCACTACAACATATGGAAATCTCTGACAAAATAGCAAAGTGGGTGGTGCCACTTCAAGAGTTTGATTATACAATACAGGTTGAAAGAACAACTCGAGCATGCTTAGCCGACATTTTAACAAACAAGTGCTATGAAAAAGTTTTCAAGAGAACCAAGGATAAGGCAGTTGCAGGCATCGTGGTCTATCTCCATTGGGAGAGAGGATCCATGGTGAAGGGATCACTCTAGAAGATGTCCACTCCAACAATGAAGCAGAATATCATGCTCTAATTCATGGCCTTTGTTGGTGCCTCGATAATTCAATTAAGAGATTAAACGCTTTTGGTGACTCCATGCTTTTGGTAAGGCAAATGCAAGGTACATGGGCTTGCAAAAATGCCCGTCTCTCTACTAAAATGAGAGAAGCCAAAGCTCTTATGAGGAGATTTAGGGAGGCACAAGTACATCATGTGCCAAGAGACCAGAACAAGGATGCAGACCACCTAGCATAATCAAAGTTAAATGAGTCAATAGTGGGAGCAGTGGCCATCAAACTTCCACTTCAGCAAGGCAAGGAGGACTTGGAAGATATTATGCACATTCTGGAGCAAGGAGAGGCTCCTAAACACTTGAATGCAGGGGAAAGGCGATGGTTAGCTAGGAAGGCTACCAGGTATCGCATAGTAAATGATGACTTGTATTGTCTTGGTAAGGATGGTGTGCTTAGGAGAGTGCCTTTGAAGAGTGAAATTGAAGAGATTTTAAAAGCTTGTCACGATGATATGTGCGGAGGACACTTTGCACACGACGTCACTAGTAGAAAGGTTCTACAAGCTGGGTTTACTTGGCCAAGTCTTCATCGTGATGTCAAATACTGGTGTCAAACATGTGATGAATGTCAGAAAGCAGGACCACGACGGCTCATAGCTGAACCTCAAAACCCAATAAAGGTATACGGGCCCTTTGAGAAGTGGGGAATTGATGCCATAGGACCTCTACCACGCACTTAGTCAGGTAAAAAGTACATCATCATGGGAGTAGACTACATGACTAGATGGGCTGAGGCTATGCCGACAAATAGAATTACTACTAAGGATGTGAGTCAGTTCATCTTTGACCACATCTGTTGCCGGTTTGGCACCCCTCTTGAAATACTATCTGATAGAGGACCAGGGTTTAGAGTAGACTTGGTAGGAGAACTCATGAAGAAGCTAAATATTCAGCATCAACACTCTACTCCTTACTACCCTCAGTGCAATGGTTTGGTGGAAAAGGTAAATGGAATCATCTGCAAAATTCTCACCAAACAGGTACATGCCAGGCGCCAAGATTGGGACAAACACCTGAATGGAGCTCTATGGGCCTATAGAACCTCCTTCAAAACCACATTAGGGTACAAACCCTTTCATTTGGTTTATGGAAAGGAGGCGCTTTTGCCCATTGAAGTGAAGTTAACAAGTCTTCGAATATTGGGTAGCCAGGTAGGCTCTCAAAAGGAGAAAGTACATCAAAGGATCATGGATCTAGAGAGGCTGCAATTGGATCGTGAAGAAGCCATCAACCACTATTCTCAAGAAGCAGAGAAGCACAGAGAAAAGTTCAACAAAAAGCTAGCATCCAAAGACATCAAAAAGGGATCTCTGGTGCTTCGATATGACAATCGCTTCGACACTCGTAAGGATGGAAAGTTTCTTTTCCGATGGGAAGGCCCATTCTTGGTCACCAAAAAGTTCAAAAATGGCTCTTACAGACTTCAAGACATTGATGGTAAAGTGCACAAGACCAGGACAAATGGATGGCGTCTAAAGCCTTATCACATCAGGATAAGGTCAGCTCAAGATCAAAGAAAGTAGGCTAGAGGCATAAATACCCCTAGCCAGGTTTGGGGGGGCTATGATCCGAGCCTATCACAAATTTCTGTTTATTATATTTTGTTGGTTTTCCTTGCTTCTAGAGGTTTACAATAAAAGAAAGAGTGAGAACAACCTCTTGGAAAAATTAAAAAAAATGATTTGATAGGAATTTTTTCTTGACTAGTTCACCTGAGGTGAAAGGTAGAGGGAGAACCTAGTGGTAAAGGGAAGGGAAAATATGTAAATGCGAAAAGAAAAGATATGATGTGGTTGTGGATCCATGCACCCATGATTCAAGGGTCATGAGTGGCTCATATCATCATGGCTTTGGAGCCATGTGATGATTCAAACAAATGGGACCCAAGTGGAAGACTTGGTAAAGGAAGGAACCAGACACATGATTTTGCTGAATTTTTAAAAAATACTTCCACTCCGATCCAAGAAAAGTTGTCTTCATCAAAGTTGTAGCTGATGAGCTGGAGATTCTGGCCATATTTTTTTTATAATTTTTGCATCTACGGTCTAGGAGAAATGGCCAAAATGGCGGACGCCAGTTTTTTCAACTATGGTGGAGACCACCCCCTCTACCTTTACACACACACACACACCCTTCCTTTTCCACATTGAGACCTTCTCTAAAAATCAGCCATTAGTCTTCTCACCCTCCTCTCCTTCCTCCTCTCTCTCAAGCTCAAAAACCCATCAAAATTCCTCTTCTAATCACCTCTCAAGTCATGCTTAATCTTGTTGTAATGCATAAGTTCTCATTCAACCCCTTTCTATTATTACTAGATATGTATTGATTTTATGTAGATTCTTTACATTTTAAAATAAGGAATCTCTTGGACTCAAGCTATGGAGGAAGGAGTGAAGACAACACAAGTGATGATGGAGCTAATTGGTCAACAAATCACTTGGAAGGAGCTTCTTCATTGGTTGAATGTCCCTAATCAAGCTTCATTTGTACAAATTGCACTTGGATCTTAACCTCACTCCTAATCACTCTCTTTCCTATATAAAGAGGCCTTCCCCTTTGTAATTTCAAGCCTCCCTCAGCCCCATTGAGCCTTTGTATCACTCACCATGAGCCCATAAGCTCATTCATTCACTCTATTCTTGCACATCCTAGAGTGAAAATTGTTTCATGCTAGTAACCTCTCCTCCTCTTACTTATGTTAATTAAGAGAAATCTTTTATATGTGTGTGAGAGTGCTTGATGTGATCTTGGCTAATCCTTGAGTGATTGTTTGGTAATCTATATGCTATTTGTGTTGGGAGTGTTTGAAGTCATCCATTCCTTGTACACACACTAAGGTTAATGCTTCATTCATAGTGATCTCTCTCTCTCTCTCTCTCTCTCTCTCTCTCTCTCTCTCTCTCTCTCTCTCTCTTTGTGTAGCGGTCCTAGTCCACGCTTCCAAGACTAGGTGGTGCCCTCATCTCATTTCCCTTGTGGCGCAATGGAGTTTGTTTTGGTGTAGAGGCCGCCATTCCAAATTTCCTTCGTCATTGCTAATAGATGGTCTATTTTGGAGTGTTAGGGTGCGCTATCTAAAGTTGCCTAGGTTTTTCCGCTCCAAATTGGATTAGTGTAACGTCTTTCCATTTCAATATGCTTAGGGCTATCCGCTTAGGGTTCTACGGATTCTGGTTTGCCCGCTAATAGATGGCACACCATGTTTGGACGGTGCATTAGGGCACACTATGTAAAGCGCTCTAAAGCATATTAGGGTATCATTAAGCCATTTAGTTTGATAAGGGTTATCGGCTTTAGATTAGTGACTTTTCTTTTTGCCTCTAATACATTACTATATTGAGAGCGTTAGGGCAAGCTATGTAAATCCGCTTAGGTTTGGCAACTTTTGATCTAGTCGCTCCAAATTCAATTAGTATTGTAGTACTTGGCCATTTATGTTTGCTAATAGGGTTAAAGGGTTATGGTTTAGACCCTAGTAGATGGTCATGTTTGGACGTTTCACCGCCGATAAGTGTTTAGATTAACATAAAAGTACACAAGTTCTAACTGTCCGAACACAACGTCCATCTATAATATAAACATAAGTTAACTTAACATATAACCTAACCTAACTTTTTACATACAACCTCTAACCTAACCTAACCTAACCTATAACCTAACTTGTTGCCTAAACCTGACCTATAATCTAGCTAACCTATCGTATAACCTATAACCTAAATTACAGTACAAGAGGTCACTTAAACTCTGATGCCACATTACTAGTGTCACTGCGGGCATCGGTATATGTGTATGGAAAGAGATAAACTTTTTAAAATTTTGATTTTCAAATTTTTGACTCATGTTTCAGCACTTGTTCCGATGTCAGCGGCATGCACTTTCCGACGCTTAAGCCGATAGCTTTTCCGATGCCTAAACTAACTTCTATACCGACGGCACCTGCAAAAAACAAAACCGCGGGCTTTCTTTGTATATTTCTCTTGTTCTTGCACGTTTTCTCAAGCTCTCTTCTTCTCCATCTCTCATAGATCTAGTGCGAAACAAGACGTCAGAAGTGCTAATCTTGCTTGTGGGTTACCACATAACACTAAGGTGAGATTGTTTTCATGTTTACTTGTAGATTTAGGGTTTAACTTTGTGCTTGTGTGTGCATTTTTGCAAGTTGTAAAACTTTTACAGCAACTTTCATTGCTCAAATAGGACAAATGTGAGTGCTCGAACCTTTGGATGCATATTTAATTTATTTAAACTACTTTGTATATTAATAACAAAATTCATGCGTTAAACTTTGAATGCTTCAAAATAAATTAAGGTTTGTGATGTGAATTTCATTTTAAATCATGAAATTTTTTTGTTTTGGTTTATGAAAAAATCTTGTTTTGAAGAAATTTTGTTTAAAGAATTATGTCATTTTTGAAATTATGCAATTGATGGGGTTTATGTTTTAAGTTAAGTTTAGGTTATAAGTAAGTTAAATTAGGTTAGGTTAGGTTATCTTATACTTTATGTTACGTTAAGTTAAGCTACATTGTTAGGTTAGGTTATACATTAGGTTAGGTTAGGTTAGCTTAAGTTAAGCTACGTTAGGTTAAGTTATATTAGGTTAGGTTAGGTTAAGCTACATTAAGTTAGGTTAGGTCGGGTTAGAATAGGTTATCTTATACTTTAGGTTAGGTTAAGCTACGTTAGGTTAGGTTATGTTAGTTTAGGTTAAGCTACATTAGGTTAGATTAGGTTAAGCTATGTTCGACAATACGGCAAGCCATAGAGCTAACCCACAACGCATATTAAAAACAACACAATGGCAATCCGTTCGGCAATACGGCAAGTCATAAAGCTTGCCCACAACGCATATGCATTGTGGGAAATCTCTATGGCTTTCCATATTGCCAACGGCTCGCCATTGTGTTGTTTATATATCCGCGAGCGGTTTTCAAGTCCTAAAATAGCTAAGCGTCCCTAAAAATAACACGATGGCAAGACATTTGGCAATACGGCAAGCCATAGAGCTTGCCCACAATGCATATGCATTGTGGGAAAGCTCTATGGCTTGACATATTGCCAAACGGCTCCGCATTGTGTTTTCTATATGTCTTCAAGAGGTTTTCAAATCCTAAAATAGCTAAGTGGTCCTAAAAACAACACAATGGCAAGACTTTTGGCAATACGGAAATCCATCGATCTTGATTACAATGCATATGCAATGTGGGCAAGCGTTATGGCTTGCCGTATTGCCAAACGACTTGCCATGGTGTTGTCTATATGTTTGTCTCGTGTCCCTAAAAACAACACAATGGCAATCCATTTGGCAATACGGCAAGCCATAAAGCTTACCCACAAGGCATATGCATTGAGGGCAAGCTCTATGGCTTTCCGTATTGCCAACAACTTGCCATTGTGTTTTTTTTATGTCTGCAAGCGGTTTTCAGGCCCTAAAATAGCTAAGCAGCCCTAAAAACAACACAATGGCAAGTTGTTTGGCAATATGACAAGCCATAGAGTTTTCCCACAATGCATATGCATTGTGTGAAATCTCTATGGTTTGCCCTATTGCCAAAAGGCTATCCATTGTGTTGTATATATGTCCGCGAGCAATTTACAAGCTTTAAAATTATCTCGTTGCCCTAAAAACAACAATGGAGATCCGTTTGGCAAAACGGAAAGCCATAGAGCTATATGCATTGCGGGCAAGCTCTATGGCTTGCTGGATTGCCAACGGCTAGCCATTGTGTTTTCTATATGTTTGTGAGAAATTTTTAAGCACTAATATTGCCTCGTGTCCCTAAAAACAACACAATGGCAATCCGTTTGGCAATACGGCAACCCGGGGGATTCACTATTAGTAATGGGGGATGTCACCTGCGTGCATAAAAATTAGAGAAACCCCCCTATGTACGGTATCTTACATGATAACATACCCCCTACATACGGACAAGATACGAACGTTCTTGCAATGAGCCATCCCTCCTCATACGGGTTTCGTACGGAATGTAATGACCCGCTATTTTATGTATGCTAGTAACATAACAATTTTAGAAGCACGTGCTTTTACAAAAATACTTGTTGAAGTCCAAATGAACAGAGAAGTGTAGATTGTAGTGTGTTTTCATTTTCAGTAGATGTTAACACTAGAATGGTAACCTAATAGGACATAAAAGTGTCCTTTCAAGGTTTTGGGAAAAAATTCCAAAACCATATTAGATCCACTCATTTTGAAAAATCCATTCATGAGCTTATAGTTCAATAACTACTACATATGGAAAAAATGAGAAACTTGTAATTTTTCTCATCCCTTGTTCACTACAAGCCTCCAAAGTTGATGGACCAATGCATTTTGCCCAAAACAGCAATTTCTTACGGTTGATTGCATATAAATAAGAGTGGGGATTTTTGTAAGACATGAGATAAAATGCCCCGTTTACTTCAATGGGTTGGTGACCAAAACATATGATTGCTTTTACCTCACTAATTTTGTTTTGGGCAAAAAAAGTAGGTACAAAAAAGTTGCATTTTTGTCATTCTGCGGACCTATCATCAAAGTTTCTATAGTCACGCTCAATACAGATACTATATACATGTTTTCTTAGTTCCCTTTGGACCTTTGGATTCAAAAGGAGCCATGGAGCATGTCAAAAGGATAATGGATCTCTTACAATTGGAACCTTGGGGGCAATGATAAAGTGCTAATAAATACAGCAAACATGAAAAAACTGGGTTTAGCATTATGACCTCTAGAAACCCATAGAAACTACTCAATATCTAGCCAAGTTTGTAGTCTATGATTAGATATGGTTACTACCTACAAAATACACACAATTGGCCTAAGAAACTAGCAATATTGAGAAAGTTATACTTGCTACTCTAAAATGTATCGTATTCTTCAGTAATCAAAAAACTGAACCATCATCATATACTATGCTATATAGCATATTAGGTCCCCCAAAACTCAAGGAAGATTAGCTTTATGTTATATATTACACTTACAAAATCAAAATTGAATTTGGATATCAAGAAAGCCCCCCAAAAAATCATAAAAGTGCTAATTTTGGCCAAATAATTGGATTATGCAATTCTTGTAAATTGGCCATAACTTTCAATTTTAACACTTAGCTCTTCCTACAAGCATCAAAACATGTTGAGAACTATGAAGGCCTAACCTCTAGCCATCTAAACCTCACAAACATGAAGTTTAGAGTGGTATAGTTGCCAAAAATTGAAAAAAAAGGCCAAAAACACGACCCGTTTTTTCACACAGTTTAGGTTTAAAAATGTTGTGCAAGAGTAAGGTGAATGGTGAGATCAATACTCCAAAAAAAATGCTAAGTTTTTTTTAGCTCATAAGGCAACTTTGTGGATATAAAGCACCTAGAAATCCATTCTCATACTCTTCAAATAATTCAAGCAAAATGGTCACTTAACAGGACACAAAAGTGTCCAAGGACATAAAAGTGTCCTGTTACCATTCTAGTGTTAAGAGAACAGACCATGAATTCAAAATGCAAGGGATGTTTTAGAAAAGTGTTCTGCTTAGTGATGTTGGTCTGCCGGGGGGGGGGACCACAAGGAGATATAGGCACACATCATGAGTGATGGGAGCTGGTCGAAGGAGGAGGATTGCATAAGTCTTCCACCAAATGATTTCTTTTGACGAGGAGCAAGGAAAGAAGTGAGTAACCTCACATTGAAACAATCTACCTTAAGAGTCATCATGTTGATTGTCTTTAAATTGGCTAAATAAACTCTTATTTTGTCTCTATCCCAAGATCTTGAAGCAAACAATTATTTAAGTTGGGAAAAAATATGTAATGCTATATGCAACAATTTCTATTCCTAAATGGTTTCTCTTAGTCCCAGTACTTTCCAAAATAGTAGAAATGAAGCTAATCAATGAAATATAAACTTTCCTTGCATACATGGATGAACAAGGAAAGTAAATTTTGTGCTTAAAAGCTTTTAGATATATTCCACATTCCTTGAAATAAATGAGCAATGCAACTTAATTTTACCATTGAAATCCACCACTTGAGTAGCTCTGGTTATGCTATGGATCATCACATCGGTATGTTCTCCTCCCTCAACGTTTGTATTCTCCATAGTGATAATCAACACTAACAAAGACACTCATAATGAGCGACTTTGTTGTTTTTGAGCGCTAGGGATCCCCTACCAAACATGCATTCACTAGCCAAGAAAATCATCAAACCATTTAGCACATGGCACTTGCAAAAACAAAATTGGATTCAAGCTTTTATTGAGCAGGGCTCTCCACTGAATCAAGCGCTTACAAAGTCACAACCAGTACGCATAATTCTCAAGAATGGTCCAATGAGCAGCAAGGATGAGGAGAACTACGCTGCAGGCAACAACAACACTTCGGTTCTGGCGACCCAAAAGACAAAGATGATACAAAATCTACCCATTACATAAACTGCGGTAGACACTGCAACTGAAGATTAGATGGTTGACATGATGGAGAGCAGGACCCCCAATAGTTCAGCCTATAGCAGCACCTCTCAATCCACTCCTAGTCCTGCTAGCTTTCCATCTAGCTTCGACCTTCTGTCATCTCATAACAAGGTAATGGACAACTCAAATGGGTAAGAGCGCATCTCATCCTTCAAAGATTCCGCTCTACTACCTTAGAAATTGTAGCACATCCAGCAAGCAGTCAACGATCTATGATATAGCGGCCATGACACAACCCAAGAAGTTGATTTCCCTAATGTCCTATTGTTGTCAGTGCAGGATTGATGCTTGAACCTCGGGCCGCAAGATCCAAGAAATCCTGAGTGTAAGCCCTAGAGAGAGAGAGAGAGAGAGAGAGAGAGATGGAGAAATTTTTAATTTCGGTTCAGAACCTGTTGTTCAATGCCACTGAATAAACCTGAGGGATTTCATGAATACACAAAAATGACATGATAAATGCATTCAACCACTTTTGGCCAAGATCAAAGCAAACTTTTTCTCCCAACCACAAAGGGAATGACTAAAAATCGCTTTGGAATGGCATAATGAGCCCTATCAAATTGCATAACCAGCTAGAACAGAGAGCAGCAATATCCCCAACGCCAAGGAAACTCAACAAAAATTAAAACATCTTTGGCATTCAAACCGGGAATGGACGCAACCACAAGGAGGATGATTTAAAAACCCTACAGAATGGCATGATTAGCCCTTCACAATCGCATAGTCAGTCAGAACACAGGGTGCCAACCTCCCGAGGTTGAGCAAGGGCAAGAGCTGCAGGCTTGAGAGCAGGTGAGCGCAAGTAGAGCATATAGGCAAATAGAAGAGCATGGGCTGCAGCAAGAAGCACATGCGCTAAGATTAAACAGGTAGTCAAGACCATTTAGTTGGATCTGATCAGTCCCCCACCAAGGCCTACCTCCATATATATAAAGCATATTAGCATAATCAATCAAAGAGAAACCTAACCCAAATTCTCTGCCAAGATCTGTAAGAAACCTCACAAAAAGGCTTAGTCTTATGTAATGGCACTTACACCTTCAGTGGGTCCTATCTCCAATCCTGACACTTACTATTATAGTAAAGATATTTTATAAAGATGAAGGAAAAGCATGGTAAATGACAGAGAGTCCTCCACAGAAAGAGGTACATACGCTCGATCAAAAACATAAAAACCATAATATTAGCAGGAAACTGCTCCTCAAGAAGGGTTCCTATAATAAATATATGCTTACCACACGTTTACAAACAGGCCATCAATGGATCTAAATACTCAAAAAATTAAGCATTATCTTCATCACAATAGCACATTTGTATCTCACAACAAGTTTATCTGCTTTGGTAACAATATGCACTATCTAAAACTCTTCCACACTATTCAGAACTCTTCTCCCCACACTTGCCATCTGATAATTGAATTTGAAGAAAACAAGCTTGCATCCAGTATACTAATTAGAGAACTTACATGTAAGCAGTATTCAAAGCTGAACTACTCCACCCCTCCAGGTGCTTGTCAAGTAAATCCCTTGTACGAGCAACAATTTGGAAAACATGAGGTGTTTCCAATACAAGTTCCAGTATAACTACACCAATACTCCATAAATCATACCTATAACCACACCCACAATCAAACAGTTCCATTTTTCAACTCAAATATCCTTTAAAAACAGTACATCCATTAGATTCAAATAAATTAGGACACTTAAAAAGGGAAACAATGGCTCAAACAAAAAATAGAACTCGCACATATGCTACAAATTACTGCCATATGACAAGTGGGAGCATAACCTTTTGTAACTCCCCTATTCATCAGTGCAAAATGGCATAATTAGCGAGAATAGTGAGCATCAATATCCCTAGCACCAAGGCAACTCAACAAAATTAAAATACTACTGCCATGCACAACAAAAAACACTATGACCACAACGGGGGCGATTAAAATTCTAGCAGAATGGCATAATCAACCCTACGCAATTGTACAATCAGCTAGAACAGAGACCACCAATCTCCCCAGCATCAAGGCAGCTAACACACTTAAAAAACTTCTGGCAATCACAACAAGAAGGAACTAAATGCATGGAATGGCTCCTCTGTTGGAATTAGGGTTGCAGAGAAACGCACACAGCTTGGAGAAGACAAAGGAAGCTCAAGGCACACAATAGAGAGTGTGTTACTTAGTGTGCAATGGAAAGATAGATAGTCCTAGAGTGATGGGCATATATACAATGCTCGGGGAAAAAAAACTCCTAAAGAGGGAAAAAATGCGCCAACGGTCCTAGTGTGTTCACACACATCACTACCGCATGTATATGGTAACAAATCCCCCCTAGAGTGATGCGATGAACAAGAGCTGGCACATGAGTAAAGGGAAGTGCCATGCCGTGAGGACATGATCAGTCCACAAAGGGGAGTAAGCCCAAAGCTTTGCAGAAAGCTTCAAGCTTCTCACGAGACGAGACAATGCCTTTGTGAAAAGATCTGCAAGGTTGTCCTGTGTTGGCACATAAGCCAAGCTGATCTCTCCTGCTAAGAGCCTCTCCCTGACATAGTGGTAATGCACCTCAATGTGCTTTGTGCGAGAAACAAAAACTGGGTTCCTCGCAACTGCCAATGCGCTCTGAGTGTCAGCGTAGATAGTGTTGGGAGTGTCCTGTCCAACACCCAAATCAGCAATCGTATCTGTGAAGACTGCCTTGTACTCAGACTCACAACTCAAAGTGGTCACAGTAGGTTGCTTCTTGCTCAACCATTATATACATGAACTGCCAAGCATGAAGCAAAAACCACTTGTGGACACTCGCGTGTCAAAACAATCAGCCCAATCTGAGTCCAAAAAAGCATGTCTGGCGGCAATGATCCCCCCTTGGGATAAAACAAGACAAGATGTAAAGTGCCACTAAGGTAGCGGAAAATCCTCTTGGCAGCCTTCCAATGCTTAGACCCTGGGCTATGCATAAATCTGTTGACCTGTGAGACTGCAAACTGAATATCTGGCCTCGTGCTGCATACATAAATGAGGGAGCCAACAGCAGTTTGGTAAAGAGTGACATCAGCAGGATCGCCAGCATCATGTAGACTCAACTTCAAACCTGTTTCCATGGGAGTGGCAATAGGTTTGCAATCCTCAAGTCCAAACTTACATAGCAATGTCTCTATGTAACTTTTCTGACACAAGGCAATACGACCATCACACTGCTTAAATTGTATACCCAAGTAATGATGGAACAACTCCAAATCTTTCATCTTGAAAGTAGCATTCAAATCAGCCTTAAATTCAGCAATATGTCTCTCATTTGGTCCAGTGATCAACAAATCATCGACATAAAGAACCACAATGAGAAGTCCATCACCCTCACGCTTTACATGCATGTGCTTTTTGTTGGATTGTTACGAAAGCTTCATTTAACCAAATGAGTGTCAGATTTCTCATACGAAGCATGAGGAGATTGCTTCAACCTCTACAAAGCCTTCTTACATTTGCACACTTTGTCCTCTTATCCTTTTATGACAAAACCGCGAGGCTGCGTTACATAAACTTCCTCAAATATGTCACCATTCAAGAAAGCAGTAACAATGTCTGATTGATGTACATCCCAATCAAAATGATCTGCCAATGCACATCGAAAACGCACAGTAATCATACGACGAGTGGAACAAACGTCTCTTCATAATCTATGCCTTTTTGCTTGCATAACCCTTTGCAACAAGTTGAGCCTTATGGCGATCGATCTCACCATCCGGCTTGTGTTTCAACTTGTAAACCCACTTTGTACCAATGGCCTTTTTGCCAGGAGGCAAATCACATAAAGTCCATGTGTCATTTTCTATAAGTGCATCATATTCTGATTGCATGGCAGCGATCCAATTTTCTGAATTCTGTGCTTCATCAAAAGACAAAGGCTCATCAACATTATATAAGCTAGACATAACCAAAGCATAAAAATCTGATGCATAAGATGCATGGCAAGAGCCTGAACGAGTACGACTAGACAAAGGTGCATCCAATTTACTATCACGCAAAGTATGCACCAGCCATTTGGGCATACCTCTAGCCTGCTTATTTTCAGCCCTTTCCTCATCACGTACATCATGTACATCTGCATCAGTAATAGGCTGATCTGTAACATTTTTAGAAATCCCCATAGGTTGTACATTTGCCTCATTGGAAATTACATTCGTATTTCCACCACTAAAAAGGGGCAATAAAGTGTCATAAATGTCCTGTGAGCTTACATTAGTGTCTCTAGTACATGACAGCAAGGGCTCAACAGAATCTTCCACAAACACTACATCCCGTGAAACCAAAATACGCTTTCTTTGCGGATGATATAACCTGTAACCTTTGCTTTTAGCACAATAACCAACAAAAATACATTTGACAGTCTTATCATCCAATTTTTTGCGTTGTGTTTGTGGCACGAAACAATATGCCAAACAGCCAAAAACACGCATGTGCTCAATAGAAGGCTTTCTATCATGCCATGTTTCATATGGAGTAATAGACTGCAAAGCTTTCATAGGACACCTGTTAAGTACATAAGTGGCACACATGATGGCCTCAAGCCAAAAAGAATGCGGAAAAGCTTGACTTTTGACCATACATCGTGCCATTTCCGTAAGTGACCTGTTTTTCCTCTCAGCAATACCATTTTGCTGAGGTGTATAAGGCACTATATATTGGTGTTTTATCCCACGACTACCCAGAAATGCATTAGATTCATGAGACATATACTCCCCCCCTCGATCGGAACGGAGGGTGCCCATAGTACATTTCGAGACATTTTCAGCCATAACAAGAAATTGTTTGAAGCACATAAAAACTTCGGACTTCGCTAATACCCATGCATGCCTGGAGTAATCATCAATGAAAGTCACAAAGTAAAGGTAATTTCCCAAGAACGGAGTTTGCATGGGCCCACAAACATCACTAGTCACAAGCTGCAACCTGCATGTGGCCCGAACAGAACCATCCTTTGGAAACTTAGAACGCTGCATCTTACCCAAAATACAGCCTTCACAAACATGTTTGACAGGCGCTTCAAGAGGCGACAAAGAAGCAACCATATCAGATTTTTGCAAACACAGCAAACTAGCAAAATTCAGATGACCAAAACGTGCATGCCAAAGTTTTGCATCTGAAATAGCCCTTGAATCTGCAACAGAATTTGCAAAATTTTGTCCACACTTGTCATACAAAGTGAGCTTATACAGCCCACGACACAAAAGGCCAAATGTAACAATTTTATCAAGAAAACTGAGATCATGAACTGTACATCTGTCATCCACAAATTTGACTACAAGTCCAAGTCTAGCAAGTGCGGATATAGACAAGAGATTCTTCTTGATCCCAGGTACGTAAAGTGCATCAACAAGTGTGAAAAAACTGCCATTTGCAGTAATAAGCACAATCTTTCCAACTCCTTGAACCGGATAAGAGGCATTGTTGGCACAAGTGACTGAATTTCCATGAGGGACAGACTTGAGAGAGGTGAATAATTCATGATGTGAGGTAATGTGCTTTGTAGCACCACTGTCAAAATACCACACATGTGAATCTGCAACAACTGACAAGCATGCATCATGGACAGGAGGATTGTAAGTACACTCTGTGCTAAAATCCCATTCTCCATCAACATCAGCAACACAGTCTCCTTTTACAGAAGACGCAACAATGGCTGCATTTGTAGTGGAACCAGCATTTGCAGTGGAACCACCCTCTTTCTTCTTAGCCTCTTTGGCCTTCAATTTATGACACGACTTGATCGGGTGATCATTAGATTTACAATAATGGCAACACATCTTCTTTTTGCCCTTATCACCAGAATTGTTAGACGAAGTGCTGCCAGCAGAAGCATTAGGAACATAATTTTTTCCACTCGCAGCAGAACCATAAGAAGTGGCTGCATTACTGTTACCACCCTTTCTTTGAGGAGCAATAAAAGCCTGTTCAACTGCACGCTACCTAGTTCTGTTTTTTCTAGAAAGTGACTCTTGCAACAGCAATGTTCATAATGCATCAAACTTGACAACTTCTGGATTTCCTTGGGTCATAATTCTCCAAGTACTAGCAAAAGTCTGGTAAGAATTTGGTAAGGCATCAAGAACAATTTACACAAGGGAACTGTCTGAAATGACTTCACCTGCAAAAATAAGTTGCTCATTGATATCCTTGACACCAGCAAGAAAAGTGTCCATATCATCTTCCTCATGCATAATCTTCGACTCCAGCTCTTTACACAAAAAATAAATTTTAGCCTCATTGCGGCTTGCATAAAGACCAGCCAAAATATCTCAAGCCTATTTTGCAGATTTTGTTGAACGGATGCGAGAAACAATGGTGCGCTTCACAGAAAATGCAATCAATGCATGAGCCTATGCATCCTTTACATCCCAATGAGCTTGTTCTACCGTAGGCAAAACAACTCTAATAGCAGCAATCCTTGCAGCAAGACCTGCAACATCCTCAACATTGCCTACATCCGCAGAACTAGGACGTACATCAATGCCCTGCACAATTCAGAACGCCCTTTGACACGAGAACGTGTTGCGTCATATAAGCCCATGTAGGGTAATTGTCCCCATCCAACCTGTCCTCAGTAGCAAACATCTTGAACAGATCTGTGTTGTTGTCAGCCATGGTAAATGTTGCACCTGATGTGAAAACTACCCAAAAATAGGAGAAACGGAGTGGGAACAACACATGCTATATAGCACAAACCGTAGAAGGCTGTAAGACACCTGTTATGTAGAAAATGGCACTGACAAAAATTCTGCACAAAATGACGAAATAGCCTGTGCAGTACTGCCTGTAGTGGAAATGGAGGCCGAAATGAGCTCGAATAAAAAATCTGAGCAGACTAAGCTCGACAAGCTCTCCCAAAAATTTTGTCGACCTGCAAACGCTTGCCAAAGCTCACTGAAATTGGAGAAAGTGAGTAGGCGTGTGTTGGAGCAGTTGGTGACTAAGCTCGAGAGGACGCAACCTGCTCTCATACCAATTTTTGGAATTAGGGTTGCAGAGAAATGCACGCAGCTTGGAGAAGACGAAGGAAGTTTAACACTAGGTTGGTAACCTAATAGGACATAAAAGTGTCCTTTCAGGGTTTTGACAAAAACCTCCAAAACCATAGTAGATCCACTCATTTTGTAAAATTCTTTCATGAGGTTATAGTTCAAGGCCTACTACACATGTTGTTGCACTTTTTTTCTGGCCAAGGGCATGGGGATTTCGACAGAGAAACAGAGCATCTGCATGAGATTTGAGTGTTGAAGCGAGCTTGAAAGGTTGTTTTATCATAATTTTCACGGCGATGATCTCACTTGGTCTGCTTTAAGGATTTTTTTTGACAGGGTATAATATGCTTGAAAATGCTACAATGAAGTCCTCCACCTTGACGACTAAAGATAGAGAACGGTCACTGCTAGAGGTGTACAAAGGAAGCTGGGCAACGATGGCCACCAATGGCCGCTTATTGTTTTTTGCATATCATCTGTGACTTTATCGTATTGTGCGAGTGTGTGAGTGCAAGAGTGTGTGTTTGTCAAAGGGAGTTTCGAGAAGCCTTTGTCAAATATAAAAAATGTGCTTTAATATGTTTGTTTAATGTGTTGCGGAGAGCATGCTGAAGCTGTCCAGAGGAAGGGAACCGAGCATGATGAGATAGACATATGCGCTGTTTTTGAACCATGTAAGGGCTGCCAAGAACAAGAAGACCAGGACGGCAGAGAGGGGGTCGCAATAGGCTGAGGGATTCCCCTATGTGTGTGTGCATCCGTGAGGAGAGGGAGAGTTTCTCTCGTTGCAAGCCAGTAGGATGCCGAGAGCAGGCTAAGGAGATGCTCACCCTATAGCATGCCACGGAGGAGGTGTGAACCCGAGCTTGGAGGGGCTTTGATTAATAGGTTTTTTTTTAACAAACTATCGAGAGGGTGGCGAGGAGGTGTTGGAGTCAATTTAGGGAAGCAAGGGACAACACCGTTTGCAGACGGAGAGGAGCATGAGAGAGGTGCCGCTTGCAGGCAGGGGTGGTATGCAGACCATTATCGAGGAGGCACCGCCGATTGCAGAGGGTGAGACTTAGAGAGAGAAAGATTGTGGACTGGAGAGTCGCCAGGGGGAACCATGGCGGGCAGACATAAAGGGGTAGAGAGAGATCTCATGCGGATCTCGTAGAGGGGGAGAGCATGAGAAGAGACGCCGTATGCAGGCCGGGCGAGCAGAAGGGCTACTGAAGTCGTGAAAGAGAGAGAGAGAGTCTCTCTGAGTGGAAACGAGAAGAGAGGGAGCTCGTCTGTGGGATGCCGTGAGCAGAGGGAGAGTGCCTGAGTCGGCTCCTCTGTGTGCTGCCGAGAACCAGAGAGAGAGAGGGTTTCCCCTGTTGTGCGTGAGAAAGTCGAAGAGAGAGAGAGGGTTTCCCCTTGCTGCACGTCGACAGAGCTAGGGAGAGAGGTTTTTTTTTTTAAAGGGAAGAGCTTTGAATTAATTAAAATATACAAGGGGAGTTTCCCCCACAGGAAAAAGGGAGAGTCAGAGAGAGAATCTCTCTGTGCGGGCTAGAAAGAAAAAAAAAAGAGTTATTGGAGGAGAGAGAGAGAGAGTTTTGCATTGAGCACAAACGAACGTGGGATCCGAAGAGGGATCGAGAGAGATCTATTGTCATCCTCTTTGTTGGAATCAAAGGGAGAGTCATGAAGGAGCAATGGAAAGAGATCGAGAGAGCGTATTCCTCTTTTGCCGTAGATAGCACATGAGAGAGAGAAAATTTTCCATGAGGCTGTTGTGCGAGAGAGAGAGAGAGAGAGAGAGAGAGAGAGAGAGAGAGAGAGAGAGAAAAGAGAGAGACGAGTCACTGCGCTTCCCTATAGGGTGCAAGCCAAATACCTGCGCTGCCCTATAGGGTGTAATCCCTGATACCTTCAAGCAAAGTGGAAGCCTACAAAGCTGCATCGACGAATCGAAAGGTTTTAAAGCAAAAGATTAGTTTTGTAAAACTTGTGGTAAAAACAATATTTTCACTATTCAAATTGCTCAATAATTTCACAATATCTTGTTCTCGTCTTAATTTTCGTCTCTCTCTTTCAAACTAAAGACAACATTCTCTCTTTTCCTTTTTGCTGAAATGTTAAGTGATCATGTTCGTGGATAATCATTGATACAATCTGGCACCGAGACTGCATTTCATATTCCTTGGCAGCAGATTTTAGCAGCACATCTCCAACCATAGTTCCTTGTTGGTGGGCTTGGGTTGGGGGTTTGTCTTTTTGTCTTTGCTTGGTTTTTCTTGTCTGGTCCTGCTCCATGGCCCAGGCATAGAAAAATATCCATCACATGTAAAAAATAAGAAACTTGTAAAGTTTCTCATCTTTTGGTCACACCAAGCCTCCAAAGTTGATGGACCAGTACATTTTCATCCAAACAGTCATTTCCTACATTTTGTTGCATAAAAATTGTTGGGGTATAAAGCCCAATGTGGTCGCCCAGGTAAGTGGGAGGGCCGCCAGGTATGTACACATATTCTTTTGTTAAAACCTAATAAGAACTCACTATGCTCTACACATTACAGCAGAGCGAGTTCACCATATCGTCGTGCTCTTCTTCTCGCACATTCTCTCACGTCGCACTTCCGCTCGTACTCCTTCAACTGGTATCAGAGCTCGGATCGAGGCTCGGGGGAGCACTGCAGGAGGCTAGAGTCACCAGCTCAGATTGGAGTGAAATTCGGCAGGCGAAGACACGGCCCCAAATCCTGTGGTCATCTGAGGTCATCTCGGCCACCGTTCAGCTTCGACAAAGGTCTGCGCAAGCCATTTTCGACTACGTGGTCTCGGCGGGTGCAGATCCAACTCTGCAAATTTGGGGTTTTCGGCCTACGACTGCAGGTGCTGAGGATATCGACACTCCCAGAGTGTTGATTTGTGGCTATCTACACATCGAAGGACGGCTCACAGTTCTTGGAGGCGTGTCACATACGACATGGGCGCATCTACACACAGACTGTAGGCGACATCCACTAGTTCATCAGGTAGCTTGTGTTTGCTGCTTGATATTCCAGATTTCATCCTGACATTGCAGGTACTTCCACATGGGATGTATTGTCAGAGATGATGTATGTTTGTTGAGGGTTTGCTGGTTGTGAGTCACGCAGCAAACAACCGTCGCAGCGGTTACAGCATATAGTGGGAAATTTGTGGATGTATGACTTTGTGGGAAGTCTATGTACTGTCAGATTTACTGCAGCCTTTGTTGAGGGTCGAGTGAGGTTTTATTGAGCTGGGGGATTCTCGAATGTTGAGATCCTTTCGGTGATACAGGTCTTGGAGCGATCCCTCGAGCACCCTTAGATAGGCAGCTAGGATGTATTGACTGTGAGTTAGACAGTTGGGATTGCATCTTTGCTTTACTGCCGTTGAGGCATTGTCACAGTCTATGCTTACAAGACAGTGACAGGACAGTGAGAGACAGTACAGGTGAAGGACAGGATTACCCGCAGCTTACAGTATTAGAGAGACAGTGTTTTTTGAGCTGTTTTTTGGTCTGTTTTTTGAGTACACCAGAGCCATTTTACAAAGGAGACTCTGCCGAAATTTATGCAAAATCTGAAGCTTTCTTGGTTCATTTGAGGGGTTGATATTGGTTCAGAGGTCAGTTTACAGGGGAAACTCTGCCGATTTTTTCCCAAGAAAGTAAACCACTGTGAAGCGTAGCTATGGCTGGATCACAGGACACTGCTCTTTACAATATCAAGAAGCTGGATGGAACCAATTTCCCATTGTGGAAGAAGCAGATTTGGCACGTGTTGGTACAAAAGAAGCAGATAAAACCTATAAAGCTCAAGGGGATAAAACCAGAAGATATGAACGAAGATGAATGGAGCAAAATGGATGAATTGGCACTTTCTACCATTATGCTAACTTTGGCAGAAAGCATTTACTTCAATGTAGCATACGAGATGTCGGCTTATCAAGCATGGTTAAAGCTGAGTGATCTTTATGAGAAGCAGAGTGCAGCTTCACAGGTATACTGGCTTAAGAAGCTTGTTGACTTGAAGATGAAAGAAGGGACACCTATGTCCAATCATCTGAATGAATTCAACACAATCTACAGTCAGTTGTCAGCTCAAGGTGTCAAGTTTGATGAACCTGTTAGAGCTATGTTCCTGTTGATCACATTGCCGGAAAGTTGAGACACTTTTCGCACAGCTTTGAGTAATTCTGCACCTCCAGATGGTTTGAACATAGCAGGTGTAGAAGGAAGTCTTCTTAATAAAGAAACCAATAGAAAGACAATGGACAAAGGCAAAGGAACAGACTTAGTTGTCAGGGGAAGGACCAAAGAAAAGTACAAAGGTGGAAAGAGGAATTAGTCTCGTAGCAAGTCCCGCAGTGCTAAAGGCAAGAGTGACATAGAATGCTACCATTGTGGCAAGAAGGGTCACATGAAAAGAGACTGCAGAGAATGGAAAGCAGAAAAAGGCAAAGAGAAAGCTGAAGACCATGGTGAGAAGAACAAGTCCTCAGTGAAGATTCAAGAAATAAATGTGACAAACACTGTTGCAGAGGATGACAGTCTAGTGTCAGGAGACATCTACTTCTTGAAGAATACAATGGACTCAGCTCTTCTTACAGCATCTGATGGAAATGCACTGAGTGACTGGATTATAGACTCAGGGGCATCACTTCATGTGTCTCCAAACAAGGAGTGGTTTACCTCTTATGTGACCACTAAAGATCATGTTCGGCTAGGCAATGGGCAGACATGTGAGATCTTAGTTGTTGGAGATGTTCAATTGAAGTTTCAGAATGGCTCTTCTTTCACGCTGAAGAATGTGAGACATGTTCCCGCAATTACAAAGAGCTTGATCAGCACAGGTTTACTTGATGATGCTGGCTACGTCACCACTTTTGGACAAAACATGTGGAAGATATCCAAGGGTTCTATGACAGTAGCACATGGAGTAAAGTCTGGAGGACTTTACATGATTTATGTATCAAATGTCTCTAAAAATGTAATCAATGTAACCGAGCAGCCGAACGTTTCTTTGTGGCATAGCCGGTTAGGACATATGTACAAGAAGGGAATGGAAATCTTGTCCCGTTCTGGTTATTTGCCTGGCTTTTCATTTAATGATTTTGAATTCTGTGAACATTGTCTGTATGGTAAGAAAACACAGCAGCCACATAAGCATAGAAGCAGTAGAAGAGATACACAGTTGGCACTTGTTCATAGTGATTTGTGTGGACCTATGCCTAGCCTATCTCTAGGGGGAGCTTCTTACTTTATGACATTTATAGATGATTACTCGAGGAAAGTATGGGTTTACTTTCTCAAGCACAAGGATGAAGCGTTTAGTGTTTTCAAAACGTTTGTGACACTTGTGGAGAATCAGAGTGGCAAGAAGCTTAAATGCTTACGCATTGACAATGGTGGAGAGTATGTTTCAAAGGCCTTTCAGGACTTTTGTGAGTCAAAAGGTATAAAACATGAACTTACTGCTCCTTACAACCCTCCTCAAAATGGTGTTGCTGAGACGATGAATAGGACCATACAAGAGAAGGTCAGAAGTATGTTGTCTAATGCACAGCTGCCAAATGGGTTTTGGGTTGAAGCTGTATCAACAGCTGTTCATCTTGTAAATAGATCTCCTAGCAAGGTTTTGCAGAAGGATTCAGTGCCAGAGATGGTATGGTCAGGCAAGGTTCCCTCATACAAGCATCTCAGAGTCTTTGGCTGTGAGGCATATACTCACGTTGCAAAGGAATTTAGGAACAAACTTGAGCGAAAGTAGAAAGTGCATCTTTCTAGGCTATGGTAATTCTGGTGAGATGGGGTACAGACTTTGGGATCCCGAATCCAGAAAGGTTATCCGCAGCAATGATGTTCACTTTAATGAAGCCAAATATCATTCTAAACCAGAGAAAGTTGAGGAGATTAGAAGAGTTGTCTTCCAAGAAGATGGACCTGCACGTGCAAGACAAAATGTCAGGGCTCAAGAGGAGCAAGGACATGATAGATTGGAACCACAGGTTGTGGCTGAGCCTCAGCCACCTATTGTGCGTAGATCTGGACGTGTCACGCGACCTCCTGATAGGTTTGTTCCATCTATGAACTATGTCATGTTGACTGATTGCAATGAGCCTTCATGTTACAAGGAAGCAGTGCAAATGAAGGACTCCGGGAATTGGCAATTGGCCATGCAGTCAGAGATGACAGTTCTGCATAAAAACCAGACATGGAAGCTAGTTAAATTACCACGGGGCAAAAAGGCTCTACCCTGTAAATGGGTATACAGGTATAAGATCACCGCGCATGATAGTCAGCCAAAGTACAAAGCAAGGCTTGTTGCCAAGGGCTTTAAGCAAGAACAAGGCATTGACTTTGATGAAGTCTTCTCTCCGGTGGTCAAAATGACTACATTGAGATGCTTTCTTGCATTGGTTGCCATATTAGATTTGGTGTTGCACCAAATGGATGTCAAGACAGCGTTCTTGCATGGTGATTTAGATGTGGAAATTTACATGCAGCATCCAGAAGCCTTTTGTTGAGAAAGGCAAGGAAGATTGGGTATGCCAGTTGTTAAAGAGTTTTTATGGCTTAAAACAATCACCGAGGGCATGGTACCATAAATTCCACAAGTTTATGCTTTCTCAAGGCTACAAACGTAGTGAGTTCGATCACTGTCTATATACAAAGAAGGCTAAGGATGGTAGTTGGTTGATCCTTATTTTGTATGTGGATGACATGTTGATTGCTGGCAAGCACTTGGAAGAAATTTCAGCTTTGAAGTCAAAGATGGCAAAATCGTTTGACATGAAAGACATGGGTGAGGCAAGTCATATACTTGGTATGCGCATTGAGAGAGACAGATCAAAGAAGTTGATTTGTTTATCTCAAACAGAGTATATTGACAAGGTTTTGCAAAGTTTCAATATGGAGAAGGGAAAGGAATTGAGTGTTCCATTGCCACCATATGTGAAACTTAGCAAACAAGATTGTCCTGTCTCTGAGGAAGAACAGGCTGAAATGGAAAAGATTCCATATGCATCTGCAATGGGTAGTTTGATGTATGCAATGATTGCTACTCGCCCATACATTTCATTTGTAGTGGGAGTAGTAAGTCGATACATGTCAAACCCAGGCAAGAAACATTGGGAGGCAGTGAAAGGAATATTGAGATACCTGAAATCTACAAAGAGTATGCGTATATGCTATGGGAGTCAGGAGCTAAGTGTAAAGGGTTTTACAGACTCAGATTATGCAGGTGACTTAGACAATCGAAGGTCTACGTCAGGGTATGTCTTTACATTGGTTGGTGGAGCAGTATCATGGCATTCTAGATTACAAGATTGTGTTACTCAGTCTACTACAGAGGCTGAATATGTTGCAGCATCAGAGGCATGCAATGAATCAATTTGGCTTAATCGACTAGTAACAGATTTGGGAATCAAAGAAGAGATGCCCGTGTTATATTGTGATAGTCAAAGTGCTATACAATTGGCTCGCAATCTAGTTTATCACTCAAAGACAAAGCATGTGGATGTGAAGTATCATTTCATCAGGGAAATGCTCGAGGATAAGCAACTTCAGCTTGTCAAAGTTCACACCACAAAAAATCCTGCTGATCTACTTACAAAAGGACTTCCCTCAGAGAGCTTTGCGCATTTTCGCAAGCAGTTAGGTGTAGGGTAGTACATCACTTCTCTACATCTCTTGTATATTAGCTTGTATAGTAGCTTCTCTCACACTTAAAGTACCACATTGGACTTTAAGTGGGAGGTTGTTGGGGTATAAAGCCCAATGTGGTCGCCCAGGTAAGTGGGCGGGCCGCCAGGTATGTACACATATTCTTTTGTTAAAACCTAATAAGAACTCACTATGCTCTACACATTACAGCAGAGCGAGTTCACCATATCGTTGTGCTCTTCTTCTCGCACTCTCTCTCGCGTCGCACTTCCGCTCGTACTCCTTCAAAAATAAGATTAGGGATTTTTGTAGGACTTGAGATAAATTCCCTAGTTAACTTCAATGGGTTGGTGATCAGAACATATGATTGCTTCTCACTCACTATTTTTTGTTTTGCCAAAAGAAATAGGTACAAAAAAGTTGAATTTTTACCATTCTACAAGGGTGAAAGCATGTTAACCTGTCATGCTTTTTCATGTCCCGGATAATGCTAACTAGCACAATTTTGACATATGCTAACTAGTACAATAACTTGAGCTACATCTCCAAGATCTATGACATATGATATATCAATAGAAAGCACTTGAAACAAGGAATCCAAATGTACAACCTCCGACAAATTTTGATATTATTTGTAAAAAATTTACTGGACGCCCAACTTTTTGAAGATGTGCTAACTTGAAACAGCTAACGAGCACAAAAAGCGCGACGGGTTAACATGCTTTCACCCGCAAACCTATCATCAAAGTTTCTATAGCCATGCTCAATACAAATAATATATGCATGTTTTCTTAGTTCCCTATTGTGCTTTAGGTTCATAAGGAGCCATGGAGCATGTCAAAAAAATAATACATCTCTTACCAAGGGGAATTTTGGGGACAAAGATGAAGTGCTAAATACAGCAAACATGAAAAAACTGGGTTCAACATTATGAGTTGTAGAATCCCATAGAAACTATTCAATATCTAGCCAAATTTGATCTTTATGACTAGATATGGTTACTACCTACAAAATGCATGTAGCTGTCACAAGAAACTAACAATATTGAAAAAGCTATACTTGATATACTAGAATGTTTCGTTTAATTCTATAATTGAAAAAATCAACCATTGTTGTCTACTATGCAAAATAGGGTATTAGGTGCCCAAAACTCAAGGAATATTAACTTTATGTTACAATATGGGACATAGAAAATCAAAACTTCATTTGGATATCATGAAAGCCACCAAAAAAATCATAGAAGAGCTTAAATTGGCTAAAAAACAGGATTTGACAATTTTTGTAATTTGGTCATAACTTACAACTTTAACATTTATTTCTCCCTAGAAGCATCAAGACATGTTGAGGACTACTAAAGATAGTTCTCTAGCATTATAGACCTCACAAACATGAATTCTAGAGTGGTATAGTTGCAAAAAGTTGAAAAAAGCCAAAAATAGGACCCGTTTTTTCACACAGTTTAGGTTGTGAAATGTTGTGCAAGGACAAGGTTAAAGATGGAATTGATATTCCAAAAAAATGTCGAGTTTTTTTCAGCTCATGAGACAACTTTCTAGATAGATAGCACCTCAAAATCCATTTTGAAACTCTTGACATAATTCAAGAAAAATGGTCACTTAACAGGACATAAAAGTGTCCCATTACCAACCTAGTGTTAAAAAGGCACACAATAGAGAGTGTGTTACTTAGTGTGCAATGGAAAGATAGATAGCCCTAGAGTGATGGGCGTATATACAATGCTCGGGGAGAAAAACCTCCTAAAGAGGGAAAAAATGCCCCGGCGGTCCTAGTGTGTTCACACACATCACTACCACATGTACATGGTAACATCCTCAGCCCCCATGTTGCCGCTCCTCTTGTTAGGAAATGACTTGCCAACACCTCCCCTGTTTCGCGCAACCCTCTTGCACCCTTTCGGAGCCGGGCTGAGGTTAGTGCATGGCGCTCGGCTGCAACTCAGTGGCGCATGCCCACCTTTGCTAGAACCCTCAACAACTTTCTTCAATTCTATGAAAACCAATCACCGGATCATAAACAATACATCACGAAAAAACAAGTAATCATCAAAAGACACTATGACATTTGGAGCACATTACCGCTCAAATAGACGCACAAAAACAAAGGAAAAGTTCAAGTCAAAAAATCTGGGGGGCGGAAATGCTCGAGTCAATGCTCGCGGTAATGGTCCTTCAGCAATGCACGCGGTAATCGGCCCGGCTATATTTCCGCGCTTATTTCCGCAGGACTTACCGCAAGTATTACCACAACCATAAGCACGCACGCGAGTATTTTAAAAAAGAAGTAGATGACCATTTGGTTGGTCCTTGGTAGGACCCATCCAAATGGTCATTTGCCTTTTTTTTCCTATACATTTAATAAATAAAAAAACAAAAATTTCATTGCACAAAAACTTTGGACCAAAATCAAATGTTTAATTATATTGGAGAAATTGTTCATTACAAAATTGCCCAAATAGGAGATGCATGGCGGCTATACAACTGTGGCCAAAAGAAGACTTTGGGCCAAATCAAGTGTTTATATTGGATATCATGGGGCTATACAACTGTGGCCAAAAGAAGACGGGCCCAAAAACACTTGGAGGATTGAGCTACTCGGATCCTGGGACCTCTCGAGAGACTCCTTGACTCTGTAAAATAAAAAACAACAAAACCTTTAATTAATACAAATGGATACATAATTCTGCATGCACTCATTTTTAAAAAAAAGTTCACACTTACAGGCTGTAGTGTACGACATGCATTTTCAAATTCTTCACGATTGATTTTGTTGTTTTCATACAGTCAGCACCATGTCTGATATTCGGAGTGGCTCTCTCTGTATCTCTCGATCTCTCGGCTTGGGCGGGTCATAGTAATATTTTGTTGTATATCAATTAAAAAATATCACAAACCTAACCTTATCAACCACAAATTAAATCAATTCAAATGAAAATACGCGCACTCACAAATTTATCTTTCCATGTTGCTTTTCCGCCCGAGCCGTAATGCGTTGGCATTTGCTGCGCCCTCGCCTCCACCTGTCGAGTGTGCGCCCTAGCACCTGCTGCTCTCTCGTCCTCCAGATCGCCCTGGGCTTTCTCCCACATGGAGGTATGTTTTGGTATGCGAATGCTAATGGAGATATGTTTTGGTATACTAATGCATGCCCAAGCACACACTAATGCACACACTATGCACAAATTAGTGTGTGAAAACACACCAATGCATGCACACACCACTAATGCGAGCATTAGTGTGTGTGTGCATGCATTGGTGTGTTTTCACACACTAATTAGTGCACAAGCACACACTAATGCTTGCATTAGTGTGTGCAATTTTTTCACACACCAATGCTCACAATAGTGGGTGCTTGTGCATGCATTAGTATGTAGACACACTAATTAGTGCACAAGCACACACTAATGCAAGCATTAGTGTGTGCTAGAGAGGTATGCACACACTAATGCTTGCATTAGTGTGTGCTTGGACAAAAATTAGTGTGTTTTTAATTCATGCACACACTAATGCTTGCATTAGTGTATGATTGTGCACAAATTAGTGTGTGCAAACACACTAATTTGTGCACAATCACACACTAAGCATTGGTGTGTGATTTTGCACAAAGTAGTGTGTTTGCACACACTAATTTGTGCACAATGCATGCATTATACACACACACACACTAATGCTTGCATTAGTGTGTGTGTGTGTGTGTGTGTGTGTGTGTGTGTGTGTGTGTGTGTGTGTGTGTGTGTGTGTATAATGCATGCATTGTGCACAAAACAGTGTGTGAAAGCACACTAATTAGTGCACAAGCACACACTAATGCAAGCATTAGTGTGTGCTAGAGAGGTATGCACACACTAACGCTTGCATTAGTGTGTGCATGGGCACAAATTAGTGTGTGGAAACACACTAATGCATGCATACACTTATTCTTGTATTAGTGTGTGATTGTGCACAAATTAGTGTGTGCAAACACACTAATTTGTGCACAATCACACACTAATGTAAGTGTGTGTGTGTATAATTCATGCATTGTGCACAAAATAGTGTGTGAAAACACACTAATTTGTGTCCAAGCACACACTAATGCAAGCATTAGTGTGTGTGTGTGTATAATGCATGCATTGTGCACAAAATAGTGTGTGAAAACACACTAATTTGTGCACAATCACACACTAATGCTTGTAGTGTGTGAAAACACACTAATTTGTGCACAATCACACACTAATGCAAGCATTAGTGTGTGTATAATGCATGCACACACTAATGCTTGCATTAGTGTGTGCTTGGACACAAATTAGTGTGTAGAAACTAACTAATGCGTGTGTGTATAATGCATGCACACACTAGTACGGGCATTAGTGTGTGATTGTGCACAAAATAGTATGTGAAAACACACTAATTTGTGCACAATCACACACTAATGCAAGCATTAGTGTGTGTATAATGCAATATGCACACACTAATGCAAGCATTAGTGTGTGCTTGGGCACAAATTAGTGTGTAAAAACTAACTAATGTATGCACACACTAATGCAAGCATTAATGTGTGTGTGTATAATGCATGCAAAAACTAATGCTTGCATTAGTGTGTGCTTGTAACGCATCCACACACTAATGCGGGAATTAGTGTGTGATTGTGCATAAAATAGTGTGTGAAAACACATAAATTTGTGCACAATCACACACTAATGCAAGCATTAGTGTGTGTGTGTATAATTCTTGCACACACTAATGCTTGCATTAGGGTGTGCTTGTGCATGCATTAGTGTGTTTACACACTAATTGATGCACAAGCACACCCTAATGCAAGCATTAGTGTGTGCTTGTAACGCATGCACGCACTAATGCAGGCATTAGTGTGTGATTGTGCACAAAATAGTGTGTATGTGTGTGTACAGTGTGTGTGTGCATGTGTGTGTATGCATTGTGTGTGTATGTGTGCAATGTGTATGCATTGTGTGTGTGCATGTGTGTGTGTGTATGTGTGTGTGTGTGTGTGTGTGTGTGTGTGTGTGTGTGTGTGTGTATGTATGTGTTTGTGTGTGTGTGTGCGTAGAAGAACGAGAAGAAAAAGAGAGAGTTCAAGCACTTAAAGTCGTGACCTCGATCGCTTGGATATGGTGGGGATGGAGATGAAGACAGTAATAGAGGTTGGAAATGGAGAGGGAGAAGGAGAGAGAGCTTCGAGATGGAGAGGGAAACAGGCCCGCGTAGAAGAGGAGCTCGTTTTTGAATTTTTGGCATTCAATTTCGCGGGGGCATGTAGGTGCCCCTTTTATATAAAAAAATTTGATGGAGATTTTATCGCGCGTATTACTGTGCCCGTTCCCGCATGTATTACCGCGTTTATTACCGCGAAAATCTCTGATGAGACATTAAGGTTACATCGACTGCATGACCTCTTGTACCCACCTTCCCTCTATCTTGAATGAGTGAGAGTCATGTCAGTACCAACATTCTTGATTCTTCTTTTTCTTATTTAATTTTTTCCTATTTAGTGTGTGGTCGTGTGTGCAGGTCGATTGGGATGACGTGGGTCCGCCGGTTGGCGCGGAACGAACTCGATGGTTGAGCGAGCGACTACCATGTCCATGTACGTGATGTAAGCGTGTGATTGCATGGCTTCGGTGTATATACTTGGCTCACGTGGATGATTATGGACTATGGGACGATCCAAGAAAACGCGCTCCAATGGAAACTAGCGATCAGAGGATTTTGGCATCCATTGATGTCGCTCCCCATTGGAGTGTGATTGGGGGCGGATGCGGGAGGAGAACGGAAGAGAGATTGTGCCAAGAAGCAATCATGGGAGGGGGGTCACACCCGCCGTCCGATGTGGGTGGGTCCACACAAGCGCATGCGCATCCTACATCCACCACATATGAGGATCTCCCCACCACCCCACCCCACATGGAGGTGGAGGAAGATCATTTGCACAATATGGTTGAGGATATTCTTGCATGTGAGGCGGCGAATGAGTGTAAGCTTGAGTATGCATGTGAAGAAGCCGCCCAAAAAACCAAAGATTCATTGCTAGAGGCAGCACACACCGCTCTTTACGAGGGATGCTCCTACTCCATATTACGAGCGTCTCTTGAGATCTTGAATATTCAAGCAATGTTTGGATGGAGCCATGCAGGGGTCGATGCACTATTGAGGTACGTTTAAGTGTAATAAGTGTTAGTTGTGAGTCTTTTTCGTGGTTATATGCAATAATGAGTGTTCTTTAATTATGTCATAGGCTATTAGGCAATATGATGCCTAAAGGCAATCATCTTCCAAAAAATCGAAGGAAAGCACGACAGGTGGTGACAGGGCTTGGGATGGACTATGATTACATACATGCATGTGTCAATGATTAAGTGCTATTCCACAATGAACATGCAGGGCTTGATGCTTGCCCCGAGTGTGGAGAATCAAGGTACAAAGAGGGAATGCAAGGAACCACAATACCTCGCAAGGTTCTTCCTCATTTCCCCCTCATTCCCCGCATCAAGCACATATATGTTCACCACCAAAGGAACAAGCGAGCTTCTTACATGGCATATTACAAATCGCTTCACCGATGGGGTTATGAGAGTGACGGCTGACTCGCCGGCATGGTAACACATTGAGTAGACATGGCCGGAGTTTAGAGAAGAGCCTCATCACTTGAGGCTTGGTCTGGCTAGTGATGGGGTAAACCCATTTGGGCATCAGTCTACCTCATGGAGTACTTGGCCAGTGGTTGTTGTGAACTACAACATTCCACCATGGGAGTCAACCAAGAAGGGGAACATTTTGCTCTCTCTTCTAGTCCTAGGAAAACACAAGGTGAAGAACATGGATGTATATTTAGCACATTTGATTGAAGAGCTTCAACAGCTATGGAACGGCATAGATGTTTTTGATGTATCAAGACCACTTCGTGATCGGCGCACAATGATCAAGTCCATTCTCATGTGGACCATGCATGATTACCCCGAGCTTGGAGAGATTTCTGGTAAGCTTATACTTTGTGACGCTCTTTAATGTCTTTGAATTGGTCACTTATATGCAGTTATGTCTTTTGTTTTTGCAGGACTATCGACATGTGGACATCTGGACATAGGGCATGCCCAACTTGTGGACCCTCACTCGTGACAGAGAGACCCGCTCTACTTGGTAAGGTGATCTACCCCAATAACCATCGCTTCTTGCTGCCCACACATCAATCTTATTCTCCACCATGCAATGGGATGGAGCCACTCCATTGGACCATGGCCTATTGGGCAAGACATTGGAACGAGCATCACAACACATTTCCTCCTCCCAATAATCCACCTAGGGGTATGTCTAGGTACTCTATTTTCTTATCACTACCCTATTGGGCTTCATTGAAAATCCAACACCTATTGGATCCAATGCATGTGTTCAAAAATGTTGGGCAAGCTATATGGGATCACATAGTAGGCAAGAAAGATTCATTGGGGGCTAGAGAGGACATGAGGGCCATAAGGAGGCTCCCTCCTTTGGCCACAGCTCGCATGGGACCTCGGGGGAAGATGGTTATTCCAAAGGCACCTTGGATTCTATCAAGGGTGGATCAAGAGCGGATGAAACAAGTCATTGCATCCATCCGTACTCCAACAGGTTATATGAGTTCGCTGAAGGGTGCCTTCACTAAAACTAAGAAAGGAGGATCCACACAACTATATGGGCTCAAATCCCATGATTGGCACAAGATTCTTCAGGTAATGTGTGTGCGTATATGTGAGAGTGTGTGTATGTGGTTTAGGGTTCTGGATACTAATAAGTCTTTCTGTTTGTGCAATAGTTTGTGCTTCCAATTAGCATTAGTGGATTTGTGGACACGAAGGTAAAGACTACAATATTCAAGGTGGGAGAAGTTGTCAGGTATAGCACATTTGATCCTCCCTCCTAAACTTTACTTTGAAGACTAACTTTACTATGAAGATTATAAAGGGTTTTTTGGTTACAGGTTTGTGAGTTCCAAAGAAATCAAAGTTTCAGCCATTCCAACAGCTCGACTTCTAGTGATTGAAGCAACTTGTGCTATTGAGGATGCATTCCCACGTTCTATCCTTGTTAGACAAGTTCACCTATTGCTCCATCTTGTTGAGGAGATAGCCACAGTGTGGTGTGGTTCACTCCAGATGGATGTTCTTTCTTGAGAGGTTCCTAAAGACCTTGAAATACTTTGTAAGGCTACGATCACAAGCAGAGGTATTAATCGATCTGAAGCCTTAAACCTTATTAGGATTGGATTGTATTCACAACGCTTTTTATTGGTTACTTCTATCACTAATGGTTTCATGTCTTTAGGCAAGCATGGCAGAGGGTTGGATTGTACAAGAGGCTTTTGTGTATGTCTCTCAATATCTTTTCACAATAGACCCATCATTGCCTCGTTGAAAGACGGAGGAAGACGATCCAAAAAAACATGCAAACATTCCAAGTGGGAAAGGTTCTCTCTTGATTTTGGATAGGGACTTTCAAGCCATAGTCAACAACCATTGTCTACTCAATGCTCCCATCATGGGCAAATGGGTGGATATCTATGTGGAGGTGCATTCAACGAGAGAAAGGGAGAGGGAAGCATGGAAGAGGTCGCATGGCGGTAGGCGAGCACCTCCCTTTCCTAAAGAGCTTGCCAAATACCCTGATCTAATTCCAATTGGGTGGATACACAATGCCATGACCAAGGCCAAGGCACAAGGAGAACAAATAAGTTCTAAAGAATGGGAGTATGCGCGAGGATGTCTACCAAGGGTAATATACTCAATGTGTTTAGTGTGTGTGTGGGTGTGTGTGTATGTGTGTCATCTCTCTCTCTCTCTCTCTCTCTCTCTCTCTCTCTCTCTCTCTCTCTCTCTCTCATCTATCTTGATTGGTATTTGCAGGCCTTCACATGCGAGGATGTCTACCAAGGGTAATATACTCAATGTGTTTAGTGTGTGTGTGGGTGTGTGTGTATGTGTGTCATCTCTCTCTCTCTCTCTCTCTCTCTCTCTCTCTCTCTCTCTCTCTCTCTCTCTCTCTCTCTCTCTCTCTCATCTATCTTGATTGGTATTTGCAGGCCTTCACATTCAACTCTATGTGGTCCGAAGGATGTCATTTTCGAACCCGCAAGATAGATGAGCGTCGAACCACTCACGATAGTGGAGTTATGGGCAACTTTGACACGACAACACAAGAGGTGAGGGAATGTGGAACAATAGAGAGGATAATCAAAGTGGATTTCAGAACATTTCACAAATATCTCTTTGACTGCCGATGGTTTGCGGGTGAGGTTAAGAGACATGAGAATGGGCTCTATATGGTAGACTCCGGGCAATTTCATCGCGGGAAGACCGACAACTTGGTGCAACCTAGTAGTTGTGAGCAGGTAAAGTCCATGTGCAACTCACTAAAACATTATATGATACATATAAAACTACATTCATGTTGTTGTTTGCTCTATGACCTAGAGGTGTTTTATGTGCCTTGTATGAATCGAAGACGACTTTGGTATGTTATTCCAATCACACCACGGAGCAGATCTATCTTTGCAGATACGAACATAGAGACTTTGGCAGATCCCACCATACCATCTCAAGAAGAAGCCAATGACGATGATGCATTTGAGGTCGAGGAGAACCAACCATTTCCAATAACCAACCATAGTGAGGAGGAGTACGAGGATGGAGAGGATGATGATGATTCAATAGGAGAGGCTGTAGAGGATGAATCAATAGATTTATTTGTTGATTTAGCTACCATGGGGTTGGACATGGATGTAAGCACTTGTAGAGATCTCTTGGAGGATGAAAATTAAAAAATATCTTTTGGATTTTGTCTTCTTTCTCTACTTATGTCTTCTTTCTCTACTTATGTTGTACAAAAGGGCTATTTGTTTATGAATGCAAGACAATACAATTTTGATCATCGTTCGCTTGCCATTTCCATATGAATGCATAGTTGACATAAGATTTTGAGGTGGAAACAAAATATTTTTGTTTATAGAATCTCATGGAGTACAAATGAGTAGAGTAGGAGAATCATACCAATAGATGAGGCAAGCAAAGAGAAACGAGGTACTAAAAATCCCAATGAGAATGGGATTTCTTACACTCCATGCAAAAAGGGGGTGACAATACAATTTTGATCATCGCTCGCTTGCCATTTCCATATGAATGCATAGTTGACATAAGATTTTGAGGTGGAAACAAAATATCTTTGTTTATAGAATCTCATGGAGTACAAATGAGTAGAGTAGGAGAATCATACCAATAGATGAGGCAAGCAAAGAGAAGAGAGGTACTAAAAATCCCAATGAGAATGGGATTTCTTACACTCCATGCAAAAAGGGGGTACCAATTTTTGAAAAGTAACAAAATAGAATAGGATTTATAGAAAGGGAAAAGTGGGAGATGAATGGGCTGCGTGGATTCTTTTTCTATGCGGTAATAAGTGCGGTAATACTCGCGGAAAAATCAAAAAACGCATCAACGGGGCTACAACATACAATCTGTCTCTTTCTTGAAGCTCTCTCTCTCCTCTTATGCGGTAATGTTGTGCGGTAATAGCAGCATTCTCCCATAGTGAGATTCAAGTACATAACATTCACATGGGTAAGAAATCTTGTTGAAATTCCATCTCCTTGTTGCTACTCATGGAATCAAGACTCATGCACTCGTTAATGCTGCAACTCTTGAGAAATCAAAATTAGCCGCCATTCTCAAAGACACTACACATCTGCTCTATACCAAGTGCTCGAGTTAAAGCATGCAACACAAAACCATACTAGTACTTTATATACACACAAGCAGCTCTCACTCAACAACACACTCACCTCACAAACCTTGCATGGTGCCACTATACCATACTGCTTGCTCACCTCACCTACGCCTACATCCACTTCAACATCGGCATCCTACATCACAACAATCACATGTGTGTCGTCCAAGACATGCAACAATCACCTGCGGATGGTGAGGCTATAGACCAAGTTAGCGGGTTGCACAAAGAGCACCAGTCGGGTGGCACGGCCATAGTAGTTGTCCATGGACGATAGCACCAACCTCCCCACCACCCCCTCCTCTCCTCCTCCATCTCCCCTGCAGACCTGGCCCGACTCCTGTACGTTGATCCCCCCTCGATTGTCTTTGCCGCATGCCTGCACATCCCGCCCAGCTATTCTGCACATCCTGCCCATCTGCCAAAATACCTAAGAGCAATTTCATTTGCCACCTAAATAGAGAAAATGATACATACAAGTTGTAGCCATGGCTCGTATCACACACGTCCGCATGTTCGCCCGGATGTGTGTTCAAATGATAGATTGATCATGGGTTGTAGTGTGCGGGAAAAACCATTTTCCCAGACATACAAAATTTATTTTCTTGAATTTGTGATGAGGAAATTTGAAAAATAAGTTTAGTTTTCCAAATTTTTACACTATTTTTGTGTGTTTTGGGATGGAAATTCTCCTTTTGCACTTGCCCTCAACCGGGATTTTTGAAATCATTTTTCCCAAACACTGATGGGTTGTGAAGAATGTCTCGACCTATAATTGTTTACTATCAAAATCATTTTGTTCCACATTCTTAATTTTTTTCGATTTGTGATTGACACACACGTTGCCCAATATTGCACTTTCTGACATGTTCGATCGCTTGTGTGTGGCACGGGCCTAAGATAAAGCTCTATCATTTTATCGTGTGATCCCATATCACACCAAGGCAATGGATGCAACTGACATGGGGGATCTTGGGCGGCACCTAGAAAAGGTGTGCTAATCTTTTTGCACCTTTGTCACAAAAAGCACGGACGAGTGTGTGTATCAAATAGGAGCTGATTACAATGATGGCTGTAAAACTGGCATCGTGGGTGTAGAAGAAGCTCTTAATCATGCCATTGGTGTTGCTATTGAATTTTCATACAAAGAATAAGAAGAGAAGAGTGACTTGGATGATGTCCAAGAAGGCAGCAATAAATAAAAAGAGGGTGCAGATATGGAGACGACAAAGGCTATGCAAATGGTGATGTTGATGATGATGATGTTGAAGAGGCTAGTGAGGGTCTAAATGTCCAAGATATTGATGCCTAGTGGCTACATAGAAGAAAATTAGTCAAGTTTGTGGTAGCATCGACCCCAAAAAATCTAGAAGCTTGTTGAACAACTCTTAAAGATGTTAGCGAAGGGAGAGGACAAGGAGATACTATATTTTCTCATTGGTATAGCTATCTTAGTTTTCTAGTGGAGTAAATTAACTCTTTGAAATACCAAGAACAATACCCTCATGTGAAAGATTCTTGAATTGGCTTTCTAGGGCATGTGTCTTATGGCATAAGAACTTAATATCCCCCCCACCCTTATGCATAGGATATGAACATGAAATAATGGGGGGACTACCCCTATTGTATACGCTTATGTCTGACCTTTAAAAATCCCCCTCAGATTTCAGCAACAGAGAGATACAGCCAGAGCACGTTTGGAGTCTGCTGGAGCGTCACATCTTGGGTGTGGAGGCTACAATACGCTTCGACATGAGTTTGTAAGTATTATACGTATGCTTTAAGTTATTGATAATATATATGTTATTGAGTATTTATTTAATGAATAAACCATAATTTTGTAGAAAGTTGCCGTGAAGCGCCTTCCGACACGCCGAGAGAAGAAGTATGGGTACAAGCATGGACTTGTGGCCCTTTTGACCTAGCTATAGGAGGAGGGAGAGGACATCGAGTGGGAGGAATTACCATGAGGGTCTTCTCACTCAGTGATTGTTTGCATATGTACAGTTTTGTAGTGCTTATTTTTATGGTTTATGCTTATGTTTATGGTTTATGTACAGTTTTGTAGTGCTTATGTTTATGGTTTATGCTTATGTTTATGGTATGGCACAAATATTATGGTTAAGGTTTGACAGTCAACTTAAGGTTCTGGTTTTTCTATGATGGTATGGCAATCATGTGATGGTTATGGTTATGGTTATCATTATGGTTATGGTTGTGCAATGATGGTATGGCAATCATGTGATGGTTGTGGTTTTGCTATGATGGTATAACAATCATGTGATAGTTATGGTTATGGTTGTGCATTGATGGTATGGCTGTTATGGTAATGGTATGACAAGCAAGTTATGGTAATGGTTATGGTATGGCAAACAAGTTATGTTTATGCTTTTACAATTTTTGACTCATATTTTGATTATGGTTATAAAACTTTTATGTCGTTATGCCATCACTACAAGATGTCGCGCAGAAATCGGCACAGGTACCGACGAAATGAAATTACTTTTTAAACTAAAAAGCGTTAAAATAGGCCTCAGAAGAGACGCCGGTATCGTAGCGTTGGTATGACCATAGATATAGCGGACGTCGGAATAAACCTTCAATTATGCGTCAAAATACCCAACATAATACGCACCGGTATTTGTATAATGAATTTCGACGCTCATACCAATGCCCCTACCGACGTTGATACCGTTGCCCCTACCGACGCTGATACCGTCACCTGTACCGACGACCAAAACTTGCAATTTTTTTTTGGGCAGAGAGGGCTGGGAACTAATATTGCATGTACTACAGCAAAAGAAAAGAGCCCTCTCTGCCCAAAGGAAGAGTGCACAAGCAACAGCACTCCACCTACAAGCTGATGCTAAAGAGCGAGTGTATGGCAATTAGCAAAATTGTAAGAATAACATAACTTGTTAACATAATTAAAACATGAGTCAAAAATTGTAAAACCATAAACAAAACTTGTTTGCCATACCATAGCCATTACCATAACTTGCTTGTCATACCATAACCATAACAGCCATACCATCATTGCACAACCATAACCATCACCATAACCATCAGATGATTGTCATACCATCATAGCAAAACCATAATATTAAGTTGTCTATTAAACCTTAACCATAACATCTGTGCCATACCATAAGCATAACCATAAACCCGGGGTATTCACCCATGAAAAACTTACTGCACCACATAAGTGCAGGGGAGGGGGTTTTTTTTACAAGTTACATAAGCTATAAGCTAGGGACAGGCCCCGAATAATTTATCTCCCAGTCTTAAAAATAAGAGAGGGGGTATCATATTTGGGGGGGGGGGGGGGAGAGTGAGAAAAGGACAAAATAAGAGAATTTTTTTGTGTTTCAAACTAATGGCTTTCCAGAAGAGTCTACCCTCAAACTTGTGAGTGAATAGCTACAAAGATACATGCAAGAACTAACACTGCTTTGTATCAATTGCTTGTTTGTTCATTTATTGAGGGATGAAAGCTAAAAGAGTTTGTATCGATGCAAATTTACGTGAAGAACCTAACATAGCTTTATAACCATGTTTTTTGAGTAATTTAGATGGGTCAAAATTGGACGAGTAGCTAGAGTGCGCTAAACGGGCACATAGTTTAAAAGTCAAACTAAGACACATTGAGGGTACATCTAGTTATCAACAGAAGTGGTTGCTTAGTATGCTCTACACACCCTTTGGCTATTTTTACTCAGTTAGATCATGTGAGGCCTAAATTTTATATGTAAGATAGGGGTATGATAGTTTTCTGCATTGATTGTCGTATAAGCATAGAAAGGGAGGTCATATTCTCTAATATGAGTCGTATATAGGGATTTTATCAAAGTTGCTGCTCACAGGTGGCATCTCGTTTTGTATATAGAGTGAATCCCCCGGGACCATAAACCATAAATATAAGCACTACAAAATTGTACATATGAAAATAATCACTGAGTGAGAAGACACTCATGGTAATGCCTCCCAATTGACATCCTCTCCCTCCTCCTGTAGCTAGGTCAAAAGGGCCACAAGTCCATGCTTGTACTCATACTTCTCCTCTTGGTGTGTCGGAAGGCGCTTCACGGCAACTTCCTGCAAAATTATGATTTAATCATTAGATAAATCTTCAAATAACATATATATTATCAATAATTTAAATCATACGTATAATACTTACAAACTCATGTCAAAGCGTATCGTAGCCTCCACTCCCAAGATGTGACGCTCCAAAAGACTCCAAATGTGCTCTAGCTGTATCTCTCTGCTGCTGAAATCTATCAAGATTGTCTTTTGTCTATCGTGCAATCCCCGTCCACTCCTCTGCCTCCAACCATGCCGGCTTGGGACTACCGTCATTGTACTTGTCTCTCGTCTCTAACCGACGATGTGACATTGTGGACTTTGCCACGCTCAAAATCTAGTTGTTCGAGACTTGATCGTACCCCTTTGCCGGCCTGTACTCGCTTTGAATGGAGTCGACGATGTACTTATTTCTCTCAGCATCGAGGTTTTCCCAAATCTCCATCACAGAGTTACCAAATTGAATCGTGCAGAGCTGTTGAATCCTCTATCGCATGGCCACTCCAACCCTATCTGCCACAACAGCCCCATCCCTGCTCTTGTACACCTTGCTAGGATCATGCTCGTGTGATCCCCAAGGTGTACGTGGTGTGTCTATCAGTGAAATATCTACTGAAGAGAGTGGTGGACACTCTCTCGATAGTATGGATGCATAGCTAGAACCCTCTACCACAGCAACCACTGCCTCCAAAACGACGCCTACATCGTCTCGAGGATGAACCACCCGTGAGTGCAGTGGGCACGAGAGTCCTAGGCATAGGGGGCACACTAGACTGAAGTGTGGGGCCGCTTGGTGTAGGGACCATACTAGTCCCGGGCATAGGGTCGGCTTTAGTAGGTCTAGAGGGACTTCCACCCCAAAGGTGTTGTGCCATCCCGATCTTCTCTGGTGTGAACTGGGACAAAAACGGGCCCATCTGCTTGGTTGACATGCCGGCTAGAGTGACAGGAAAACTAAAATAGGAGATTATGGCTCATCGTCATCGGCCATGGCTAATCATACACAAACAACACCCACAAAATACGTTAGTGCACGTAACAAATGCTTAATCAATATAAATAACAAATCAACATAACTGCTACACAAATGACAACATCTAAAGTGTATTGTAGACTAATAAAAAGAGCTTTACAAAAGGTTTCCTAGCAAAAGTCATTAGGTAATCTCTCATTCTCTATGAGATCTGATGCACCAAAGATGTCTATCTCAATGTGTACTTCTACATCTTCGTCATCGAACTCTACTTCTTCGTCACTCTCCGCATCAACTTCACTATTTGACACCTCATCTCTAGGTTCAGAAAATTGCTCAATGCTGACATCTACCTCAAAAATCTAAACTTGAAATTGGAGTCAGTCATGCGCTTTGTTTATGAATCACCTCTTCAAGCTCAACATCCAATCCTTCACACACTTGCTTACTACGTGCAACAACTTGAATGACATACAGCCAGCAGGGTTTAGACAGATCATTCTCATCATTTTCTGTGTATGAACACAACTTGTTCACAATGTTGTGGAAGTACGAATGTATCCCGCACATCTGTCCACACCTGCCTAGAGTTCACTTGAATCAATCCACTCTTGTCTTTGCGCACAGTTGCATTAGGGCCTCCGGTAATAACTTTGAACCACTTGATATCAAAGATAAACATATCAAACTTTCTAAAGCTAATCTTCAAGATGTTTTGGATGTAGCCAAAGTATTCAAGCTGGCTAGTCTCTGTATTCTCATCCCTGGCACTACTCCTACTTTCTTGAACGAAGCTTGCCCTAACACCATTGTCGAAAGTAACCCTTTGTTCGTCGATCCGTTGCACTCTGAAGTGCTTCCCATGTGACCACAAAGCTCCATATTTTTGATACTGCAGCCATAAAATTGAAACAGACTAAAAGTTATTAAAGCAAACTAATTTTCATGTGGAGCTTGAAAAGGAAGCTGTGGAATGTACATGCCAATCGCAACCCCTTGACATCTCCTCTTCCTCTTCAGTAATCAACACTCCACTCCTCTTTGCCTCTAAGAGTGCGCATCTAACCACCGCCCAGTTGGAAATTCAGGAAATTTTTGAAGATGGTCTGGAAAAGGAAGGTTTCTAGTTGCACGGTTGCTCTTGAATTGAAGGCGATCTGTCAAACGTTTTTGCTTTTCCCCTTCGTACCTCTCTAGCCACTTTTGCATGATGTCTGAGTTGAGAAGTCAAAATCTCATAACCTTTTCTCGCATTGTGATGTCCATCTTACTAACAATGTCTTGTCCCTGCGGCTTGTCCCCTGTCACCTTGACGGTGACCTTAATAGTCCACATTCGGGGCATCTCTGGATCAATTGAGACCAAAAATTCACTGATGAGGACAAGAGACTCTTGTACAAGCCATCCTTCAGCCATGCTATCCTCGGGGCGAGCCCTTTGACGAACAAACCCCTTTTTAGTCTTCATAAAACAAGAAGAACATCCACTTGCTATGGACCACCCCAACAATTGCAACTTCATCGACCACATGCACAAGTACATGCATTTGGATGGTAAGAATGTTTGTTCGAAAGTACTTCTCCACCATGCACACTGCTTCAATAGCATTTAAGCGTGCTGCATTGATGTTGTCTTCTCTTATCTCTTTTGAACTCATCCAGCGTACCAACTCACTGATATTGTAGATTGTTCTTCTAATGTCATCTATCAAACCACCCTTTATGGAAATTGGTAAGATGAACTGTAAAAATTTGTCCCAATCGTGGGACTTAAGAGCACTGAGATTGTCATCTCTCGTAAAACCCGTTTTCATACATCGCATGTACCCTGTGGGAGTCTTGAATGAAGATATAGTCTTCTTCACTTGTTGCTCTTCTGCGTGACTCAGAACCCATGGACCTTTTGGTATAGACCACTTTTCGTTGGGTTTAAGTCGAGGCCACATCTCTGGCATTCGACCCACATCCTACAGGTCATCTCTTTGGGCCTTGCTCTCCCTTTTTTGGTGATGGTTTTCGAGATGATCTCCCCCACATTCATAAAGATGTGCATTGGGGCAAGCAAATGATTAATCAGTAGGTCACTCCAGTACGGGAGATCATGGAAAATAGAAAGTCTTTTCATTCCATGTGGCATCCAATCTCCCCTCTCCAACCACATGTTTTTCCAATCGCTCGCTTTCAGTGGATGCATGTCATGTTTGCATATGTTTGGTCCACGTAGCTCATGTCCTTTAGGAAAAAATCTACCATGCTCAAATGCTCAAAGCGGCGAAAGCCAAGTCGAGGACCACATTTCAGGCATGCATGATTGCCCGAGTAACTCAAGCCTGAAATATCACATATGAAAATTTAAAAGCGTTGACATAGCCATGAATCACATGTGTGTAAGGGTTTTAAAGGCACTTACCTGAGCACTCACCGAAGCCTAGCCAATCGTGCATGGTCCACATGAGAATGCCTTGCACATGTATATTCCTTCGTCCGATTGGTTGGGACATATCAACCACATCGATTCCTGTCCACAAGATTTGAAGCTCTTTTATAAGTGGTGCCAGATAGACGTCCATGTTCTTTGCTTTGTACTTTCCTGGGACGATCAATGACAACAACAGATGGCCCTTCTTGATAGCAAGCCATGGTGGAAGATTATAAATAACCAGATAAATAGGCCACGTGCTCCATGATGAACTCCGTAATCTGAATGGGTTTACTCCGTCCATTGCCAGACCAAAGCGGATACATCGAGGCTCGTTCTTAAATGTAGGCCAAATTTTCTCTATGTGCTTCCATGCATGAGAGTCAGCAAGTACCCGCATAACATCATCTGTCGATCTAGTATTTGAGTGCCATGTCATCAAAGTGGCTATGGACTTGCACCTGAACATGCTCTTTATTCTTGGAATGATAAAAGTGTCGAAGGACCTTTGTAGGGAGAAATTTTCCTTGTGTGTCCTCCCTGTACCTGTTTGATCCACAATTGGGACACTATTCCAGGTTTGCATACTCATTGCGAAAAAGCATACAATCATTAGCACATGCATGTATGTTTTGATAATCCAATCCCAAATTAGTAAGAAGATTTTTAGCGGCTAGACAGATAGGGGACATGTGATTCCCGTCTGGCAAGATTTGCTCATTCAGCAACCTGACCTTACATGTACAAGTCAGCCCTTTGATCAATTTATATGAACTGTAATTTTTCACTTTACCATGCTTAGGATAAATATGTTTACCTAAAAAGCTCTGTGACTAAGGCATCAAACCAACCATAGATAGACTGTAAATTAAGCATTGTCAATGCAGTACGGAGAACTGAGATTTTTGCACCAGTGTAGAGAAGCATGTGTGCAAGACTTTGTATCATATCTCCCTCCTCATCATTTCTATCATGCCATCGGTATGAACAGAATGGATGAGATTGGTCCACAGTACTGCGTTTAATGTTGTCACCTTCTATGTTGAAATCCATGTCAAAGAACGCGTCCAACATCTGCTCCATCTCTACTTCTTGAAATGCCACTTCAGGTATAAGTTGGAGGACTCAGTCGATGGCTGCTCATTTGAAAATCATCTTCTCTGGGATGAAGTTGGAGCAATATCTACTTGGGGAATTTGACCTTCAATCTCTAGACTATGAGATCGATAATGCAGATCTTGTACTTGCTCTATCGGAAAGAGACTGTGATTGCATATGTGTTGGTCGCAGATTTTTCATTTTTGAAAGATCTGATGATTGCAATGCGCACAAGGACACGCCATCCTATCGTCCATACTTTATCTACCAATGATGCAATAAATAATTAAAACACTATAGTTGTTATAACTACACACTACTAAGTACATGACAAGCTTTAACAACCTCATATTCTCTAGCCAATCCCGATCCCCGCACACCTCGGTTTAGAGATGCATGGAGATTAGGACCAGATGGTACTAATCTCTTCTTTATTGGTTCAATGACTATATATTAAAGTTCCTGGAGTCTGTGTGCACTTTTGAAGTTAGATTGTATTTTTTTCAACTATTTACTGCTAGCTCTAACAACCTCACATTCTCTAGCCAGGCCTGATGCCTGCGCACCTTGGTCTAAAGGTGCACGAAGATTAGGACCACAGGGTAATAATCTCGTCTTTATTGGTCACTGACTATATATTAAGGTTCTTGAAGTCTATGTGCACTTTTGAAGTCCGATTGTGTTTTTTCTTCTATTAATTTGATGTTAGCTCTGACCTAACCTATTATCTAACCTAACCTATAACATAACCCTAACTTAACTTAATGTAACCTAACTTATAACCTAAACCTAACCTAACCGAAATTTGTTTGCGTTTTTAGAAGAACACGAGTCAGCTTCAAAGTCTGATTGTGTTTTTTCTATTATTATAAATTTGACGCTACCTCTAACCTAACCTATAATTGTTATGCCTAACCTATAATCTAACCGAATGTAAAACCTATACCTAACCTAACTTAATGTAACCAAACTTATAACCTAACCTAACCGAAGTTGTTTGCATTTTTAGAAGTACACGAGTCATATTCGAAGTCCGTTTGTTTCCTTTTGTCTATTATGTCGTCGATAGCTCTAACCTAACCTATAATCTGACCTAACCTATAACATAAGTCTAACCTAACCTAACCTAACATAAAAACAACACAATGGTGAGGCGTTTAGCAAAACGACAAGCCATATAGCTTGCCCACACTGCATATGCAATGTGGACAAGCTCTATGGCTTGCCAATTTGGCAAACGGCTCACCATTGTGTTGTCTTTAGAGTTGTGAAGCGATTTTATGGCCTGAAAACCGCTCGCAGACATATAGACAACACAATGGAGAGCCGTTGGCAATATGGCAAGCCATAGAGCTTTCCCACAATATATATGCCTTGTTGGCAAGCTTTATAGCTTGTCATATTGCCATTGTGTTGTTTTTAGGGGCACGAGGTAATTTTAGTGCTTGAAAATCGCTTGCAAACATATAGACAACACAATGGCCAGCCGTTGGTAATACAGTAAGCCATAGATATTTCTCACAATGCATATGCATTATGGGCAAGCTCTATGGCTTTCCATTTTGCCAAACGGATCTCCATTGTGTTGTTTTTAGGGCTGCTTAGCTATTTTAGGGCTTGAAAATCGATTGCGGTCCTAAAAACAACACAATTTTAAGCCTTTTGGCAATACGGAGAGCCATAGAGCTTTCCCTCCATGCATATGCCTTGTGGGTAAGCTTTATGGCTTGCCATATTGCCAAACAAATCACCATTGTGTTGGTTTTAGGGACACAAGGAAATTTTAGCGCTTGAAAATCGCTCGTAAACATATAGACAACACCATGGCGAGCTGTTCGACAATAGAGCAAGCCATAAAGCTTGCTCACAATGCATATGAATTGTAAGAAAGATTTGTGGCTTACCGTATTGCCAAACGGCTCACCATGCGGTTATTTTTAGGACCGTTTAGCTATTTTAGGACTTGAAAATCACTCATGGATATGTAAACAACACAATGGCGAGCCGTTGGCAATACAGAAAGCCATAGAGCTTGACCACAATGCATATGTGTTGTGGGTAAACTTTATGGCTTGCTGTATTGATGAACGGATTGTCATTGTGTTGTTTTTAATATGCGTTGTGGGTAAGCTCTATGGCTTGCCCTATTGTCAAACGTAGCTTAACCTAACTTAACCTAATGTAGCTTAATCTAACCTAACCTAACGTAGATTAACTTAAACTAACTTAAAATATAAGATAAGCTAACCTAACTTAACGTAGTTTAACCTAACCCAACCTAATATAACTTAACCTAACGTAGCTTAACTTAATCTAACCTAACGTATAAGATAACCTAACCTAACTGAACGTATAACCTAACCTAACAACGTAGCTTAGCTTAACGTAACCTAAATCAATCTAACTTAACTTATAACCTAAACTTAACATAAAACATAAACCCCATCAACTACATAATTTGAAAAACGACATAATTCAATAAAAATTTCTTCAAAACAAGATTTTTCATAAACTTAAACAAATTTTTTTCATAATTTAAAAATGAAATTTCACATAACAAATCCTAATTTCTTTTAAAGCATTGAAAGTTGAAAGCATTCAAAGTTTAAATCATGAAATTTTCTTTTCTTAATATACGAAGTAATTTAAATAAACTTAATATGCATTTAAAGGTTTGAGCACTCACATTCGTCTTATTTGAGCAATGAAAGTTGTTGTAAACGGCTTAGAACCTGCAAAAACGCACAAAATTAAACCCTAAACCCTAAATCTACAAGTAAACATAAAAACAATCTTACCTTAGTGTTATGCGCTAACCCACAAGCAAGATTAGCACCTCCAACGGCTTGTATCGCATCAGATCTGTGAGAGATGGGAAAGAGGAGAGCTTGAGAAAACGTGCAAGAACTAAGAGAAATGTGTAGAGAAAGTCCGCGGTTTTTATCTTTGCAGGTACCGTCGATACAGCTGTCGGTACAGTCATCGAAACAAGCGTCGGTGTTTGAATTCGCGTTGTCGTCGAAATAGACACCGGAAGAAGCGTCGAAAAGTTGAAAATCAAATTTTATAAAAATATTAGCTCCCTCCATAAATACACACACATACACCGACGCCTGCCAGTGACGCCGGTAATGTGGCGCCGAAATTCAAGTAACCTCTTGTACTGTGCATGATCAAGCTTTTGATTTTGTGATTATGTTATTCTTACAATTTTGCTAATTGCCATACACTCGCTCTTTAGCGTCAACTTGTAGGTGGAGGGCGGTTGCTTGTGCACTCTTCCTTTGGGTAGAGAGGGATGTTTTCTTTTGTTGCAGTACATGCAGCATCAATGGTCAGCCGTCTCTGCTCAAAAAAAATTGACAGGTTTGGTCGTCAGTACAGAATACAGTATGAGCGTCGGTAAAGACTTCTAAGTCAGCGTCGGAATATGCTATCGAAAATATCGATGCTTATTTCATGGTTCATTCCGATAGTCATTACAAAGCTTGTTCCGACGTTTGGTATACTGATCGTCATACCGATGTTACGAAACCGACGTCTCTTCCGATGCCTATTTCAACGCTTTTTAGTTTAAAACTAACTTTATTTCGTCGGTACCTGATTTTTGCGTGACATGTTGTAGTGTTATAACTTAATTTAACCTTTAATTTAAACCTAGCTACTTAGAACCTAATCTAACCTAACCTAGCATGACTTAATGTATAACCTAACGTATAACCTATATATATCTTAACCTAAGATATAACCTAAACTAAACGTAACCGAAATCTAAAACCTAAACCTCATCAAGCGCATAATTCCAAAAACGACATAATTAAAAAAGAAGTTTCTTCAAAACAATTTTTTTTCATAAACCGAAACAAAATTTCATAACACAACCCATAATTTCTTTTAAAGCATGAAATTTTATTTTATCAATATACAAATTAATTTAAATAAATTTAATATGCATTAAAAATTCAAGCACTCACATGCGGCCTATTTGAGCAAAAAAAGGTGTTGTAAACGTCTTCGAACCTGCAAAAAACGCGCGCGCACACACACACACACACACACATCATGTTAAACCCTAAGCCCTAAACCTACAAGTAAACTTGAAAACAATCTCACCTTAGTGCTATGGAGTATTCCATGAGCAAGATTAGCACTTTCGACAACTTGTTTCCCACCAGATCTGCAAGAGGTGAGGAGGAAGAGAGCAAGAGAAAAGACGCATGAATAAGCGAAATGCACAAAGAAAGCCCGCGGGTTCGTTTTTTGTAGGGTCCGACGGTACAGAAGTCGGTACAGACATCGGAACAGGTTTCGGTGTATGCGCCGAAAAATACTTGGAATAGGCGTCGAAAAATACATTGGAACAGCCGTAGAAAATTTAAAAATGAGATCTTTTTAAAACAACATCTCCCTCCATACTTACCTACAGATATACCGACGCCCGCCATTGACGCCGAAATTTAAGTGACCTCTTGTAGTGCAGCTTCAGGAGGCTTAATTCATTTAATGGTGCATGGATCACCAAAATAGCCTACGGTCGAGGATATTTCGCTAGCTGGTTTGCTCCCTGGGAGTATGGGTGGCAAGATAGTCTCGACAGGTGATGAAGTCGTGGGTTCCTCCCTTTATCCGGCTGTATGTTTCTCTTGATTTTGATAGGGTGGCTCCCTTGTTGGCCTGATGCTTTGAGTGGTTATCTATGTGCTCTTTGGATGCCATGGCTAGATATGAGCATGGCTTTCTATGTAAATTTTATGGTGATGTCACCCACAATTTTTGTGTATTGCAAAAAAGAAAAAAGCGTAGATCTTGTATCACAGAGCGTAGATTTGAATGATGTAATGTATGGGCAATATAGAGGCTATCTTTAAATCTATGGTTTTGCTCGATGAATAGGTCATGAGGGGGTGCAATCTGCATATGTGAATGTTAGATGTTTCCGTGTAAAGAAATGGGACCAGCGTGCTCGTCACATACATCATGTGTGTCTCATGACTATTGGTGACTGAAGGGAGGCTTAATAATTCTGCACTAGATTGCGGTACAGAATGTGAGGCATTTGCAAAGTACAAATTAACCCTCCTTCCAGAAAAAACAAAGCCCAGCTTTCTCCAATTATCAGCATACGAGATTCAACGAGGTGATGGAAGCTCATGCAGCGAGTGCAGGCCGTGAGGCGCCACCCAGCTTCACTATATTGAGAGCAGCCCATCCTTCTCCCAAGAGATCAGGTCATATTGCTTATCAGGACAATACCTCCATGCAGCTACAAGCCTCATTCTATAGTGATGCACAAGTAGCTGTTGCAGGCAGCTCAGCCAATATGAGCCCAACGTCCTTAACATCAGCAGCTGCTAGCGCCCATGATGATGGAGGAGGGCTCTTTGTGAGAGCTACAGATTCGACATCTGCTCATACTCAGAAACCTGTTTCTCCAACTCTTTTGAACACACATCTGCATGATCACAAGAGGCTCAAACCCACATCACCGCTTAGCAATCTGCCGGCAGCCAGCAGCTCCTATCTAGTATACACACCTGAGAGTAGGCTCTTCCATGGACAATGCAGCCCCTCTTCCACTACTAATTGTAGCCTTACGAGTTCCACTTTAATGCAGGCACAACATTCCAGCGGAGAGCACAATCCTTTTCTCCATACACACCACCGACCGGGCACAACCGGCGGAGCAGAGAGCTACGTCTCTCTGGCAGCTAGCTCAAACCCCACTAGCATTACTGAAAACCACAACCTTAGTGTCCTCCTGCCTTTAATGTCTAACCATTCCTCTAAGTCCACAACTGAGCAAGCCCCTCTGCTACATGAGCTTCCTAATTGGTTTGTAAATCATATGCTGGGCGAGGACGAAGCTGGTAGCACTGCCCGAGCTGCTGGGCCAGGATTTGTACCAGGCTGCTCACATGAGGCATCGATTGCAAATTATATGCATGTGGGCCACTACAATCTGGCCAGCAGATCAGGCGCTACCGGCACTCAAGGCTTAATTTCGTTGCTAGAACATCATGGCAGACCTCACTGCAATGTTCGTAACACTGCATGTGAAGGTAATCCTAGCCTAATTTCTTTGCTGGGCGAAAAGGAAGCAGAGCAGAGCAATGTGAAGGTGAATGCATCTATATTGCAAGCTCAAGTAGTGTCCCATCCACTGTTTGAGCACCTTCTTGCTGCCCATTTAGCATGTCTTCGCATGGGCACGCCGACAGACCAGTGGCTTTCTGCTGGTCTGGAGGCTGGGCTCGCCCAATCCAGACAACAATTGGAGGCCAAGTACCTGCTTCTTGCACGCAATGCCCCTCTACCGCATGATAAAGAGCACCTTGATCACTTCATGGTATGCTCCTAATATTCTTCTATGGAAGTTTTTCTCTCTCTCTCTCTCTCTCTCTCTCTCTCTCTCTCTCTCTCTGATCTCCCAGTGGATGTGTTGTTTGCACGCAAACATAGCTCTTTTAACACCTTCTATTTTTGGATTTGTTGCTATGTCTCAGCTGAGCCTGATACTGTTGTTGCAAACATTCCGAGAGCAGCTTCGCGAGCACATGCAGCTGCATTCGGCAGAAGCTATGTCCGGCTGTGCCGAAATCAAGGAAGCATTTCTCAGGGTAACAGGTAATACTTAGGGTTTTTGGCTTAGCAATTAAACATGATCATGATCTGTATTGTACAAGTCTGAATTCCATCAGCCATAATGGTTTCCCCTTGCAGGTGACACGAGCACCCTAAATGACATGCCATGCTCTACCCACACAATGTCGGATGACGAGAGCATGGTCGAGGATGATGACAACGTTGATGATGAAACTGCTGCAGTGGCCGATGATTTTGGCCAATTTGCCATGCATGATGATGACATGCACATGATGGTGATGAGCTCTTCACTGAACAACAACATGAACAGCGATGTCGATAGGCGGCTGATGGAGAGAGTACGCAAAGAGCTAAAGCTGGCGCTGAAGCAGGCAAGACTACATGTAGTAGGGTGCCTTTCTTTTGTGCATGTTAATGATTTCCACCTCATGAAACTTCAAGACTGATTGATGGCAGGTGAAAATGAAAACATGAAAGACAACATGAAAGGTGAAAATAAAAGAAACTTCCTATTTTTGGAAGGAATTTTCTCTGAATGCTAAAAAGCAGACCTAATTAGAGGAGGAGAAGGGTATAGATATTGTGTTTGAGAAAGACAAAGTGGGCTTCATCTTGATATATGTTAGAAAAAAGAAAAATCCATTACAAAAATTGAGCGTTGAGACTCAAAAAAGAGATGCCTTGTAGGCCATTAGCACACTTTAGATCTCAAATACAATTAAGGGGTAAGCTTAAAAGGTTTGTTGTGGTCAAGTCCAAGTGATGAAGTTTTTGCACAAATGCAGTCTTACTGAGGTAGCTGCTTTTTGTGTCGGGGCCGGAATTTGCAGCCTGATCTATACGCATTAGCATAGACCTCTTTATCCCTGCACTTTGCTTTGCTTAATGTGATATTTTCTTAGTTCTCTTCTAATGACATTTATGCTGGTGAATGAGTTGGTGCAGGACTACAGGAGCAAGCTGTGGGATGTGAGGGAGGAGATCATGCGGAAGCGTCGAGCAGGCAAGCTTCCTGGCTCCACTACATCCCTTCTCAGGCATTGGTGGGATGCCCACTGCAAATGGCCCTATCCCACGGTTAGCTAAGCTGCCCATCATCATCATCATCACCACCACCACCACCACCACAACCACGTCCATCCAGCACAATAAAATACGCTCTTATCAACACACACGAGCCTTTAGGAGATTAACAGTGTGCGTACACGTAACACTCGGCAATGCACTACCTGCACATCTACATTGCCCTACATTTGGACACAGAATAATGACGTACACATGTCCATGAGAGATTGTCAGAACATACTACCTACACATGCTCAGCGCCACATAAAACTAATTATCGGTTCGGGCTTATATTGATCACGTCTGCCTGTACTGACGTCCTGTGTATTGGTGCGTGCGCAGGAAGAGGAAAAGCAGAGACTAGTGCAAGAGACCGGGCTTGAGCTCAAGCAGATCAACAACTGGTTCATCAATCAGCGCAAGCGCAATTGGACCACCAACCCAGCACTGGAACGAGCCGACCTCGATCACGTACAGGCCGGGAGTGCAGATCAGCCACAACCTCCATTCGGCCTATTCACCAAACGGGCTTAGTCTAAAATTGTTCATAAGTTCCAGAGCTCGTTGCAATACCTCCCGAGTCCCTACCATATATTAATATTTGCTTAAAAAGAGGTGAGAGAAGCTACAAACATTAGCAGAAAAATTAGTCGTGCTTGGTTGGCCTTGCCATGGCAACTTCTTTAAGATATGATGACACACTATTTGACTACACAAAACGTATATCCAGGTGAGCATTGAGGAAGTTGTCAAACACAGTCCTTATGTTAAAATCATGATGTAATTGTTCCAAACTGCACTCCCTATGTGAGAGAAGCTCATCAAATCATTATTGTCTTTTTAAACCTACAAATTATCTCCTCTTGACTCGCAAGGATTTAATTATCACGTGATCATTTGAATTCTTTTGTGATTACGATATGCATGTTAATTATTATCATATTAACATAATTACAATTTATGTGATCACATTTAAGCCGATGAATGGTGACCTTATAATCCACCAAAAGCTGATCCGGCTAATATTTTTTCATGGCGGGCTCGTTAGGATATGGAAAAAAACTATGAGCGGCCTACTAGGATACGGAAAAGTCCGAGAGACTACGGGTTTGGGTGGTTTTTACATAGAATTGTCACATGAACATTTAACATGATCATGCATTTTAAAAAGTGATTACTCGACGTTTATAACATGTTCTCGTGTTTGTGATCACAGTTACGAAATCCTTGTCCCTGAGGGGGTACATTACAAGTAATGTCTTACTTAAAGAAATTTGCATTAAAAAAATCTAGCCTTGACGAGCTCAGATTGAAAGCAAAACACTAGTTAAGCATATAATGTTATAAGTTTTTTTGTTAAATTATCAAAAAATATATAGTGACACAAAGAGAGACAAAGAGAGGGAGGGAGGGAGCGATGGGGAGGAGAAGAGATACTTCAAATCAGTGTGTGTACGTTCTAGGAATCTGTGAATTGAGAAGGCTTCAAAGGTTTGGCAATCGAAGGGGGCCCTCTTGCTTGTTCACTGAGGAGCTTGGTTTGCATCTCTCTCTCTCTCTCTCTCTCTCTCTCTCTCTCTCTCTCTCTCTCTCTCTCTCTCTGGTCCGTATAAGGACTAAAGGTATCCTCATTCTCTATAAGGTAAAGGAATCTGGTTTTAGCATCCTACACTTCTTCTAGAAACATGTGAGAAATATGTACATCACTATATCACTGCGATCATCAGATTCCCCAATAATTTCTTTTCCACTTGAGTATTCTTCTTCAACACATTGTTCATCAAAATCATTGTTCAGATATTTGTTGATAGCCATGCCAAACCTATCTTAGCACCCCATTGTAGAGAGTGATATTACAACATTCACATCTTTTAAAGCTTTGGTTTCCTATAGCCATTCACTTGTAAGGATGAAAGTGAAAGCACCAATGCCCATGGGTATTATGGGACCAACATTCTAACATCAAAGACTTCCACTTGTTACAAGTCCTTTGCGATACAGAAGCACTTCACCCTTGTTCAGTTTGAGAAATTTGTACAAAAACCTAAATTATTAACCATGTTGAGTTGTAGGGTGTTGCTTCAACATGCAAGCTTGAGTGAAAGTAAATACCTTTGCTCCTTTTTTATTTGTAGGGGGAGCACATGATTCCAATGCCTCTTCAACCTGAGGAGAATTTCCATGAGTTGACCAAAAGTAACGTCGACCTTCTAGTCACGAATCAATTCTTAAACTATATTTTGGTTGCAATTTTCACAAAGTAACATCTAATGCCTTGTAATTCTACTTAAGTCTTCTCTTCCTCTCTTGTACTAGCTTCCAGCTATTTTTCTCTATTACATTGGGGAAAGCCTACATCAGTGATATCTTGGTATCTTATAGACCTCTTTCTACATGTATCACCATATCTTTCTCTAAATAGGTTATACTCACCACTTTCTTTTTTCTATTTGGTCCTCCTCCTCCTTTGACTTGAATGCCATAATCTTGGGCACCATACGGAATGTGAAATGGAATAGAAATAGGTCACCATCCATCTTTCTTTTTTCTACTTGGTCCTCCTCCTCCTTTGACTGCAATGCCATAACCTTGGGCACCATAAGGAATGTGAAATGGAATAGAAATAGGTCACCATCCATTCTATTTGACTTGTCATATTCAGGAATTCTATAACCCTGCTCAACATAGTTGTAAGTTTGGAACATATCACCCCTTCCAGACATGCCTCTTCTGTACTACCATATGAAAACCCTTCATTGTTTTCATTAACAGTACCGTGGCCATAAAATTGACCTCTTCCACATAGCATCATATTATGTGCACTAGGAATCCTTATGGGACTTGCAACTTATTGAATGTTTGTTGAGAAAGCAGCTAAACACTAATCCCAAGCTAATTATGTCATTCCACTTTCAACTTCTTATGCTTTGCAATATCAATTTAGTCACCAAATTTCCTTGGTGTTATAATCTCTACATTTGAACGTACACTAACAATCAAGCTTGAAAAACACCTGCCTTTGGATTTACCAGATAATATGAAACAAGATGTGAAGCTACTTTTATACCTTTGGTGAGTTTTTCAACCTTTTGAAAATGTGCAGGAAAAGTAAGCCTTATTGTGTAATAAATCATAACTTGAGAATTTTGCAATGGATTTAACTCATTTCTATAGTATCGCAAGAAATTTCTAGAATCTCCCTTCAATCAACATTAGAAAATTTATCGTTTAAAGCTCACTCATGCTTGTCAATGTTGGGTGCATTTTGGACATTCCTTTTTTGTAATATTGTACATATGGACATGACACCATGTTTCAAAAGGGTTTGTGGGATTTTTTTTAAATGGTTTTCTTAGATTTCATTAGCAAGCACATACAAATGCAGTGCAAGTCGCTTGACTAGCACCAATCGGTAGATTGTTGTAAATGCCCATTAGTAGGTTTTTAAAGGACGACTTGTTTAAAACTTAAAACGCATGTACAAACCAAAAACAAATTCAGCCAAATATTAGAAAATTTCAGGTTTTTTCTTTTTGTGTCCTCTTCATGATTTTTGATGCAATTTTCAGCCCTCGACTAGCCTTTCCTATGTGTTTGCACCATGGCATCTTCTTGTTCGTACCAATTTTTCACATGGAGGTGCATAAATTTGAATTATGCGGTCTTGAAAACTTTTATTAAAAAAAACATGGAGATTTTTTGAGATTTGAAATAATTGCTTTTGGAGTTGTGGTTTGGGAAATATAGTCTATTTCCTGTAGGGTACAGGGTGTGGCAGCCCATGGAGGCAGTTGGGTGTAGGGTAAGTTGTGTAAGCTGAATTGTTTTGTGGTGTGTATACAATTCAAAATTATGATTTTGAAGAACCATTTAGTAAAGGGGAACTCTTTTCCTCAAGTGCATTGGTCGGCGTATGCTACAATTCCATGCCAATGCAAATGCTTTCTAGTTTTGTGATGGTCTTTTGGGTGGGCTTGTGCTCCTAGCTAGATTCATAGGGGATCACTTGTCTTTGAGTGTGGTTTTGTGGGATTTCTTTTTACATGTCTTGTGGTACTGAGTTTGTGGCTATTGAGAGACATCCTATGGAGGTGCCCTTGGTTCTTGTTTGAAGGGAGACTCTCAAAAATGGCTGGAAGGCTATAAAAAGAGATGCAATCAGCCCAAACTCCTCAAGTTATGACCTATGAAATGGTAAGACATGAATTTATTACACACTTTCAACATGTGGAAGACCCTCAAAAGGTATGTCTATCTATTAAAAGCTTAGTGCAGGGTGAAAGCCAAACCATAGAAGACTTTGTGAAGGCATTCAATGCATTGTGGATAAAGTGGTGTACATCTTTGGGGGCTGAAACTCTTCATGCCATGTTAAAGAAGTCTAGGTTTCTTGCAAGCTTGAGAAGAATCCTATGCTTGAACGTGGAGCTCAAGCAACCAAAGACCTTTGGAGAGGCGATTGAAATTTTGAAGAATAAATTAAGAGTGGAAGGGAGAACATCTTAATCAACTTGGAATCAATGTGGATCCAAAGGTTGAAATGAACGTTGTAGAGAAACCAAGGGTCATCATCAAGGAGCTGAGTGATGATCAACAAGCTTCTAAGGATGTGTGTTTTTTTTTGCAAGGAGATACAAGAGGCTATGGATATGGTTGTGTCTATGAAAACAACGAGAGATTTGCAGGTGGTAGCGGATGAGGCATGGATAGAAGAGGGGACATGTTTCTATGTTACAATTGTGGTGAATGGTGTCATCAAGGCCTCAATGTGACAAACCAAAGAAGGACATGCCTATAATAATGGAGGTGCACAGGTATGTGTTATAACTGAAGCTTGTGTATCAAAGTTGAGACTCACCATAATGAAGAATTCAGGTTTTTATATAAAGTTTGCAGACTAATCAAGGGTGAAGTGTTTGGAAGTTATAAAATATTTGTATTTAATATTAAAGTGCTAGTCAATTTCCATGTTATCCTATGGGTATCGGTGCTTTCTCTCTCGTCCTTGGAAGACCATGGTTACATGAAAATAAAACTATACACATGGTCCAATACTCTCTACAATAGAACGGGTGATAAGAAGAGGTTTGACATGGCTAGAAAGAAATCTTGATGCTGATTTTAATGAGGAAGATGCTGAAGAAGAGTACTCAAGTGAAGAAGAAGACGATGGAAATGATGACAGTGAGGTAGAAGATAGTAGCGATAGTAATGTAGATGTTTCTTTCTTGTTTCTTGAAGAAGAGCATGATGAGAAAATTTATTTCTTTGCATCAAGCACATGGATCTGGTTTTTATTCTATTTGAAGCACTTATTAGAAAGATGATATGTCTTACCACAGTAAGTACAAGGATTGTTTTTAAAATAATCCATTTTTTGATGATTGTTGTGCCCACAAATGGCGGAAGATCTGGTACTAGCGGATGGCTTGGTTGAAGTTGAGGTAGAAGAACAATTATTGGTTGCATATGTATTGGGAATAATGAAAAAACTTACACAAGATACTCTTTTTTCTTCTTCCTGTGCAAACCAAGCTGCCCTAGCCTCCCTTACACACATGTATTGCATCATCAAGAATGACTTTTGTGTTAAGTACAGAGCATGATTACCCCTTGTAATGTTTTGTGTTAAAAACACACATTTGCAAGGCCCCCATTACGAGGAGAAGCCATCGTGCGTGAAGAAAAATCACTTGTCGAAAACCAAAATTTTCCCGGCCAATCTCGAGTAAACGATGACAATGTGCAACAACGTCAAACAAATGAGAAGCCTCAACCTATTCCTCAAAGATCTACAAGAGCAAGTAGACCATGAGAAAGGTTTTTTCCTTCCTTTAACCATCTTTTGATTGCAGATTCTGGAGACCCAGAATCATACAAAGAGGCTATGCATCACAAATCCAAAGAAGAATGGATAAAGAGCATGCAAGTGGAGATGAACTCATTACATCAGAACCAAACATGGGAGTTGGTTGAGTTGTCTAAAGGTAAGTGGGCATTGCATAACAATTGGGTGTATAAGCTGAAGGAAGAAGAAGGTGGAAGAAAAGGTACAAGTCCAAGCTTGTGGTAAAAGGGTTTTCCCAAAGAAAGGTATTGACTTCAATGAAATATTTTCTCATGTTGTAAAAATGAACTTAATTAGGCTTGTCTTAAGCCTTGTGAATGCTCATGATTTAAATCTTGAGTAAATCAATGTAAATACAACATTCTCTCACGGTGACTTAGATGAGGAAATTTCCATGATTCAACCAAAGGGGTATGAAGTAAAATGTAAGGAGAAAATGGTTTGCAGATGAAAGAAGAGCTTGTATGGTTTAAAGCAAGCATCAAGACAGTGGTACTTGAAGTTTTATTGATGGATGTTGGATCATGGATTCACAAGATGCAACTCAGATCACTACAAATACACAAAGAATTTGGGAGATGGGAAGTTCATCATCCTAATGTTGTATGTGGATGACATGTTGGTTGGAAGTGCTAATATGCAGGACATCAAGGACCTAAAAGAGGAGCTATCTAAATATTTTTCAATGAAAGAATTAGGTGCCGCAAAGAAGATACTTGGTATAAAGATATCAAGGGAGAGGATGAAGAAGACAATAAAGCTATTTTAGGAGGATTACATCAAGAAGGTACTAGAAAGGTTTGCAATATAAAATACAAAACTGGTTTCTACACCTTTGGCTGGTCACTTTAAACTAACCAAGGATATGTGTCCAAAGACACAAGAGGAGATAGCCTACATGTCTAAAGTTCTGCTGAAGCGGCAAGTTCTCTTATGTATGCTATGGTCTGGACAAGGCCAGACATTGCACATGCAGTGGGAGTTGTAAGTAGGTTCATGGACAACCCAGGTAAAGAGAACTGGCAAGCTGTGAAGTGGATATTACGGTATCTAAAAGGGACAACAAAAAATGTTTTGTATTTGGAGGAACTGATATTTTTCTGCAAGGGTATGCTGATGCATATTTGGAAAGTGACAAAAATACTCGAAGGAGCACTATTGGCTACGTCTTCACAGTTGGATGCACAACAGTAAGTTGAGCTTCAAAGCTGCAGAAATTGGTCTCACTTTCTACCACGGAAGCAGAGTATGTAGCAATGACAGAGGCAAGAAAAGAAATTATGTGGCTTCACGGATTCTTAGAAGAGCTTGGATTCAAAGAAGACAACTGTGTCATGTACAGTGATAGCCAAAGCACTATCCATCTTGCAAAGAACTCAATCTTTCACTCAAGGATAAAGCACATCGAGGTGAGATATCGCACTCTTTGGGAAGAGGGACATCTCAAGCTAGGAAAGGTACATAGAAGTGAAAATCCTGCAGACATGTTTACAAAGGTGTTCAACAAGGAGAAGTTGAGCTTTTGTTCATCTTCAATCGGCATTCAAGGATAAGAAGCTAGGATGGAAAGTAGTCACAGGTTTGGTAACTACATCAAAAGGATGCTCACATGTGCATAAAACAGCTCTACAAAAGGTCCACAATATACAAGCATAAACAACAAAGTGAGCCAAGTCTATGACAAACAGATCAGTGGAGCGTAAAGTGCATAAACAAATGCACAAGTAGTGAGTAAAAATTTATCAAAACGCATCCCAAGTAGGGTTGCAAAGATCTGCCAAAAAACATGTAGAACCTATGAAGCATGTGACTATCTATCTATAGCCACAATCCTCACTCGTACGAGAATGGATGCAAGAACACTAAACATATATGCATGTCTCTAAACTGACAAAACCTGTAGACAGTGGGGGTCAAACTCGACCACTAAACCATCAGAGAGTAAAAAATGCTCAAAAAACATCCCAAGTAGTCCTGCAAAGATCTGCCAAAAAACCTCTAGAACTATGAAGCATGTGACTATTTGTCTATAGCCACAATCCTCACTCCTTTTAGAGTGGATGCAAGAACACTAAACATGTGTCCAAACCGACAAAACCTATAGATAGTGGGAGTCAAGACTTGACCACTAAGCCATCAAAGAGAACTAACAGAGGATACTCTTTTTTCTTCACGCACGATGGCTTCTCCTCATAACGGGGGCCTTACAAATGTACGTTTTTAACACAAATAATTATAAGGGGTAAATTAGGCTCCATACTTAACAGAGAAGACACTTGATGATGCAATACATGTAGATAGTATAGGGCAGGCTGGTTTGCACACTCATTGGAATATTCCTTTTTTATTAGAATATTATGGCTGGACGGTGGCCAAGAAGTGGTTGGAAAATGGCCGATGGTCGGTAGCCAATGACTGGTGGCCGTTGGACAGAAGTGTTTGACAGTGGCCGAATTCAATGTCCGGTGGGGGCCGATTTTAAATCGTACTTGTCTTCTCAGGGATGGCCACAAATGGGCGCATTGGAGAGTCCAACTTGGACTTGTCTACACAAGGGCGGCTACACACGAATGCCTCTCATGAGATAGGGCAACCCTTTTTTCCTATAAAAGGAGGTCGTTTCTACACACAAACACGGATTGAAGAGGTGAAGCATTGTGATACATTGTGAAGTTAATGCAATAAGGTGGATGTGAGGTGATGCCAAGTGAAGCAAGGCAAGAGCTCTAAAAGGGTACAATCCCTTTGTAATCTACTTCTTGTTTTGAAGTACTAAAGCCATCGAGTGTCTGCTTTTTCATGGACGTAGCCCATATTGGGTGAACAACGTATATCGTGTGCTCTCTCTCTCTCTACTATATACTCTCTCTTGTGTGAAAAATTATCTCTCTCCATTAAGTAAGCTACTCAAATATCTACTTAGCTACGTCTTATTTCCTAACATTTTGTGTCTCACTAGATCAATATCGCTCTACCTTTGTCCACTCGCATGTCTTGCATAACTAAATGCTCTGTCTCATGAGCATGGTGTACTTCACCATGAAGGAGACACGTCTTGTCTCTCGTTCAATGCATGCTACCAACAAAATTAAGACCATGCCACCTCAAACCTCAAATACATGCATAGGATATACCAATCCATTGCAGCCTCCCTTGGCAATCACTATCGATCCACAATGCATCTAGAAATATTTCTCTCTAAGTAGTGTTGTACACCCACAATTTTCTAAGCATCTCACTGAGACCAAGCTTTGCCTCAATCAAGGAACATAGCGCACATGTTGTAGCGTATATGATGCACCACTCGGAAATGAAAAAACAAAAATCTCATGCACCTGCAATGTCAAACACCAAACCATCGACAAAGTTCACATATCCAAAGCTCCCATTAGAGAATGTGTTGAACAACTCACGATGTTGTGTGACATGGAAAACTGTAGGCCTCATCTAGAAACCAATGTGGAGAAGTTTCACCTCTCAAATACATGTAAGCAAGAGGAATGTTGAAGGCCAACATGGTGTTACCATCACTGGCATATGAGGCCACTACTTTAGCATGAAATTTTGTCAAAACCATATCTACATCATGAATAGATCTCCGTTAATGTTGCATCACACATCTAAAACAAAGACATCTAATGTACCCTGTGTGACCACAATCTCAACAACGCATATATTGGCAACTACGAGACCGTCGTCTCTCACGAGTCATCACTATAGACTTTGAACTGTCAAATATATCTACCATATGGATTCCAAGAAACCAAAGTATAGTGAGAAATCCTGGGAGAAAATTGGCAGAGGCTCCCCTTAAACTGAGTTAAAACCCAAGTAAAATCTCAATCATAAACTATGCACGCCAAAATGGAAACAAAATAGAAAGTCACTTGACCACTACACAATAGTGAAAAACCATGATGAACTACATCAAAAAGGATGCCCACATATGCATAAAATATCTCTACAAAAGGTCCACAATATGTGAGCATAAACAACAAAGTGAGCCAAGTTTAGGAGTAATAGATTAGCTGAGCGTAAAGTGCATAACCAAATGCACAAGTAGTGAGTAGAAAATACTCAAAACGCATCCCAAGTAGGCTTGCAAAGATCTGCCAGAAAACCTGTAGTACCTATGAAGCATGTGACTACCTTTTTATAGCCACAATCCTCACTCCTCCGAGAGTGGATGCAAGACCACTAAACATGTGTCCAAACCGACAAAACTTGTAGACAGTGGGGGTCAAACTCGACCACTAAACCATCAAAGAGTAAACTACATATACTTATAGAAAATGGCGACAATTTGGGAGAAATCCCACATTAAAGCTTCCCTTGAAAACTGAGGTAAAACACAAAAAAGTCTCAACTTTAAACAATCCGCAACACAGATAATGCTAAAAATGCATCAATGAAGCGGTTTCAACAATGCAGAAAACCAAGACTCGGTTTCTCACCCATAGATGCCATACACCAAGTGAAAAGTAACTATAAACACTCTCTAACCACGATGGAGAGAAACAAGACAAAACCTGCGGGTCGTAATCAAAAGTACATTAACCTATCTGAGACCAATCCGTCTCAATAACATATCTACATATGGTATATATGTATCATAAGCATGACAACCGAGCTTAGTCCCACACGAGTAGCTCCATGGAAAACTCCACTTGTTTGAAACACCTATTAGCCTATCGCTCCCGAGTAGTTCACTAAAGTATATGTATGATAGCATGTGAGTTCAACAGAATGGATTTTATATTCTTGTAAAGTTAGAGAAACATGTAAGGCCTATAAGGGGTACTTATAATCCATTTTGGTGAACGCACATGATATAGAAACATTTTAAAAAGTGAACGCTTTGGGCTATCACTTATTAAATTTCATAAGCTCAATTCGTGTAATGGAATTGGCCTATTTAACTTGAGCATAGCGGAAATTAATGAGAGTACTTTTGAGAAATGACTTTGCGAGCATAGCGGGTGAACATAGTTGAAGATAGCAACATAATCATAGCAATTAGTTAACCTGGCATGAACAATACTTTTGCAAGAGAGAGAATTTAGAGAACATGACAACAATTGAGGACCTGATTATGTGGAGCCGGTCCCCCCTCCAATAGGCATTTGTATTATGATTTCTCCCATTAAGAGAGACTTGTTACAATACAATCTTTGTGTTCCTTGTGACCTAGGTGATGCAATGAAGATGGAAAGCTTCATGCATCACAAGCATAACATAAAATTGAAGAAAGCTTTAACTATCGCAAGCCTCAGTCCCAAGACCTCAAACACCTTCGAAGGTGGAGAGAGCTAGCAGGGAATGAGGGTAGGGAAGACGAAGAAGAAACATTTCATAGGAGAAAGAATTAGTTCCTCACTTATCATAACTCTTGTTGCTAGCATACATAATAGCATAGTAATGAAGTAGAAGGAGATGGCAAGCTTAAGCATTGAAGCATGGCTCTTGGTTAGATTTTCACTCCATAGCCAAGAGTGTTGGTGTAGGCTCTCAACCTCTACTTTCTTGGAGAAGGAGAGGGAGCTCTTGCACTTTGCATAGCACACCATGAGAGTGTTTGTGAGTGTGTGTGAGTGAGTATACCCCCTAAGCAACCCCCTAGCTTTCTTGGGTCGACCCCCCCCTTGTAGCTCATGCTTGAAGCTCACTGGACCCCTCCAGGCCTATCCAATCACAAGCAGGAGGCATTACAAGCAGCAAGGGTAGCCTTGAGACAAGTGTCCCCCTTTCCCCTTTGAGAGAGAGGGCTAGATAAATGCTAAATAAATTAATTAAATCTCCTAAATTATTATTGGACCCCTTGGGTGGCCAACCAATAGGCTTCAGGCACACCATGAGGGCAACATGAGGAGGAACTTGACAAGTGTCCCTCTTGCTTTCTTTGTACCATGCATGCCTTGTGTGAGTGTGTGGGTGTTCTCTCTCATCCCCCCTCATGTAGGGCTCACCCCCTCCTTGTAGGGATTGAATATTTGACTTTTTGACACCTCAAGTCCCTCATACATAGGCCCAGTTCTCACCACAAGCTTGGTCGTTAAGCACTTTAAGCTTGGGCTAGGTTCTCACCTTAAGTGCAACCCTAGCATCTCAAGCATGTCAAGCACCTCAAGCATCTCAATAATTAAGCACCTCAAGGATCTCAAGCACCTCAATCATCAAGAACCTCAATCATCAAGAACCTCAATCATCAAGCACCTCAAGCACCTTAGTCATCAAGCATGACAAGCAGGACAAGCATCTCGAGCTGGGTCGGGTTTCCGTGCCTCAAGCGCAGTCCTAGCTTACCTAAGGTCAAAGGACTTTTACACACATTATTGGAGGTCTTCAATGAAGCTAACCCTAAGGTCTTATGATCCATTGTTTAGCCTTGCTCTTTGATAGACCATCTCTCATTTGGGCCCCTTTACCATTGGCCCCGTGTTGAGATAGATCTATAAGCACATGTCTATATCTTAACACTTGTTCCCGTTTATTCTCCCAAATTAAGTGATCAATTTAATATGAGAAAATAATTTGGGTTGGTTAGATATTAGATATTAGGTTTTATGACATTACCTCTCTCTTGAAATCATAGTCGTCCTCGACTATGAGGTAGAAGAGATAAAGCCTTAGTCATTAGTCAATTTTACTTAGCGGGTAGAGGATCCCTTTTTACCCTACGACATCTTTCCAAGATGGATGACTAATCCATTTGGTGCTTGGGAGACATAGTTGCTACGAGAATGTCTGCTCTTTAGTCCATTTCATTCTCCCAAAGTGGACTGACAAATTCTACTTGGTGTTTGAGAGACGTCATCATCACAAACATGATTCTAAGCATGCATACTAGATAAATTTGTGCACAATTAAAAAGAGGACTAGTCTTATAAGACAAAAAAATGAGTCATTTAAAAGAAATTTGTACATTTGCTTACTCTAATGTGGCATTGTAAGCATTGACAAGGTTCATATTATCCTTAAGTTGTATTCCTTGCATCCATCTAGCATCTTCAAAAGGATAATTTTTGAACTTAATAAGTTACCGTCGGATAATCTTACCATGTCCTAGTACCTTGTCTTCATGCCAAAGGATAGCTTCGGGTTGTAGAACCTCTTCTTGGTCTTCAACTTCGGGAGGGTCTTCAATAATTGGTTCAGTTGGTGGCTCTCCTTTGTAGGGCTTAAGTACGCTTACATGAAAGGCATTGTGTATGAGCCAATGGTTGGGCAACTTGAGTTGATAAGCCATCTCATTGATGGGCTTTAAGATTTGGAAAGGACCATAGTATCTTTTTGCTAGTTTAGCATAATACTTTTGATGGCCCGTACGTAGGATTTTTGCCCGTCGTTTGCCTTAATCGAGACTTAGGAAACATGAGTAAGACCCAATCATTTTTTTTGAACATTAAGGCTCTTTTGTGCTTATCAGCAACAAATTTTTTCCTTTGTTGAGAGATGGATATAGCCTCCTTAATCTTTTGAAAAGATTCTTGTAGGTCACGGCTATACTCATCGGCGGCGAAGATCTTCCCATGTACTTTGAGTAGCAAGGGACTTTTAGGTCTTCCCTGAATGATCTCAAAAGGTGCTTTTCCCGTAGAAGTATGTACTGTATTATTGTAGGCATACTCTACAAGAGGTAGGTACTTTTCCCATTGTGAGCGTTGATCTACTTCGGTAACATAAGTCTTGAGTAGATCGAGTATCGTAAGATTGGCTATCTCACTTTGGCCATCCGTTTATGGGTACGTGATAGGCCGAAGAGAAATTCAATCTTGTTCCTAGATTTTCAAAGAGACCTTTCCAGAAATTACTGGTCATTTTAGGATCTCTATCTGACACGATGGATGTGGATAATCCGTGGTGCTTGAAAATCTGAGATATGAAGAGAGTTGCCATTTGATGTGCCTTAATAGTCTTTTTGACAAGAATAAAATGTGCTTGCTTGCTAAACCTGTCGACTATTGTCCATATTCCTGTATTCCCATGGATAGACTTGGGTAATCCAAAGATGAAATCCATCGATATACTCTCCCATAGTGAATTTGGGATAGGCAATGGCTGGAGTAATCCAGGTTGCTTCCCTCTATCATACTTGGTCTTTTGGCATACTGCACATTTTGAAACATACTCTTGTATGTCCACTTTCATGGTAGGCCAATAGAAGTACGTCTCTACTCCTCGGAGAGTAGGTTGAATACCTCTATGCCCCGCATATTGAGGAGCATGGGATTCATACATAACTTTCTCACGAAGGGAATGGGTAACACATAGCCTATTGCCGTGGAGAAGATAACCATCCTGCAAGGTGAATGGTTCCTCTTTCTTTCCCAAAGCAAGGGCTGACATTATGTCTCTAAAGTCAGGGTCAGTAGCATACTCATCTATCATAGAGGATAGATCATTGTGAGTAGCTATAGACACCGCATTAACTTTGGGTCATCGTGAAAGTGCATCGTCCACTTGATTGTGCTTACCAGCTATGTGAGCAATATGGAAAATAAATTGCGAAAGAAAATTTTCCCACCTCATTTGTTTGTCGGAAATCTTGGTTTGCGTCATGAAATACTTGAGACGTTGGTGGTCGGTTCGTAGGATAAATGGAGTCCCCAATAGGTAGTGCTTCCATGTGTCTAGGGCATGTAGAACAGTGAAAAGCTCTTTCTCATAAATGCCCAAGACTCGTTCATCAATATCGAGCCTTTGGATCTCATATGCTATGGCATTTTCTTCTTGAAGCAAAACTGATCCAAGGCAATCACCACAAGCATCACATTGGACCTCAAATGGCTTTGAGAGATCAGGAAGTACGAGGATTGGTTGGGAAATAAGCTTCTCTTTGAGCTTTTCAAAAGCATTTTGCTCCTTAGCAGTCCATACATACTTAATGTTCTTCTTAGTTAAGTCATGTAGTGGTCCTGCTACTTGAGAGAATTTTGCTATGAAGCATCTATAGTAGGCGCACATACCAATAAAGCTTCTTAGCTCATGTAGATTTATTGGGTTAGGCCATGATTTTATTACCTCTAACTTTGATGGATCCATACAGATACCATCGTGAGAGATAATATGACCTAGGTATTGAATCTCTTGAAGGAAGAATTCGCTTTTCTTTTGGTTGAGAAAAAGATTGTTCCCCCTCAATGCTTGAAATATCACTTGGAGATATTGCTTATGTTCCTCAAAAGACTTGGAGTAGATGATGATATCATCAAAGAACACTCTAGTGAATTTGCGATAAGGTCTAAAAATTTTCTCCATCAGATGATTGAACGTAGCTGGTGCATTAGTCAAGCCAAAAGGCATGACTAGCACTACAAGAGGCTATTCATATTAGCGACGCTCACACAGCGACGCTCAAAAAAAAAAATCCCGGCGTCGCTATGAGCGTCGCAAATTTCTTTGTAAATTTGCGACGCTCATAGCGACGTCGGCTGGGCTAAAAAAATAACCGAGCGCGCCCAAAAACTCAGATCTCAGATCTGAGTTTTTCGGCGCCCTCAAGCAAGGAGTAGGTAATGCTCTCCCTCACTCTCTCTCTCTCTCTCTCTCTCTCTCTCTCTCTCTCTCTCTCTCTTTTTCTTATCCACACACACACACACACGAGGAGAGGAAGGAGAGCCAGGTATGCTCCTTCCCTCTCCTCATTCTCATGTTCCCTTCCCCTCTTTCTCTCTCCCTCTCTCTCTCTCTCTCACACACACATACACACACACACACATAGTGTTTTTGAGAGAGAGAGAGAGAGAGAGAGAGTACAAACAAAAACAAAAACGCACACACACATACATAAACAAAGAATGCACACACACATTGAGAGAGAAAAAGAGAGAGAGAGCATGCATAAACAAAAAACGCACGCATTGAGAGAGGAAAAGAGAGAGAGAACATGCATAAACAAAAAACGCACACATTGAGAGAGGAAAAGAGAGAGAAAACATGCATACGATCCAAAAAAACGCACACACATTGAGAGAGAAAGAGAGAGAAACTAATTTAACGTCGTAGGAAACTAATTAAAATTAAAAGACCTAAAGATCTAGCCGACGAGGAGTTGAACTAGCTCAAGACCTATTATTCAAGAGGGAAATGGCATAATCAATCTATCATACTTGGCATGGGTGATAGAAAGGTTATACCATTTATCTCTTTTTATTGGCACACACATCCACACACGCGCACACACACAAGAAGAAGAGAGTTATAACGTCGTAGGAAACTATCTTAAAAGACGTTAAAGATTAGGTTATATGTAGACTTACATTAAATTAGATTTACGTTTATTTACGCTAGATTTAGATTTACGTTATATTAGATTAGATTTAGGTCTCCATAGACTGCGATGCCTGCATGAAGCGGGTGAAGAAAGCCCTCAATGGAATATAGGGTATTGCTGCCTTCACTCATGGTGGGCTCCGTCGATCCAAAAGTACTGGTGAAATGTCTTCAGAAGATAGGGAAGAAGGTGGATCTTCAGGGCGGCAAGAGTCACTACATCCCCGACACAATGACCATCTAGACAACCTCTAGTCATTCAACAGCAACTTCAAAGTTAGTAACAAGAGCAAGAACGGTCTAAAGGGCCAATTGCTGTCGTCAGATGTGGATGGAGATGAGGCAGCGTCACCGCCGGAAGTTAACTCTCACATCTTTAGTGATGAGAATGCCAACTCTTGCCGAGTTATGTGAAAAATTATGTGTTAAATCAGTTTTAAGGTTCTTATAATCCCTGTTAGTTTAGTTCTTTGTTTTTAATATAACATAATTTACGTTAGATTTAGATTTATGTTATATTAGATTAGACTTAGGTTTATTTAGGTTTACCCACACACACACACACACACACACACACACACACACACACACACACACACACACACACACACACACACAAGAAGAAGAGAGTTTTAACGTCGTAGGAAACTATCCCAAAAGACGTTAAAGATTAGGTTAGATGTAGACTTACATTAAATTAGATTTAGGTTTATTTTTAGTTAGATTTACGTTTATTTAGATTTACGCTTATTTACGTTAGATCGAGTCCATGCAAGAATTACTTACGGTTTAGGGTTTAGAGTTAGACGAACAGTGAAAAGATCTACTGTGAAAAGATGTTAAGATGCTGTGAAGTGCTACAGCTAGAGAAGAGGCAAAGGGGTTTTGTCCACTACATGCAGTATCATGTAGACGTGGGTGTGTAGATTTCTTGTACCCACAAATATAGGTATTGACCAATAAAGACGAGATTATAACCCGGTGGTTCTGATCTCCGTGCACCTCTAGACCGAGGTGTGCGGGGATTGGACATGACTAGAGAATGTGAGGTAGAGAGAGAGAGAGAGAGAGAGAGAGAGAGAGAGAGAGAGAGAGAGAGAGAGAGAGAGAGAGAGACAGAGAGAGAGAGAGAGAGAGAGATAAGACGAAGAATGCCAATAGAATATTAAATTTGTTGTCCAGGTTCTAAGTTTTTTATCCTCATTATGAGTAGCGATGAGGATGTGGGACCGTCCGACCGAAACACCTATCTCTCAACGAGGGTCTTATGTCCTTGTAATCAATGCAAGCATGCTGTGCGACGGACAAGACGTGTTTCTTTGCAGCACGTTCGCGAATTTGGCGAGTTCGATCCATCTATTATAGATCGAGTTGTTGCCAATTATAACTCGTCGGACTCTGACGCTGGCCAACAAGCAGCAATCTTGCAACCCAATAGACGTGTTCGCAGGCGCTTTGGTCAAGCAGCATATGTGAGGCCACAAGATGTAGCCTCTGACAGCTCGGGGGATGATCATGCAGAGCACATTCCCAACGAGGCAATGTTTGAGCCCGAGATTGATGAAATGATCGAGACGATCATGGATTCAGAAAGGCTTATCTATGATGATACGAAAAGTGAAGCCGATACGCCATTGTATAATGGAGCACGTATGTCTAGATTGAAAGCACTCCTGGTTCTTCTCAACATGCAGGCAAAGTTTGGATGGAGTGACACTAGCGTCACAGCGCTTTTCAGGTGATCTATTACAATTAGTTTACTTTAATAAAACTCTAAATGTATAATGATCTGATAGATTTTTACACGACTGTATCATATTTTTATGTTGTGTAGATTGCTGAAAGAGCACATACTACCAGCTGACAATGTGATGCCAGATTCCCGAGATGAAGCAAGAAAGATTTTGCGAAACTTGGGGATGGATTACAATTCTATCCACGCTTGTCCTAATGACTGCATTCTTTTCAGAGGGGAATACATAGACATGGAGAAGTGTCCGAAATGTGATTCCGAAAGATATCGAGTAGATCTCCACGGGACAAAAATTCCACAAAAGGTTTTGCGACATTTCCCTCTGCTTCCTCGTATCAAGCATTTCTTCGAATGTAAGTCCATGGCCGCCCTAGCATCATGGCATGAGGAGAATAAATCTTTGGATGGTGTGCTACAAATTCCTGCAGATTGTGTAGCGTGGAAACATATAGATGGAACATGGTCGGATTTTGCCAGGGAAGCTCGAAATTTACGCTTAGGCCTGGCTATGGATGGCGTAAATCAATTTGGTCAAAGATCAACATCTTACAGTGTATGGCCCGTTGTCATCGTCAACTACAACATTCCCCCATGGTTGACTACGAAGAAGGGGCACCTATGGCTAAGCTTGATTGTGCCAGGGCGATATAAAGTGGGGAATATGGATGTGTATCTTCGTCCACTATTGGAAGAGCTACAACAATTGTGGATTGGCATAGAGGTGGTGGATATGAGCCGACACACAGGACGACGGAATGCTTTGATCAGAGGCATTCTAATGTGGACCATGCATGACTATCCCGGGCTAACAGAATGCTCAGGTGATCTATTGACACTCCTCACTCAGACACTGTAAATCTTGTTTTTTCCCATAGTTGATCTATTATCATGTGTATACATGCAGGGCTTCAAACAAGCGGATACAGAGCATGTGTCACATGTGGACCTAGACTGAATGCACGTAGGGCACCCTCACTGAAGAAGCAAAACTACGAAGGTCATCAAGCATATCTTCCAGAGAATCATGTGTTACGCGACGGCTTTTTGGGAAGAGAGCCACCAAGGATGTCTGCACAAGCATGGTTAGAGCAGAAGGAGATGTACGATGACGGATTGCCTCCAGGGATGAAGAGACTATCTCTATGGTACGAGTTACCATACTGGCCCCGACTCATGATCAATCACTTGCTCGATCCAATGCACATATTCAAGAATGTGGGTAATCTACTATGGGACCATCTGACCGGCAAGAAAGATACTTTGGGAGCCAGAGTTGACCTTAGAAATGTGGATCGTATGGAGCAATATTGGCCGCAAACAGCGTCTGATGGATCGATAAAACTCCCTAAAGCACCATGGATTTTCACAGGAGCCCAAGAACGCAAAGTAAAAGAGACCATTCGATCTTTGCGGACCCCCACTGGCGTAATGCACTCGCTCCGAACGTGTTTTACTAAAGAAGGAAAGCTTACCGGTTTGAAGTCACACGATTGGCATAAAATGTGTCAGGTACGTTCATAGTGGACTTTAATATCATTGCATAAAATGTGGACTTTAATATCATTGCTGCACATACTTTACAGTTTATTTTACCGGTTGCCATTGAGGGATGTTTGTCTCTCGACATCCGTAACACAATCTACAAACTTGCAAAGCTGGTGCAATGGATCTCACAAAAGGAGATCAACGTAGACTCCATACCATTCGCCAAACTAAATGCTGCGGAGCTTGTGTGCATGCTTGAGAAACATTTTCCTACTACAATGCTAACCATTCAGGTGCATCTTCTTGTTCACATAGTTGATGAGGTGGAAATAGCTGGCACAGTTCATTCCAGATGGATGTTCTTCTTAGAACGTTTCATGAAAACGCTTAAGGGATATGTGCGTCAAAAGGCACGTCCGGAGGGTAGCATGGCAGAAGGTTGGTTGGTATCAGAGTCCCTAGTGTACATTGGAGAGTGGCTAGACGGATTTGATAAATCCCGGGACACGCTGTGGCGAACCATAGATGGTGAGCGCATATCTGGGATTGTCATGTGCAATCTCGGTGTTGAGAAGAAGATGACGGAAGATCTAGAGGCTAAAATCAACCGATTTTGCATGCTTCACAATCCAGTGATGCAAAAGTGGATTTCACAATATGAGGATGCAAAGCAAGAGCGACAAAGGGCACGAATCGAGTGGAGACGGGGAAGACGACCACCGATGCACTATCCAGCGGTTCTGGAGAGCCTACCAACCTTCATGAGCTTAAGATGGTTGCACAACCAATTGAAAAGCGCACAACAATGCGGTGACGAAGTGACTGAAGAAGAGTGGGAGTACTCTCGGGGTTGCGCGACCAAGGTAAGTTTGCAATGTACGACTAGCAAGTGACTTTATTTATAAACGTTTGAACGGCCACTCATAATCTTTGTTCGTTGTAGTATAAGTCATACACAGCAGCATGGTGTAAAGGTCGACATTTTAGGGTGGAATGAATCGACAAAAAGCGTTTTACTCAAGATTGTGGAATCATGGCAAAATTTGAACATTCTAGTCGACGACGTTCCTCTGATGCAGATCCTGTGGTGGCGGAACTCACTTACTTCGGCACGCTGCAAGAGATTTTGAGGATCGATTACAGAGGATTTTTTGTCGACTTGTTCGACGTGCAATGGTTCAAGATAATCATGGAGGGTCGCAACGCTACTGTGCGTAGAGGAGAGTCTGGTTTTCTTGAGGTGGATTCTACTAAGAAATGGACTGACCTAAGAGACACTTTCGTACTACCCGAGCATTGTGAACAAGTAAGTATGTAAATAGTTAACATCCCCCTTTTACAAGTTATGTGCTTGAAAGCTCTCATGTAAGTTATGTGGCTCTGGCAGGTAATATTTCATCGTACAAAGTCTACATCAAACTGGTGGTACGTCATAGAGGTAGCCCCTCGTAGTGCAAGGACGTATGAAGGCTACCATGTGCCAATCACAACGGCATCAATGGAGGAGATCAGAGAAGATGCTCAATCAGAAGCCGCTGCGGTGGTGCCAGACGAGCATCAAGATGCTACTACTCTATATGGGGTGCATGCAGAGGAGCTACAAAATGAAACAGAGGATATGTGTTTAAACGGAGAGCTCTATATAGATATAGGAAGTTATGCTGAGTTATGCGAGGATGAGAGAGAGATCTCTTAAAGCCACAAATATTGTATTTGAACAATTTTGCTCCGTGTTGTAAAAGCTCTGGCTCTCTAAGTACCTTCCATGGTGTATAACGCTCTTTTCTACTCGCGCTCACATCTTTTGATTGAAAATTCTGAGTTTTCGACTTGCCTCTTCTATCACTCAATTCATTGCGTCATTGTATTTATATGCGTCATTACGTCATTGTATTTAATGGTCTTTGCATCATTGTCTACTCTATTCATTCAATATTAAGTTTAAATATTCGTGTGTTTAATGTAGGTATGGATGATGAGGAGTTTCTTTCTTCTTTGTCACCGCAGCAGAGACAGTGGTACGTGGAGCATCATCGCTCTGGCGCATCATCGCGCGTTCCTACTCCATCCGCATCTCCCTCTTTTTCGGAGCATTCGGCGCGCTCCGAAGCTTCGGCGTCGACGAGACGAGCTTCACACTGGTCTAGACACCGGCGCTCTAGTGGTGGCGGTTGTTGTGAGGATTCCGCCACCGATGCCTCCACACCGCCTCGTTTTCGACGAGGCTCTTTACCCTCCCCTTCTTTGCTCGCCCCCACACCAGCCACAACATCGCCATCTACGCCAGGTTTTGCACGGGTGACTATTCCTAGAAGCTACACACCTCTACCTACTCCGCCAGGAGCCACCCCACTCGACACTCCTCGCTTCGGGGCCCAGACGCCGGTGGAGACACCTGACATCCGTACCCCCATCGACACGCCGCTAGAGACCCCTGCCGGGACACCCAGGTTCACTCGTCACCGGCCAGAGGGCTTGTCTTACTCCATCGACTTCAGCGGCGGCATCATCATGGATGATGACGGCAAGAAGGTGATCTCGCGCATGCGTGGTCTTTGCTCTCAGCTGTTTAGACACTACATACTAAACAAATGGAGTGAAGTACCAAGTGATTTAAAAAATAGAGTCATCAGCATACTTCATGATGAGTTTCCCGTTCCAACACGGGATCAGCGCTTCAATGAAGACCTGATGAAGATTCGAATGCGCGAATACTGCAAACACAAGCGTTCCGAAGTGCAAAAAGCAATCAAGAATGGGTGGAACAGGCCAGATTGGCTGGCCAAAGAAGATTGGAAGAATGCGAAGAAAGCAGCGTGCGAGAATCCCGACAAGTGGAAGCAACAAAAGGATGCAGCCAGAGCGCAAGTAGAGGCAGGGAGCTCGCACCACTTGGGGAGCGGTGGATGGGCATCATTTGAGGCCTATTTTGTAAGTGTTTTCACATTGCTCTTTATGTTCGATAGTTTAGGGTGTATGAGTTTTTTAATTCTAACATAATGAAATCTTTGTATGTTTTGACAGTGGTCGATGACAGGACGTGATCCCACACCGTACGAGCGCGAGTACGCAGGCAGGAAGGGCTTAAACGCCCTGATGGACATTCTCAGTTCTCGCGGCGGCATGGTTAGTATTAGGATTTACTCTTTTTTATTTTTTGTATTGTTTTATAAATGTCGTTATATGTTTATACTTACTGAAAGCTGTCTTATTGTCTTTTTTTGCAGAATCCGACAGATACGCCGCTTGGACGCGATGAGACGTCTGACTAGACGACGTCAGTTTAGCCGTAGCTAGATAGCATTAGTTTAGGGTTTCTCATAGCTTATGTATCATGAGACGGATTTTATACGTCTTTTTGAACCATGTATATTATTACATTTGTCACCGCAGTTCCTTTTACCAATCAATTCTTTATGCCTATGATGTTGTACAATTGTCATTATTACATTTGCCAATCAATTCATTTTGCCTATGATGTGTACAATTGTCAATTTTGCAAACAATGCGTCTTGTGGGTGACTACTTTGGGTCTATTATCTACCCTTGCACTTTTTTTAAAAAGTGAATCAAGTACAATATGGTTGATGGGTGGCAGGGCATTCAATGCCCTGCCACCAAAAAAAAATTCTCTCGGGCGTCGCTATAACCGTCGCTATTTATGGCTCTGTAGCGTCGCTATAGTCTTCTGTGTAAACGTCGCTATGACCGTCGCTATGAGCGTCTCTATATAGAGACGCTTATAGCGACGCATATAGCGACGCTCGTAGCGACGGTTTTAGCGACGCTGGGGGTTATAAAAACCCAGTGTATTTCCGTCGCTAACAGTGTCACAAGAGCACACAACCTCTTGTAGTGTAGATATTCATAAAGACCAAACGTTGTGCGAAACGCGGTCTTTAGGATATCTTCATCCACTATCCTTATTTGATGATAGCCACTGTTAAGGTCAGTCCTACTGAAGTAGGTAGAGCCTTGTATCTTATCAAACAGATCTTCTACCCGAGGCATGGGAAATCTGTTTTTGATAGTGATATGGTTTAGTGCTCGATAGTCCACACACATACGGTATGCACCATCTTTCTTTTGCACTAAAAGGACTGGAGAACAAAAGGGAGAGGAACTAGGCCTCACCATCCCTTTGTCTACCAATTCCTGTACTTGCCTCATGATCTCCTCTTGTTGAGCTTATGAGACTCGATAAGGAGGTTTGTTAGGCGGTGAGCTTCCTGGAAGGAGCTCAATGCGATGGTCATCATCCCCTCGTGTTGGAGGTAAGTCCATAGGGATATCATCGATGAACACATCTTGGAATCCTTTTAGAAAATTAGACAAGTCTAACTCTTCTTGATTCCTACCATTTACATTTGATGAAACACTAGTATCTTTTAGAGACTCTTTGACAAAAATCATGTACGCAAAAACTGAGCTCTTCATTGACTTATCAAAAGAAAGAGGATTTACAAGTGGAATAGTGCGACCACGCTCACTAGCATCTATATACATGTTCTTTCCCCTGTAGGTGAAGTAGATTCTCCTTTCAGGGAACTTCATGTTGGTAGCCATGCGATCAAACCATGGCGCCCCTAGGATAGCATCCTCATGTTGGAGAGGAGAGATGAAGAAGTCTTCTTTGTTGACATAGCTTTGGACATGAAGCCTGAACTTCCCAATCAAGGGAGTAACGGAGGCTTGTTGTCCCTTGAAAGCTACGTCAGCCATTACCATATCTCCCATCTCAAAAGCTTGAATGCCCAACTTGGTGGCCAACTCCATTGATATAAAGTTCAGAGTAGAGCCAGGGTCAAAGATGCTCTCTTACCTTTCCCCAAGCATAGGAAAGTGATGATCCTTTGCAATGAGTACCCTCTTTTGGAGCTTCGATGGTGGAAGCCCTAGGAGTCTCATTGCGAGTATTCTTCTTGGGGCAAGAACGATAGCCATGTCCTTGCTCCCCACACTTGAAACACTTATGGTCCTTGCGAAAAGCTTCAAGCTCTTCAGGAAAGAGTTTATTTTTACCTTTGTAAACTCCCTTCTCCTTGGACCGATTGTTGTTGTTGTTGTTGTTGTTGGAAGTGACTTGGGAAGTATTTTGAACATTGGTTTTCCCCTTTGTATCATTTTTGTCTTTGTTTTCCATGGGCTTGACATTATGTCTAGCCCCTTGATGGAAATTGATGCGTGAAGCAACCATGGTGTGATGGATTACTTCACTAATAGTACCAGGCCGTTGAGAGTTGATGTATTCGGCCATCTCCTCAGGTAATCCTGCACAGAATTGCTGCCTTTTCTCAGCAAAGTCTATCTTTTGAAAGACAGTAGCTTTGAGATGTAAATCCCAAAACTTGTTTACGTACTTGTGGATAGACTCATGAGAGAGAAGCTTCAAGCTGCGCCATTCGGTAAGAACTTTGTCCTTTGCATCGCTTGCAAGGAATTGCTTCGTGATGGAAACTCGTAGAGTTTTCCATGTCTTTGGGGCTTCACCATTGCCACGAAGGCTAGCCCACCATTGACGAGCTGATTTTTGGAAGTGCATAGCTACATGGCGTAGCTTGGAGAACTTTGTGAAGCCCTCGTCTCCAAAGGCCGCATCAAATTATTAGATGAAGGCCAACACTTTGTCGGTAGCACCAAAGGTGCCATCATAGGTGAGAAAAGAGATACTCTTTCCTCCTTCCTTGAACTTCTTTAGCTTTTGTGACCTTTGCCATGCAGGAAATGATTTGCGATGTCCTCCCCTCTTGTATTCTCTAGGAGAATAGCCATAACTTTCATCGGAAGAGGAGGAAGGTGAAGAAGAAGGAGAAGAGGGTGATCTCTTCCTAGCCCTTTTCTTCCTTTGTTTCCTCTCTTGCCTTTTAGAGTGATGAGGAGAAGGACTAGGTGTTGATCTTTTCCTCTTGGGAGGAGTGGGTGATCGTATAGAACTCCATCTTCGTGGAGCCACATCTTCAAAGGAACTTAAACTTTCATTTCTTTCTTGCTCTTTGGATTCCTCCTCTCAAATGGGAGAGAGTCTTCTTTTGGGGGTCTCTTCAAGAGGCCTCCTAAGCTCTCTCTCCTCTTGGAGAGGAAGGGAAATTCCATAAGCACGAAGTTGTTGAGTAACTTCGGCTTGCAAAGTAGGGTTGCCCATAGCTTGCTGCAACCTAGTGACGAAATAATTCACAAACATGGGAGCATCATCATTAGCACCTTCATGTGCAAAATCAAAGCTATCAATGTTCAATATTCTACTCTCTTGATTATTGTCAGCCATGTTAACAAAATTTATGTATGTACTTAGTGTATGCTTTGGCAATTCAAAACCTTAGTTGCCACTCCTCTTAGCCTTTGAAAATCGGCTCTTAAGTATCTACACCCATGGCTCAAAGTGGTTAATTATAGAGAGTAGAGGAGTAGGTCTAACATAGCAGAGTTGCCGAGGGCTAGCTCCTTTCGTACTTCTTATGGCTCAATAATGGTAAAGCCGTAGGCAAGTCCAAAAAGACTCCATTATTAAGTCCAAAGCTCCCGAGGTTTGCACCATCCCCCACATAGTGGGCTCAACAAAACCGATAATAGATCCCAGTTCCACTTACCCTAATATAACTAACAACATCAACCATTTATAGGCTACTTAAGGACCTCTCTTCTTAAGCAAGAAAAGAGAAACCAAATGCTCTGATACCAATGTAATGAAATTGGCCTATTTAACTTGAGAGTAGCGGAAATTAATGAGAGTACTTTTGAGAAATGACTTTGTGAGCATAGCGGGTGAACATAGTTGAAGATAGCAACATAATCATAGCAATTAGTTAACTTGGCATGAACACTACTTTTGCAAGAGAGAGAATTTAGAGAACATGACAACAATTGAGGACCAGATTATGTGGAGCCGGTCCCCCCTCCAATAGGCATTTGTATTATGATTTCTCCCATTAAGAGAGACTTGCTACAATACAATCTTTGTGTTCCTTGTGACCTAGGTGATGCAATGAAGATGGAAAGCTTCATGCATCACAAGCATAACATAAACTTGAAGAAAGGTTTAGCTATCCCAAGCCTCAGTCCCAAGACCTCAAACACCTTCGAAGGTGGAGAGAGCTTGCAGAGAATGAGGGTAGGGAAGAGGAAGAAGAAACATTTCATAGGAGAAAGAATAAGTTCCTCACTTATCATAACTCTTGTTGCTAGCATACATAATAGCATAGTAATGAAGAAGAAGGAGATGGCAAGCTTAAGCATTGAAGCATGACTCTTGGTTGGATTTGCACTCCATAGCCAAGAGTGTTGGTGTAGGCTCTCAACCTCTACTTTCTTGGAGAAGGAGAGGGAGCTCTTGCACTTTGCATAGCACACCATGAGAGTGTTTGTGAGTGTGTGTGGGTGAGTATACCCCCTAAGCAACCCCCTAGCTTTCTTGGGTTGACCCCCCCTTGTAGCTCATGCTTGAAGCTCATTGGACCCCTCCAGGACTAGCCAATCATAAGCAGGAGGCATTACAAGTAGCAAGGGTAGCTTTGAGATAAGTGTCCCCCTTTCCCCTTGTAGCTCATACTTGAATCTCATTGGACCCCTCCAGGCCTAGCCAATTACAAGCAAGAGGCATTACAAGCAGCAAGGGTAGCCTTGAGACAAGTGTCCCCCTTTCCCCTTTGAGAGAGAGGGCTAGAAAAATGATAAATCAATTAATTAAATCTCCTAAATTATTATTGGACCCCTTGGGTGGCCAACCAATAGGCTTCAGGCACACCATGAGGGCAACATGAGGAGGAACTTGACAAGTGTCCCTCTTGCTTTCTTTGTACCATGCATGCCTTGTGTGAGTGTGTGGGTGTTCTCTCTCATCCCCCCTCATGTAGCGCTCGCCCCCTCCTTGTAGGGATTGAATATTTGACTTTTTAACACCTCAAGCCCCTCATACATAGGCCCAGTTCCCACCATAAGCTTGGCCGTTAAGCACTTTAAGCTTGGGCTAGGTTCTCACCTTAAGTGCAACCCTAGCATCTCAAGCATGTCAAGCACCTCAAGCATCTCAATAATTAAGCACCTCAAGCATCTCAAGCACCTCAATCTTCAATCACCTCAAGCACCTTAGTCATCAAGCATGACAAGCATCTCGAGCTGGGTCGGGTTTCTGCACGTCAAGCTCAGCCCTAGCTTACCTAAGGTCAAAGGAATTTTACACACATTATTGAAGGTCTTAAATGAAGCTAACCCTAAGGTCTTATGCTCCATTGGTTAGCCTTGCTCTTTGATAGACCATCTCTCATTTGGGCCCCTTTACCATTGGCCCCGTGTTGAGATAGATCTATAAGCACATGTCTATATCTTAACACTTGTTCCCGTTTATTCTCCCACATTAAGTGATCAATTTAATATGAGAAAATCATTTGGGCTGGTTAGATATTAGATATTAGGTTTTATGACAATTCGTATCCACATATGCTTTAGGTGCATAAATCTCTTTGAAGAAGACTACACATAGTCACAATGCGTACAAAATTGCATTCAGATGTGTAACAATTCGAAAGTCACATCCCAATAAAATGACCCACAAATTAGAATGCAAGGTGAATTCTCTCTCATCGAACCACAGTGTGACATACATAGCCAGAGAGTCAAACTGCATAACTCTCTGCAATGTAATCCAAACTGTCAAGCTTCTATATGTCAAGATTGTTGCAAATTTTTGATACGACCAATGTATCTAGAACGTGTCAAAACCTAAGGATAGATGTCTACATCACATAAGTCTGAGACCGGGTGTGAGAGATATGTCAAAAACACTGCTTTTTGGCTCAAAAACGTTGCACAAACTTGTTGTAGTTGCACCTGCTATAATTCTCATCTGAATTTTAGAAAAAGGATATCACCATTTTGTCTAAAATGTACTGCTTCCCCAACCAAGACTCCTCGATCATATCTATCCAATTCAGTTAGACAAAGATATGTAAAAAATCTTGTTTTGGGAGTCAAAAACAACAAAAACGACCTTTAGCACTTCTTCTATGGAAAATTGAGCAATGGCTTCATGCACAAGCTCTATTCAAGTTGAACACACATGCCTTAGCTTAGATTTGCAAATTTGGGCTTCTCTTACACTGCAATCTGCGTGCACACAATGCCAATGTAGAAGCTTTCAGATACACGAGCAAAACCTCTCGCAAACCTGTGATGCACACACGTTGCCAAGCTGCCCCCTTCTCCTTTTCGGTTCCGTGTTATATCACTCTGGTTTGCTGTAGTTTAAATCCGTGCTTCCATGCCTAACCGAGAAGCCATTGCACTCACGTTGATCGTCGAGTCGTAGCTTGAAACCAGTTGAAGAGTGCATTGCGTGGAATGAGTGTGTGCGGTGCGGTGTGTGCATGCAGGAAGGTGAGAAGAAGAGAGTGCAAGGTGCTGTGTGGGTGGAGCAAGTTTCAAAGTAAGTTGCCCCTTATACCTTGTATATATACAAGAATAAGGTTAGTCGACACTCAAACACTCGACATCCAACCTCGACAAAGACACACGGCCTTTAACCCCAACATGGCTCAGGATGTGATTACATGTGATTTATTAATGCTCGAGCTCACACTGCTCATCCTTAATTCACAGGACAATTGTTGTTTGCACCTTCTCTATTCAACCACGCATCCCCTTTAAGGGGCTCTGTGCCAATTAAGTACCCTCCACAGACAAGGGAGTAATTGTGTCTCTCTCCCACACACATGCAAGCAGTGGGAAGTAATTATCAATATAAGCAGATGTAACTACACCTGTTTGAGGTGCAATTGTTTGAGAGAAAGGGGGGTAACTCAGAGCACGTGGCCCCTCCTCGTGCGGTGCCCCTTTTAGAGGTGCTTCGGATGGACGGGGCTTTACCCCAGCCTACACGCAAAGACGACGTTCGCATGAAAGGCATGGGTAAAATGTGCTCACGCTTTGAAACTCCGCCCAAATGGGCAGAGTTATGAAACGGCATTGGTGAAGCAGGCGAATAACAGGGTTCAACATCACGCAAATACACAATATAATACTTGGAGGGGGGAGTGTTATTGGTTGAGCGGGGGTTTGTTGCTGACGGCAACCCCCTCCCATGCAAAACTCTTCTTAGTGGCCACATAAAAAGAGAATCGTCACATAAATGATGGCAAAAAACGAATAAGGCAATGGTCACGCGAGGTTTAGTTATCAGTTATTTGAACAGATAACTAAGCCTCATTCTTGGTCACACGCAAAAAGGAGCATTAAATGACTTACTAGGCATAACCTTTGTAACTATGCCGAATTTGGCATAGTTGTGAAGTTGAAGGCATAGTTGGGAGGATGAATGAATAACTAAGCATCGTGTGACCATGCAAAAGGCTTAGTTTTTCATTAAATGCTTTGTCTGTGCATAGTTGGCATAGTTATCAATAACTGATAACTAAGCCTCGCGTGACCATGCCCTAAGCAACTAAAAGAGTGTCTCTCAGCCTATAACCTACAATTTACAGCCTATAACCTACAATTTACAATGCAACTATTGCGTTGAAATATGAAAGGAGAATGGCCAGTGGCCAGATGGAATGATGGACGATGGCACAAACGAGCAACTAAAAAAAGGGTCTCGCTCAGTCTTAACGTCGACGGGATCGTAAATGGCGGCTGGCGTACTATTTTTGTGCACATTCACTAAAAATGGTAGTGTGTGAAGGTTTACTTTGGAAAGTTTCATTTCACGAATCACGTACTCTCGAAGCCTTAAAATATCTCTTGTCAACGGCCTGCCGCGCCTGCAGCGACGCAACACGCAAGTGCCAAGACTGCCTCTCTCTCTCTCTCTCTCTCTCTCTCACCCAAGTATGGTAGATTTGTTATGCCATTTCCCTCTTGATAACACGTCTTGAGTTCAACTCTCGTCGGTTAGATCTCTGAGGTCTCTTGGAATAGTTTCCTACGACGTTAAAATCCTCTTCTTCTTCCTCTCTCTCTCTCTCTCTCTCTCTCTCTCACAGCTGAGAGCTCTGAGTAGCTGACTGTGGGCCCGGCAAGCATTGAGCACGCTGATTTAAATGGCGTTCACAAGGACCCCAAGTGCTTGTACACGTCTTTCAGCGGCCAGCCCATCCTATGATTGGAAGGTTTTTACGCTTTCCCCAACTTTCATTAACCTGCCATGATGTGTCATCCTTCGACAACAATTGTTCTAGCGTGCCATGAAAACGTACCAATGGCCACCCTCTGTGTGTGAGAGAGAGAGAGAGAGAGAGAGAGAGAGAGAGAGAGAGAACACGCAGAGGCGTGGGCAAGAAAGAGAGAGAAGGAGGCTGTTAAGCCTGAGGCACCCAAGAAGGCTATAGGCCAGAATGAGATATTCGATTGATTACGAGGTGTTGCAGTTTGCATATACAGTTTGCATGGTAGTTACAAGGGCGTTAGGAAGCCGCGAGATATCTTGGGCTACAGGCCGTTGTGCCTACTAGGATGATGACTGTGTACTGGTGATGTGGATTATTATTTCCCACACCCTCAAAGCCGATAAAGCCAGACTCAGACTCCAGGAGCGCCCCAGGCCCCCAGCTCTCAACTTCTCAATTGTCAATTTATATGACAGTTGATCGCTTTTGTCCTTCCTTGGAACATTTTCATTGCTTTCGTCCTTTCAGTTTGTCTTCGGCCAATATAGGAAATGCAGATTTATAGCGAGAAATTGATCATTGCAATGAACGGTAGCAATTGTCACAGACACAAGGTGCTCTGGAAAAACCTAGGTTCATTGTAATGTAGCGTCCCGGAATTTGGAAAGCCTTTTTAGGGCCTGTTTACACGCCGGGCAAAATGGCACATTTTTGTAAGGGTTGGTGCCTTTGAATGGTTAGTGGTGGCCCTCGATAACTGTGTTCACGCTTGGTGAAAGAGAAACCAACTTTGATAATAGTGAAATCACCTTTCTAATGTTTAATACCGCTTCAAAAACTGTGAATACCATCTAGGGGTTCGGTATGCATCTTAATTACACCTATTTCACATCAGAACACCATCAGGCCTTTTTTTTCATGTGGCCACACCATCTCGCCATTGGAGGCCAGAAAAGCACCATTTTAGTGTGCGTGTAAACATGCCCTTACACACAAAAGAAGATTTTGAAATTTTCTCATGTAGGAAAACGGAGTCTTTTCCAGTGTTTTTCATACAATGAATAACATCATGAGCTTCTGCTCGAGAGGCACCGCATACCTAGCTAGATACGATTGGGGGCAGGGGACCACCGGCCCCCCTGCCGGGCCGGCGGTCCCCTGCCCCCAATCGTACCTAGCTAGGTATGCCGTGCGTCCCTCACAGAAGCTCATGATGTTGAGGTGAGTCACAATGTGGAAATTATTGCGAGAATTTGTCCAAAACTTCTTGTGAAAAATGGTCGGACTTCCTCCTTGTAAACAATCAAGAACCAAGTTACAAGCCGGATATGCTAGTAGAATCTCGCAAACTAGCAGGATTTTGAGCTATTCTCATGTTTTGAACTTGTAATGAAGTCTATAGATTTTGAAACTTTCCTATAGATTTTAATATTGTATATGAGAGGACCCCAATAATTTGGAACTAATCTCTTCAAAGGCACATCAATCCTGAACGAGTCTCCCGAGTTCTAGTGTACCATCACAAATCATAAACCATATCTTCATCAAAGAATACATTGCACGAAATAAAGCTTGTGGGGTGATGCAAAAATATTTCATAATATTTATGCAGAAGAAGGTGGATTATGTGCTAGCAAAGAGACATTATATATTATTTTCTTAAAGAGGGATATGTACCAAGCCAAAAAAGTGCAAGTGCTATGTTTTTCATAAACCATCTCACCACTTCAATGGGTAGTTCTCCCTATGAATTATCGATAAATGTACTTATTTAGACACATTTGAGAATGGGGTGCTCCCTAAGGATTATCGATAGTCATGGGATGGACCTCGATCACTACCCTCAATGCTTCATGATAGATCTATGATTGTTAATAGAATCGTGGCTTGGGGGCAGCAAAACACAATTGTCCAAATCAATCCAGAAACTAGGGTTGAAGTAGAGTGAACAATTACGGTGTCAGGACTCAGCCTGGTTTCTTTTAATTTTGCCTTGATTTGTCAGATCGATTAGAAGACCCCATAACACCTATTTTGAGCTATAGATCTCCTATCCATGGCCTGTGTCATTTGATGACATGGAATATGACTAAGTCCATTTCACAAATAACCTGTCATTTTGATTGGTTTTGTAAGGATAAAAGGACTACTAGAGGAAAGTGAGAAAGTCTAAAAGCAACTAGATCAATGTGCAATGAGTCCAAAAGCAGCCTATACTTAATCCTAAAAATCTCAAAAGAAGTGTTAAAAGCATGTGACACAATAAAAGATTTTTGAATATTAATTGTTTTTGGCCAAGTAAATGTGAGAAAATTCTTTCTTGTGCTATACATAGCTCACTCAATTTGCAGTGCAGTTTTGCACGTCCAAGAGACTTAGTGGCACGAGCACCTTTCACATAGAGGACATTCTACACCCTACCATGGGACAACATGCCCTTCTACATTACATGACGTACTACAGCTCCTTGCCTCAACACTTGAAGGTGCCTAGCTACTTTGCTTTCTAGATTTGTGCAGAGTTTGTCATCCACCTCGACGTGGACTACTTCAACACACGTCTAGGAGGGCGTCATGGTTTTGGTAGACTGGTGCACTAGCAGAGGCTTCCAAGAAAGTCCGAGTTCACAGGTCATCTAGCTCACCCATGTCGGGTAGAGCCGATGGTTTCTATGACTGTAGTCTAGGGTGCTACATACGGATGCATGGTTGCCCTGCAAAATACCCAAAATAGCACACTGCAAGCCATAAAATAGACCAAATGACATACCTGGCACATCCACGAGCACGTAATCGACGTTATAGGCGAACAGAGGGAGACAGAGAGCGGAAGAGAGCAAGAGAGCGCGTGCAAGCGCACCTCCTCGAGCGGAGTGCTACGCCGGCAGGATGAGAGAGAGGAGAGGAGAGGAGAGAAGAGCAACACAAACACTGGATGCAATCTTCCCCCATGCAAGAGTGACCATTTCCCTCTTGCACGTATTTCATTTATAGATTTCTTAAATGGTCAAAGTGATTACAAACTGACCGGTCGGTCATAAAGGGCTAAAGCTCATAAAGAGCACTTTAATAATTAGATATACATAAAATATAATATCCTTCTGCATAATCCATTATCTGCTAATGTGTTTGCCACCTGTCAGCTGCAATAAATGGATAAATATCAATTACATAACATACCTCTCCGTTGGAAAGCAACTGTCCTCAGTTGCGAAGATAAGAATATGCAAACAATACTTGTCAAAAACAATGATTAGAAATTTGTATCAAACAGTAAAAAATCCATAAAACTAGACAACATTGCTTATGCCTTCCGTCATCCACATACTACCTATTCTAGTGTCCCATACCACTAGAATAAGCAGTATATGTCATACCCTGATGAATCAAGATATCATTGGTCACACTCATCATCAATCTCATAATGTCAAGTCTCATCACATAAACACTATCGTAATAATCACCAGATACCAAATCCCAATCCTATTCCAATTCCAATTCCACAATATAAGTCCAAATCCAAATCACTTTCATTATGTACCCAGGTAACAAAATCATACCAGTTACAGTGGTGGCCAACCACTGCAGCATGATTTCGTAATTGGTGTTGCCTAAATCGGCAAATCTACACCAATAATACGTGTTGCCTAAATCGGCGAATCTGCATTTAGCATTGTGAATCTGTAAATTTTCATGCCAGTGTGCTGCCTAAATCGGCGGATCTGCACAGATAACTGATGTTGCCTAAATCAAAGAATCTACACCAAGATGAGCATTTACACACTGCCTAAATCGGCAAATCTGTGTGTTCGTGACCAATGGACTAGGTTAGACATAAAAATATAACAATTTTCACAGGTATAAGACCAATTTGGAGCATGTTGGAGTATGAGAGTACTTACAAACTGTTGTTTACTATCCCAGAACAGCTTAGCTCACATGAGTAGTTGCATAGCTTGTTGACAAATCATCTCAATAAAAAAAAGAATTCCAATACAATGAGAAGCCATGTCCTTAGTAGTGTTGTTTGAGTATTCAGCGTAGAACACAATCCAGAGAAATAAAATATGAAAAGATGAATGACATATTTGATGTATATACGAGGAGGGTTTACAGTTTTTTTTGTGGAAAATGTATATACCATTGTGTGTGTGTTTGGGGGGGGGGGGGGGGGGGGTAGGCACAAGTAAGAGAAAGCTGCAACTGGGAAACTTAAGCAAAGTATAGTTAATAAAGTCAAAATGTGTTAATTTTGTGTTAAGAATTTGCCATGAAATAAAAGAAGGATGGCGAAGGTGCCATCCTGATTAAGGTTGAGTAATTAAACAATGATTTAACATCTAAAGTGGTACAAATGTATATAGAAAAACTCAAAACTATTACACATAGGGGAGTGTTTATATCAAAATTAGAAAGGATCGTAGACACGTACGAACATATCTTCTGAAGCTAGGATCGAAGTGAGTTTCAAATCACTAGAATGAAAATATGAATCTTGTTACTACAAAAAAAACACATGATAATGAGAGTTATGAAAGTTAGTCAGACAAAGTAATATTTTTTCAACAGTAAGTGCTTATATTGTTATGCAAGGTCGTGCTTATTAGTGCGTCCATGAATGAATTCCTTGGATACCCATGTCCTTTAAATGTAGACACAATACAGTAGAAGGGCAAATTTCAAACAACCGGTTTTATTTTAAGAGCACCGAAATGATACGAAATTTGAAATGTTGCAAGAGAATTTATAACAAATAAATAGTGCCACCTCACTTAAAAGAAAAAATGTTGGTTTATTTATGTATTTTCCACCACACTACTACAAAAGCTTTGCACTCAACTACTCAATGAAAAGAATCAATGACAATATGTTATCATTCAATGTGCATTGGTTTATGTCGAGATTAAACAGCAATTAAGAGAAAGAAAATTACAATAAGTAAAATAATCCCTATGAATAGAAACTTAAATTTCCTAGAGCCTAGATGTAATGGGGCAGAAGCTCGCCCTAAGTTGGGATTGGTAGTGTGTGTTTTGGTTATCCGGTTGTGGACAATGTAGTTTGGGCACGTTTGCCATGCTTCTTTAGTATGAAAGTTCAACTAGAAAAAACTGACAAGTCTTATGTACCCATTAGTTGTGCGAGGGATGCGCTAATGTGCATGAGGTATTTGATATGATTCTAACTCTCAATATTACTGATGAAATAGTGAACCTCTAGGAATATGCATGGTAATATGGATAGCCATTACCAGAGTTTAGCTGGCAATACTACTTATGTAGAAAATGGATCGTGATACATCTGCATGACACATGGAGAGGTTGTGGTTTGTGGAGGATTACCAAAATAATGGAACCTGGAATATGGTGAAGTTACAAAGATCATATCACATATTTGTGAAAACGTAAGGGTAATAAGATGATGCAGATGAAGGTGAACTCAATAAATTAATATCGACGAAACTATCACAAGAGATCTACGAGATCTACAATTATTATTATTATTTTTTATTTTCATTTTGAAAATCAATCATTCCTGAGTGTTCTGAGCAGCAACCACATCTCGCCTTGCTAGGAAACGACAGAGGTGGACAGAGCATCGATAGCAACATAAGACACACTGGGATTGGAAATTACAAGTACTAGTGACCATTGATGCTGCAACGGTTCATAAGTGTACACAGTTGAGCAGGAGAACCAAACTCAACCACAGTCAGTGAAAGAGAAATTGGAATTACAAGTATGAGACCAGATTGACACAATCCTCAATGATCTAATCCGCCTAGGTATTAAAAAAAAACAAAGAAGGATGACAGATTGAAATTAAAAGGTTAAGAATGTCAGATGAAAATCATCGTTGTCGTCAATTCTCCTGGATGCCCGGCATCTGAGAAAGTAGTGGAGTTGTCGCCGAAGAGCGTCCTCAATGTCCGCTGTTGTCAGGAGTCGTAGGGGGAGACAAAAGTGAGAGAGTGAAATGAAATGAAATGTTCTATTACCGGTCTTCGAAAGGGCAATGGGACCAAACTAATACAATCCTTATGAATATAATACAATATGTAGGTGTAATTAAAATTAAAATGAAGTAAAGTAAAGCACTAAAAAAAAACTAAAATTAAAAAGGTCGAATTGTTAGAGTAAAATAATCATCATCGTCGTCGTGCCGAGGATGTCCGACAGTGGCCGTTGTCTGTGAAAGGATTGCAGCCGTCGCTGAAAAGTTTTGTCAATGTCTACCTCTGCAAATAGTCGTACTGGGATCGGAGAGAGAGAGAGAGAGAGAGAGAGAGAGAGAGAGAGAGAGAGAGAGAGAGAGAGAGAGAGAAAGAGAGAGAGAGAGAGAGAGAGAGAGAGAGACCCGAGGAGCTGTTTACTTTGACTTCGAGGGGAAGGGGGGATAATTTTGCAGATGTCGTTATAGGTTCTAGATTCTACTGCAATTTTGCAAGATGTGGGCTATGGGGTCCGCAAACTTGGCCTCCGTGGGTTGAAACTCCAGCGACATGGCAGTGACTTGAGACAAGCTGCCACTACAAAAGCTTCCGCCATGAGCTGCAACCTTGGCAGGCAGCAGCTATGGGGCAACTAGTCGATGAGAAGAAAGGCATGCAATCAATAGTGTGCCAATCTTTATCTCTATCTTCCTTGATCTTTGCCCGATTTTCTTTAGTTGTAGTATTTCAAAAACGAAAGGACCATCCCCTGCGTGATGTGTTCTCATTTCCTACTCACGTACAAACCTGCACCTAATTCAGCCTGGGTAGCGGGGATCCCTGCTAGTGAAGAGAAACCATGAACCGGTATTCCAAGAAAGGAAAGTCCCTAGAGGTCAGCTTGAATGCACCGCATAAATATGGCTCCAAGGAGAAGCTAAAAATTCAGACAGCTGACCAAATGTTCCACAGTTGTAGCCAAAAACAAGACCCAGCCCATGAGCAAATGTTCAATATTGGTCGTAGCGACGCGCGTGCGTGCGCGCATGTGTGTGTGTGTGTGTGTGTGGCTCTGCGTGGTTTGGCGGACTATAGAGAGTGGACATTTGATGCTACCAAATGAGAGAAAAAAAAGTAAATATAAAAATAGTGGGTGGTTGCTGTAGCTGATCGTGCACCGTCAGCCACAGATGAGGGAGAGAAAGAATGAAGTGCACAAAGGATGCAGTGAGAGAGAGAGAGCGCGAGAGCCGGTGCATGAGATTTCATGGCTAGAGCTCTATGACGGGTTGGTGGCTATTGCTGCTGCACGGGGGGTTCACTGCAGTTGATTTCCATGCATGCGATCTGATAACGACACCACTTGCCTATTGGTTTGTGGACGGGCAGTAGCGCGTGTGAGATGGTTGGTAGCTGATCTAGTGGGTCTTGGAGCCATGCAAGTTGTGAGGTGGGTGGGAGATGAGTTATTTTTAGCTGGAGTGTTGCATGCTCGATCTGCGGTACACACACCATCTATGACAACGGCATTGTCAAGAACGCTCATCACTACTAGGGAAGTAGTGTTGATTGGGAATACAAAGCGTTGGGCAGCATGCGTTTGGCATGCACGATTGACTAGCTCTGTCACCTACCCTTCGCCATCCTGTGAGTGAGCGTTGTCCTTTGGCCTTGTTTGTTTGTGCCAAACCTAGCAAGCTTATAAGTTGCATGGTTGCAGCTCATCCGGCCATATTAAGCTGGTGAAGAACTGGTGATGGAATTGCGAGCTTGCCTTTTTCAGCGGGCCCTGTTGAGTCACGACATGCTGCTGGGCGCTACAATATTTCTGAAAACATCAGCCTACCTTGTGTTGTGAAGATGGAAAGGAATGGCCTTGTTTCATTATGTTAGTTGTTATGGCTAGCACCCCTTCATGCTCAAATGGTAGCAGCAGGCGATTATGTGCGTGCCTCTTAAAGGATTTTACTGCATTTTCACCAACTCAGATTGGCTAGACACAAGATCATTACGCCTACCTTATAGAAGGAGGCATTGTTATCATCAATGAGTGTTGTAGCGATTTGAGCAACAACGAGCATCGACCTCTTCTTTTATATATAAATAGAAATCAGGTTTAAGCAAAAAGGTTCAGGCTTTTCTGACTATGAAAGATTGTTATTTCTACTTTCTACTAATCATAGATTAACGAGAAATTATGTTGAGATCTTTGAAAAAAATTCCATAACAGACAGAACAAAAAAAACGTTAAAATTAAGTGGAATAAAAGAAAGTTTTGTGTAGTTGCACTTATCTCAAGTGCAAAAATCGCAAAGATCCATTTTTTCTCAGATGCCAACTCGTAAATCTCTCTGGTTGTTTATTACCAAGAGCGTAGCCTTGTGCTCTGATACCACTGCTACATACGGATGCGTGGTTGCCCTGCAAAATACCCAAAATAGCACACTGCAAGCCATAAAATAGACCAAATGACATACCTGGCACATCCACGAGCACGTAATCGACGTTATAGGCGAACAGAGGGAGACAGAGAGCGGAAGAGAGCAAGAGAGCGCGTGCAAGCGCATCTTCTTGAGCGGAGTGCTACGCCAGCACGACGAGAGAGAGGAGAGGAGAGTAGAGAAGAGAAACACAAACACTGGGTGCAATCTTCCCCCGTGCAAGAGTGACCATTTCCCTCTTGCACGTATTTCATTTATAGATTTCTTAAATGGTCAAAGTGATTACAAACTGGACGGTAGGTCATAAATGGCCAAAGCTCATAAAGAGCACTTGAATAATCAGATATACATAAAATATAATATCCTTCTGCATAATCCATTATCTACTAATGCGTTTGCCACCTGTCAGCTGCAATAAATGGATAAATATCAATTACATAACATAGGGCCTTGTCACACAGAGCTTGGAGGGTTGGTCCATTCCGTGGGTGACACTCTCAACCACCTTGTATAGCAGTTTGCACACTTAGGAGGCCCTTCTCGGGTAAATTTTTTCTTTCTTTACTTACAAATACTAGGAGATATTACGTTCTATACTGCTTGCTTGCTAGCCCACAGAGACATGACCGTACTACACCTGGAAACGTCCAACACGGTATACATAAGCTTCCCATAGTTTGCCTTGATTTTGTTATAAATGCCATTCATTATGATTTGCTAAAAGCAGGGTTTGGTGGTACAAAAAGAGGAAAAAAAAAAATTCCCACCTTATTGGTACTAAAGAAAAGTGGAAACGAGTAAATTGTTTGTAGTTTGTGTCAAAACTTGTCGGAGTTTGTTTTTTTATGTTCGTTTTTCCAAGATGTATCCAATGGTATACATTTATGATAAGTGATTTATTTTGGGACTTTGTTAAATTGCATTGCAAAGATTTGTCAAAGGTATTGTCAAGGACAATTAATTTTGTACCACCACCCCTAGATTTTAGCCGCTTATCTGTGTTGAATTTTTTGTTTTTTGCAATCAGGCTCACTTTCTCTACACCACTAGAGGAGTCACCTCCATGGACCCCACCTTTGACCATGTTAGCGCCCACTGCTGCCTTTACAACTTCTCAGCTACATTCACTCACCTATGGTTTTAATAATTTCAAACTAATTTTAAGAAAGATAGTCTTCGAATTTTGTGTTGTTGTGTTTGTTGTAGGCTAACCACTCTTTGGATCGAGCGGTGCAATTGTAAAGTGGATCTCATGAGAGAGTTGGCCATAGCGTAGCAAAGGGTTGGAGAGCTGGAGCAAACACTTAGAGACACTAGATTGGTTTTGGGCGACTCAACCATTGGGCTCCGTATTGCTTATGATCGAGCAGAGTACTTCACGTGAATGCACCCTTACCTTAGCTACTCCTCGAGCACACACATAGTTCAACTCTTGATATCACTTTACCCTTACATGCCTAGATGTGGGTTTGAACATGTGCAAGCTTACAATGGGCGTACATTGTTGGACTGCGTGTCTCTACAAGGTTGATTGTGAAAGTGCCAAGCTTTTGGTTGTAGATGGATAGGCAGCCAAGGTGCAACCCAAGGGGAACGAGTGCAGTTAGGAGGGATTTTAGTGTTGGTAAGACTTAATAGTGATACTTAGAGATCAATTGTAGAAGAATATCACAAATCAAAACAAAATTGATGGCTAAAAACAAACCAAGACAAGATATCGACACTTAATTGGCACTGGCAATCAACAAATGCTTCCATTAATTTGGGATCTAAAATCCTTGATACAAATCGGTTGCATACATTGTCGTGTATGCCTGCTTATTTGCAAACCCATGTTCAAATAATCCAACCTTGATGAAAACAATCCACAATGGCTAGGTAGATCTTCACCCCATACATTTCCTACGCCTATCAAATTTTAGAATAGATAATTCCCTTCCACATGTGCTTGGTTGAGTTTTATCTACCTTGTATTGATTTTCCTGTATCTTCTCTCCCCGAGGTTGAGAGAGAAATATTGAAACGGCCTTCCTTGATTTGCTTGCTTATGCTTGTGCTTCTCCTCTCCAAGATTGGTTGAGAGAGAAAGAATCCTTCTCATTTTCTTTACTTCCTTTGTTGATAGTTTCCAAGTGCGATAGAGACAACACCTGATGTCAGGTGGGTGCAAGAGAAAGCAAGAGTGTATAACCTTCCTCTTTCCTTCCCCCCCCCCCCCCCCGCGCGCTTCTCCCCCTTGTCCTCCTTCTTTTCAACTTGCCCCTCAAGCTGCCTTTTTTATCTTGCTTCCACCATCAAGGGATCTCGAAGCTCTTGCCCCTCTCTAGAGCTCTCCTTTTCTGCCAATCCTTGGCTCCCCTTTCCCTTCGTCTCCAAGATCTTACCTTCCATTTTCCCCTCTCTTGTTCACGCACCAATCTTCCCTTTTTCCCTTGTTCCTTCACCTACCCTCTAATTCCCTCTTCTATTTTTAGCTATTCTCCCTTTCTTTGGTTGTCATGTTGTCGCAAGCGCCACCATGACAAAGGGGTATGGGCCTCGGTGACGATGTGCAACCCGACATGATGACCAGATCAAAAATGGGTGCCTCTTGAGGCGAACAGAGGCTCCACAGTATGTTGATCAATTCTTTCTTCTTTCTTACGCTCATCCGAGCTCGCCTCTAGTTGCCACGAGCTCCTCTTCCCCTGGGAAGTCCTCTGATCGTTACCTGCACCTCCCTTCTTTTTATTTTTCCCACCCATCCACACTAAAACCCCTTTCTTTACTTTTAATGGGCTGCCATTTATGGTGGGTGGCCTTGAATGCTTAGCCCTTGGTGGCTATGGGAAGCTATTGAAGCCATAGTGGGCGGCCTTTGAAGCCGGCCATTGGTTAAATCACAAGCCTTGATGAAAACACCATATCAGCCAAGGAATTTCCTTGCATGACATACATCGACCAAAGCATTTCCTTGCATGCATTTGATTTTAAGTTGCCCCTGACTGACAGTATCATTGAGAATTATGGTGCTTATGTCATAGTTTTGGATAGTGCCACATGCCTTCAAGATGCAAGTATAAGTGATTGTATTTCGTGAAGCCCTTCCCTTCGCATCCGATTAAAACTTGGAGAGCTTATTTTCCACAACCATATCAAGAATCGCCAAAACATCGCTTAATGCATATATCTCGACCACGATAGTGCCGAGCACACGTCCTCTAGCAAACCCAATTATCAATGCACTGTAAGAGATGACATTTCGGACTAGATGCTCTATGAGCACTTTTTGCACTGTTACATGCACCATATTCTAGAACTGGATCAAAGAATAAAAATTGCAAGATGACACACTAATCGAGGTGACCAAACTTGTACGAAAGTGGCCCCCGATGAAACTTTGACCTGCGATATCTTGGAAATCAGAACTCGGATTGCTGATCTGAAAAGACCGATGCACTCCATAAAGTGATTAATTCAGCCCCATGCATTCATAACAACGTTGACCCTTCATTAGCAACTGCCCAATCCAGCCCATATCTGAAAACTGTCCCAGCTTCAAATTGACATAACTTCTTCATCGTAGCTCCGATTGACGAGCCATAAAGACAAGCATGGAGAGCATTTCAAACACTACAAATTTGTCTTAATAAAAATCACATTTTGGCAGCATCACCACAACTTGGCTTGCAAACAGCAACTCCATTTCTAACCACCGAAACCCACATTTAGCATACATCTCAATATTCTTGCTGACATAATAGCTGCTAACATTGTTCATAAGCTTGGAAAAAACTCAAATATGTATGCAAATTCGCATCTTTCACCATGTGCCCGTAGAGAGACACGGGACGGGCCACACTGGGAGATCATGAGGAGAGGTGAATTTGTCCTGACTTGTTTGATGATGGTGGCCTTTACACTTTGGGTTGTGGCCACCGCTTCTAAATCTACTACCTTGTCCACATCATGTGCGTGTGTTCAGAGTGTCCGTCGATGTACCATTGAGAGATACATGTCACCCTTTACTACCATGCGACATTGACGACCTTTTCCCACCACGAGGGCCGATAGTAGACCTCGCCATTTACCATCCCCTTGGGACAAGTGACGAGGCAAACAAATAGGTAGTCGAGGAAATGGTGTTAGAGGAGGTGGTACCAATAGCTCATTCTCTTGTCACTATATTTGACTGGATGGCTATGGTGTGCAATTGAAAAACCCACATAAGTTCTTTTGGTGGTTGTACACATGGCACCATAGAAGTAGCATACCTTGCATTTGGAGATTCTTTGAGCTAGGGAATGGGAAGGGAGAGCATGCTGGTGCAAGTTCTTGTGTAAAGTGCACTCTTCATTGATATCAACTTTGGTGCAAGAGTGAATGATTTAGAGATGGTAGATAGGTTGTGGAGTGGTTCTCACAACACACGGAATGTGACTCATCTTCAGGTAGTGGATGCTCACTGAGGAGGTTCTTTTGGTGTGTGGATAATCTGGATATTGATCTTGCCAAGTAGGACTATGACACTCTAGTAGGTATGCACCATTTGCACATCATTCAGAGCACCACAGACAGGGATCCCACCATCTTTATGAGTGACCACTCATGCTTGTGTGATGCCTACATACATGGTGAGTGGGAATATTGCAACATGAGAGAGTGGGCTGACAAGTAGACACTAGAGCCTCTTTCACCATTACAGGGTATGATCACATTGAGTAGCTCCATTGATAGAGAGACCACATAGTTATCAGATGATGCTGATACTCTCACAAATTACTTGGCAGAGGGAGATGATTTTGTAGTTATTGCTGAGGAGGGGAGTGTAGATCAAGTCGACTACTATATTCTTAAGCAAAGTCTGTGCTTCAATAATCCATAGTCAATGATTATGGTGAGGCATTTGATGGTCACATTATGGTTTTTGTAATGTACCCAACATTTTTCAATAGAAGTATTTTATTTACTTTGCAAATATTTATGTTTTGCATTTTATTAAGTCAAAGAGCATTCTAATGGAACAATCGGATCAAAAATCGGACTTTAGAACTAATAATTATGACCCTTATTCACAACAATAGGTTGATGGAAAACTTAATCCTCAAGACTGTATCTAGAGATAAGAGTCGACCCTTAAGAAAGAAGAACAATTTTAGGAAAGAGAGAGTAATTTTAGGAAATGGGGAGTACTTTTAGAAGAGAAGGAGTAAGAGGAGTACTTTTAGGAAAGAAAGAGTCCTTTAAGAAAAACAGAGGAGGAGTTTAGTTTAGAACTCTTTTCTTGGAAGCCAAGCTTCTTTTAAGAGGTTCAAAATCATGCATAGGAATCCGTGTCCGTCAAAAAATAAAAAATAAAAATTATAAATTACAGCCGCGAACGTATGCGAACTTATCTCTCCTTGCTTCCCTCTATTCCTAGCTGGCCTTCAGAGCCTATATAAAGACCCCTCTCCCTTCACTTAGAGAACACACACTCTCGGAAGAGGAAGCTCTCTTGCCTTGAGATCGGAGTTACCTTCTCTCCCTCAACCTCTCTCCCTCAAGTTGTTACCTCAAGCCATCTCCATCTCCAACTTCTTTCTCTACCATCATCATGATGTCCCTCAAATTCTTGAGTTCTCTTTCTCACTTTATCCTTTGTCTTTCGCGATACGATGGCCCCAAAGCGAGCGACTCAAATCTCGAAGGACGCTCATGTCGCTCAACCTCCAAGAAAGGTACAAAGGAAGGTGTCAACTACTCCAAACATTGCTCAAGCGGAGATATTGGCTGCGGAAGAAGTTGAAGCTGTCCAACCTCAACCACAAGAGGTAGTCGAACGTATTGCTAATCCAGGAAGATGAATTTATAATTTTGCATTGTTATACATGATGACCGATAAGTCAAGCCTAATAATTTCCTTAAACTGTCCAAGAAACGTGATTGTATCACAAGAAACAAGCATATGTTTTCATAGAGTAGAGAAAGAATTGTTTAATTTATGGTTACTGTTTGATAAACTGTCTCTGTTTGATATTAGAATTTAGTTAATCATGTTTGAGAAATCACTTAAAGAAAATAATTGTTGAAAGAATAGTTTGTTTCCAGATGGAACTCGCGGTTAGCGAGGTGATTCCTCGGTTAGCAGAAAATAAGCTGAGGTTATCAGCTCACTTTTTTTGTTACTTGCGATTAGCAAGTTACCTTGCGGTTAGCAGGATGCCTTGTGGTTAGCGAGATGTTCCCTTGTGGTTAGCGACTGGGAAAGTATGTGCATTTTGCAGTTAGCAAATAAGTAAATCCTTTGCAAAGGCTTTGTTGGTTAAATAGAGAAAGCCCGCGGGTAGTGGAAAACTCTTAAGAATAATTGAAAGATTCATTTTCGTTGAATTGTAGGACTGTCTTCATTAGACCATGTTTGAGAAAGAAATGTTTTGGTGATGTTTGAAGGGCTGGATGAAAGAATGTGTGCCTGGAGTTAAGAAAAGAATATTGTTTGTGTATTTGAAATAGTGTGGTAGTAATTAGAAAATAAGTTAAAAAGTATGAGTGTGGGGTGGAAAGTGGCTCAGGTTGCCAGTCAAGGATGGGTGGTCTTGATTAGTCGAGAAACTCTCCACTCCCTCTTATTGAGAGGTGAAATTAGAGACTCATTGCGTCAAGAGTCGATACGTCCCAAATCTACGTGCCCCTAAAAGCTATGGACCCAATTAGTCGGGTACTTATCACAAGATTACTATTTAGTTTAGACTAAGTCTCATATCATATTTATGGTTTATGGATGGCAGGCCTACCTCTTAAACATGAGAAAAAAGGTGTGTTTATGGATTCTAATTATGTCAATGGGATTTCATCCTTATGTTAGGAAACAACTTTCATTAGAATCATAGACTTATCGGCCTGGCTTGTGGCGTATGACCCTCATAACCACCTAAACGATGGATAGAGGACTTCCTCTCTTCTGTTGCTTGTATCTCTACTTTGTGGAAACGGAGTAGGGTGTTGTCAACAGAAAAGAAGAATAAAGGAAGGCCATCTATCAAGTCGTCCCAATCTTTGCGGGGTTGGGGACCTCACAATTGTTTTGGGGTACTATTTCTAGGAGGTCCATGGACATGGGCATTTCATTCATTTTATACAATAGTGGACTAAGGTGGCCATACACTACTCCCAACTTCTCCTTACTGCTGTGAAGCTAAGGCTAGAGAGAATTTCTAGCAAGAAGAAAGGGAGCACCCCTCGTTGGCATTTGGGTCCTAATGAACAAAAAAAATCATGGAGACATTTCGTGGTAGAACAAGAGCTACAGACCTGGTGGATGATACTGGTGCTATTCTTGGAAATGATAGATGTGATAATGAGTGCTAGGGTTGACCCCTTCATTTGTGCTATTTATCATTCCACCTTTTCTCCCTTTCGGTCATTTCTATTCTTGTATACTTTGGTTCATGGATATTGTATATTATGAAATTTTACTTTCCCTCATTCATTTGAGTTCATTTCTAAACTTAATTCATATGATGTTATTTAGCTCTAGCATTGATCTACTTTTAGTAAAGGTTCATGGTATTCCCTTGCCGTCTTGACTGTCCTTAGCGGGATGAACATCAATTTGTAGTTGTTGAGCCTCCCTACACCGTTGAGATAGATTTGGATGCCTATGAAACTTTGCATGGGTGGGGATTAGTGTTCTTTCTGCACCCCTATAAAGTTTCATGGGAACCCACTCTTGTCTTGCCGGTCCAGGGTGGCACAATCGATTTTTTTTTTGCTTTGGCTCGCCAAGCGCCCAAGGGCCAAAATTACGCGATTGATCCGGCCTAGACCGTTGAGACACATTGCGATGCCCATGTAACTTTGTATGGGTGGGGATTAGTGTGCTTCCCCCACCCCTGCAAAGTTTCATGGGAATTCTCTCTCCTCTTGTCGGTCCAAGGTGACACAATCACCAATTTTTTGGCTTTGGGATCACCAAACGCCCAAAAAGTTGGCGATTGTGACCATCACGATGGTTGCAATGCCCATGGAACTTTGACAAGGTGGGGATTAGTTTCTTTCTCCTACCCTTGCAAAGTTTCATGCATATCCGCTCTCGTCTCATCGGTCTAGGCTGTCACAATCGCCCATTTTTGTCTGTTGTGGTCGTGAGAAGCCCAATGGAAAAAAGTTGATGAATGTGCCACCGTGGACCAACAAGATGGATTACGATGCCCATAAAATTTTCAAGGAAAAATATTATGTGCTTTCCCCTTTCCTAAAAGGTTTCATGGCCACCTATTGTCGTCTTGTCAGTCCAAGGTGCCATAATCACCAATTTTTTGGCTTTGGGCTCGCCAAGGGCCCAAGGGCCAAAATTTGGCTAATGTGCCACCCTAAACCATCGAGACGGATTGAGATGCCCAAACTTTGCATGGTAATTTTCTCAAATCTTGCTGGTCACGGGTGGCACAATCGGTATTTTTTTTCCTTTACGCTCGCCAAAGACCCTAGGGCCAGAAAATTGGAGATGGTGCCACCCTAGGCCGTCGAGACGGATTGCAATGCCCTTGAAACTTGCTAAGGACCCAAGGGCCAAAATTCGGTGATTATGCCATCCTAGACCGTCGAGATGGATTGCAATGCCCATGAAACTTTGCAAGGGGTAGGGATAAGTGTGATTCCCCCACTGTTGCAAAGTTTCATGCGAATCCACTCCCATCTCATCGGTCCAGTATGACACAAATGCTAATTTGTTGGCTTTGAGATCGCCAAGGGCCCAAGGGCCAAAAAAGTGGCGATGGTGCCACCCTAGACCATCGAGATGGATTACGATGCCCATGAACAGATATGGATTATTGTGATCTCCATACATTTGGTAAGTTCATGGCCATCTGTTCCCGTCTCACTGGTCCACGATGGCATAATCTCCATTTTTTGGCTATTAGGCCCTTGGAAAACCCAAAGCCAAAACATTAGCAATTGTGTCTCCCGAGATGATCGAGATAGACTGGCCATGATACTTTGTAGTGGTAGGGATTATTGTGCTTCCCCCTCTCTCGCAAAGTTTCATGGCCATTCGCTCCCATCTCAACGGTCCAGGGTGGCACAATCTCCAATGTTTTGAACATTGGACCCTTCGCGAGTTCAAAGCCAAGAGACTGGGAACTGTGCATCCCTAGACCATTGAGACGGATTACGATGCCCATTAAATTTTGCAGCGATGGGGACTAGTTTGCTTCTCCTGCTTTGGCAATGTTACATGGCCATCCTTTCTGTCTTGTCAATCGAGGGTGGCACAATAACCCATTATTGGTCATTGTGCTTGCCAAAGGGGTGTTTGGGCCATTATAAACACTAGAACATGGCTCCTACAATCATAAGGACACATTGTGCAATGACATGGTACAAATAGAATGCATAAAATAAAACATGGCGAATACAACCATATATAAAATGCAACAAGCACAAAAACATATAGGAGTAAATCAATCTGAAACAGAGTCTAAAGCTACATGCTCTATGTACGGTGCGAGATACACCCTAGAACAAGGGGCCTACGCTACTCTCTGTGTTATGTTGTGTTGACTGCTAAATGATGCAGGCTACTTAGTATGTGCCTTAGCTACAGTAGTTGAAGACTCTCCAACCTTCGTCCAAGCTCTATCATGTTGGAACTAAATCCTGGCAAGTGCCAATTCCTAGTTGACTAATGTGCGACGGAACTACTCTCCCATCTCCCAAATCCATAAATCTACATTTGTTTGTGAGGTAGACTATGAGTGAATACCCTCCGCCGCCGCTGGCATCTCAACAACAAGTACTCGGTCAGCAAAGTCTATCTTCGTGGGAAAATAAGCATCACGAGTGGCCTCATCATTTTTATCTCTCTAAAAATCTCTAAGAGAATGTCCCACTATTGGAAGTGCTTTTGCCTAACCTCCTTTTCCTTTGTAGCCCCTGGCCCAACAACTACATCAACTAACTCTGCCATGCTATAATTCTTTCTAACAAGCACAATTTGGATTTCAACCAAATACGCATATCTTTAATTGAATATTCTCAATGTTAAGAAATGGTGTAATATTGGTCATAATGTAGCTATGGTTTCAAAATAGGAGTTTATGAGTCTATGCCACAACATCTAGAACGGGTTTTTTATGTTCCAAGGCATCTAGTTCAATTAAAAAGTTGCAAAGGTGGCCATCGCAATATTACCTTTGCTCGTCTCAAATATCCTTGCAAGCATTGTTCTTATTGCAAAAGAAATGGTCATACTGAAGATGCTTGTTGCGAATTTCAATATGACAAAGATCACAACATTACCACAAAACAACAATGTTTATGTAGAGATTCTACTTCTTCTTATTATTATTATTATTGTGGAAGGTTTGATCATCCTTCTCACATGTAATTTAAGAATTGATTTGATGTAAATCAATATAGATCATACATTGGTGAACATCATGAGAAATCTGTACTAAAAACAAAATTTGTTTTATGTTCAATCCCCTGAGACAAAATATTTCATGTACATGATGGTTTGCTTTTCATTATCAATTGTGGTGCCACAAGGAACATGACATATCAATCTAAGTGGATACATAACTATCACTCTCTATGTTTTGTTTATCTTGATTACAATACAACTTAGCATTGGAAATTACATCTTGGTATATTATCTTTTGCAACTTACATGTCCCAAATCCTCAATGTTCTTTAAGCTACAAGACTCGTTGACCTTTGTCTATTTGTAGGTTTTGATTGGACCAAAGATCACATTGTAAAAGATGGATAGAATATTGCTATTGCTTCTCAAAATGGTAATTTGTTTGAGCTCTAGCTTAATGATTCTATAGAAAATATTGTCACTGCTCTAGGTGATCACGACTACAAGGTATGGCACCATCAGTTTGCTAATTTATAAAAAATCCTTGACCTTCATTGTTGGCATCTTGTACACGAAATGGATCTTAATTCTCATCCTCATATGGGACTCTCTAAGTTCCATGCTCTTGGCAAATACAATCATACATGTAAACCCTTTTCTCTCTCAAGTGCAACTTATTCTCGTGATCTTTTGGATCACAACATTGTTATTTCATTACATTTATTTTTTATTATTCATAGTATATAGTTTTTTTCATGCTTACATAAAAATCTGAGGTGTTATCTATTTTCAAAAGATTTCACAAGGCGAAAAAAGTTTAAAGTGGTTGTGGACTCAAGAAGCACAGAATGAACATGTGAAATCCCTTCTATATCTCATTTTAATCCTTTGGATGTATTGGCTATATTCATATTCCCAACAAAACATGAATAAAGCTTGAATTCTTTTAGTCAAAGAATCGTGAATCGTGATGCTACTTTCAATGAAGGGACTATGGGGGATAAATGGTACAATCAATGATTTTGATGATGCTAGATCTTTGCTTTAATTATTCTCATTCTTTTACGATGACGACCCCTTTTTAAAGGAGCATATTCTCACTACACAACCATCAATGATGATATTGATATCTCTTTTGATGTATCTATTGATTTTGAGCATGGTTTCAATCATGTTTGTGATGAATATATCATTGATGACACTCTCTCTACTTCTAAAGATTGGGTTACCTATAGTGAAGTTATCTCTTCTCTACAAAAGAATCAATGGCAAGAGGCTATGGAAGTAGAGTACAATTCTCTTATCTCTAAATGTACATGTATACTAATTGAATTGCCTTCTCGACTTATAACCATTTAGTGTACATGGGTGTATAGACAAAAGTAAAAGAAAATGGATCTTTTGACAAATTCAAGGCATGCATAAATGCCAACGATTACTCTTAAATTTATGCCATTGATTATCAAGAGACCTTTTTACCAATTGTTCATAGTACTAATATGTGGGTCTTATTGGCATTTAGCTCTCAATTTGATTTGGAGACTCACCAAATAGACATGCAAAATACTTTTTTAATGGTGAATTAAATGAAAAAATTTATATGGAGAAACCAAAAGAGTTTTGTTGTTCCAGGTAAGGAAGATCTTGTTTCTCAACTTTATAAGGCATTATACGATCTTGAACAAGCTTCATGGACCTAGTATAAGAAGTTTGATATTTTCCTTGTCTCCCATGGATTTTTCTCTTTCTCTTTAAACCCCAACTTAGATATCAAACTTCAAAATTGTAGTCTTGTGATACTTTCTCTTTAAGTGGATGATACAATTCTTATTTCCAATGATTTAGGATTTCTTCAAGGCAACAAATTTTTGACTTCAACATTTGATACGGTGGATCTTTGGGAGCTTCATTCATGTCTTGGAATCTAGATTTAAATGAATCATACCAAAGGTATCTTTATTACTTTGACAATAAAATTTTATTGAAGATACTATTTAGAAGTTTGGTTTGGAATATGCACATTTAGTCAATACTCCTTATCTTGCCAATATGACAAAAAATACTTTTGAAAGTGGTGGTAAGCTTGTTACAAATCAACCTTATGCTATTCTTATTGGGTATATTCAGTTTTTTGTTTTGAACACTCATTCTGATATTTTGTCTATTGCTAACAGTCTTGGGAAAAATCTTATGTATCCTTCTCTTAAACATCGTTCTCCAACAAGATGCATGTTGAGATACTTGAAAGACACTACAAATTTTGGTTTGGTCTATCAATTACAATTGTATTACCCTCTATGCCACCTTCTTTCTTTTGGGTTACGCAGATGCATATTGGGCCTACTTGCACTTATCCATGCGATATAATAGTGGCAATTGTTTCTTCATTAATGGTCGTCTTATTTCTTAGACCAACAAGATATAATATTGTTTTGCGATTTCCACAACTAAGCTTGAATATATTTCCACATCACTTGCAAATTGTGAATTGACTTCTTCTTCATGTGTCATTCACGATTTCGTCTTCATGTTTGTGTGGATGCATGAATGTGCTCATTATTATTATGATACAAGACCTAAGTAGAATACTTAATGAAAGCAGTTGGGGGTCTTACCAATAGAGGGTCTAACCCGTACAATTATGATCATTGTGTAGCCAGGTGTTTCCATGCCTCGGTTGAATGCAAATGTGAATGTGAATTTTGTACAAGTGCAAAATAAAACTCCGTGCATGTGCATGGCTTGGGGATTTTCAAGCCTTCTCATTAATATTGGGATTAACTAAGAATATATATTATTGAAATTTGGATAGAGAATATTGATGCCTCTTTTCATAGACTACCCCTTGAAATTGAGTAGTTTAATGCTTCCTTCGAGATCAAAAATTTCAGCTACATGAGAATAGTTGCTTAAGGAAGGGGATTGATTGGGTTAGCGTGACCATATGAAGAGGGGATTTGTTGGAGAATAATGTAAAAGCTTCCAATTAAGATATCATGGCCATGCGATGGTACAAGAAGAAGGCTGGTGGTACCACTTTTTGCACCTTTTGGTGGTACCCTTTAAAAAAGTGGGGACCGGTAAATCTTTTGCAAAAAAACTCAAAAATTGTCAGACTTTATACTTTTAGATTCTACATGAAAAAATCTATCCATTGATATATAACATGCTAGTTTATTTTACATGTAACACATGAAGATGGGGCTTGTAAAGTGCTACCAAAGGAGTGTCCAAGACACCCCTTTTTGGTACCACCAATACCTGCTTTGGCCCAACATAGTATGGCAAGGACTAGGTAGTTATGGACTTGTGAGAGAGAAGGTCTGGAGTATGACAAGTCCGAGCAGAAGTGCAACAGGGTAAAACAACTTAATGGAGATATTTGATGATGGGGTTGAAAGTGAGCATGCTAAGGGTATCACCAGGAGCAGAAGCCGATTGCAAGAGGATGATAATAAGCACATCAATAATGCACAATAGATCATTGTATTGATATATTTGAGGTTGAGTGATGGGCTAGGCCTTTAATGCTTGAGAATAACATTGAAGATGAGCCACAAGTGTGAGGATAATGAGAGCACCACAAATCTGCAAGCAAGCTGAGTTAGGTCACGGTTCACAACTACTTGACTGACAATAACAATTTGCAAAAGAAGGTGTTGCAGTGGCTCACAATCGAACCCGGTTGGGCTTATCAGTTGTTACAATTATGGGATTTATTTTAAATCCATGCTAGGGAGAGGATCTGATCAACATAGTCACTCCATTATGGATAGTACTAAGACCACTACAATAATACAAGTGCATGTGGGAAAAGGCTAAAAGTAGGTTTTCAAAAATCAAATCAATCAATAGTCCCACATATATACTCTCTCAAGATCCAATTTGTCTCATCCTCTCTCTCTCTCTCTCTATCTCCACATGAGAAAAAAAGAAAAGGATATAATAATATCTAAAATATTACTTCTTTATGCAAATGAAAAATATGGTTATAGAAAAAATAAGTTACCCAAAAAAGATCAATGTAATCTAACTTTAGTTTAATTATTCCTAATGGATCTAAGCAGGCTAGAGACAAGACTAGCCCTAATGGCTCTAATACCACCTGTTGGAAATAAGTTAGGGTGGATAAGTGTTAGTAGCATTCATACATAGTTAGCACAATGTTATTAATCACAACTTTAATTAAAAGGTGGACTTGATAAGGATGTTGGAGTAAAATGACAATGCATTATATTCATACTGAACAATGTAGAGAGTGCTTTTAAAGCCCAGAGCTAGGATGCTAAAGGATAGGGATCATGGACCTTCTTTAATGTATTCTTTGTGGACTTCATTTACTGATGTCTTCGTGTGTCATGGATATATCTATTCATGTAGTCCTCATGCATTATGGTTCCTACTCACAAGTTTAATTAAAAGGTGGACTCGATAAGGATGCTGGAGTAAAATGACAATGCATTAGGTTCATAATGAACAATGTAGAGAGTGATTTTAGCCCAGAGCTAGGATGCTAAAGGATAGGGATCATGAACCTTCTTTAATGTATTCTTTGTGGACTTCATTTAATGAAGTCTTCGTGTGTCATGGATATATCTATTCATGTGGGCCTCATGCGTTATCTGTCATAGGAAAGAGATGGTTCCTCTGAAGAGGTTTATCCTCACACATATGACAGAGTTTTTAAAAGACTTGATGCACTAGCAAATGAAAATCTAGCAAAGCTACAACATTGGACTTATAACGTATGGCCTTGATCTTAGGCTAACGTAAGATCATTTCTTATTAGCCCTAGACTCTTAGTGATTGACTCAATACTCCACTCATATCTAACATGAACTAGGGCTATGAATAGGCTTTAGTCCCTTAGTCCATTTGCCACGAACATCTCATAATGGAAGTAATAAAAAAGTACCAAAAAATGAAACAACTAGGGCTATGGTTAGGTTTTAGTCCATTAGTCCATTTTCCGCGAATATCTCATAATGAAACCATGAAGCAAAAAACGTGTCCAAAGAGAGTAGCACAAATGCTACTAGACACATGAAAATAAAATCTATATGTTATGTTTGTGTGTATGTGAGCCCTAGTGCCTTATTGCCACTTGGTAGACAAGGAGAATCACTTTGGCTTGCTTGGTCAAAGCCCTAAATTGAAGCCCTGGGTTGATAGGGGTTAGTCGTTGCCTTGGTATTCTAGTAGATTCTTGGAACACCTTCTTGAGGGTTCAAAGAGCTAAGATTTGTAGCTAGACTTGCCTTGGGGTGGTTGGCTTGTGATGTGCTTTACTTTTTTTCTATGAAATGTGGAAAAATAATCTTCCATGAGCTTCAAAAAGCTAAAGTGGCAATGTACTAATAGATTAGGAGCTTCTTTGTGGCCATAGACATGATAGACTTGGATGCTTTATTAACATTGATCATCTAGTTTTTAGGCTAGTAGGTTTATAACCTTGCATTAGCCTAGGGTCTTAATTGATTGCTTGTGTTTCATGGATTAAAGTGAAATTTCAAGTGGTTTAATCTTCATGATAGTCTAGGTGTTTCTTTTTCTTTATGTTGTTTAGTTTTTGGCGAAGATGAAACCATCTTTTGGAAACAAAAAATCACTTTGCATGATTGCTCATTGCAGTTCATGTTTTATTAATCTTTGTTGGCCTTTTGACACTCATGACTTGTTTTTTTTTTTCATCTCAATATTCCTCCATGGACGTGTTTTCTACCATGTCACCGTGTTCCGCTTCAGCGACACACAAGGACGTGCACCAAATTAGAAGGGGGGAGAATGTTAGCAATGGCTAACACATGCTACATTGATTATGCACCAAGATAAGGATGTGCTATTGTGCTCACTATTTCCTATTCATTGTATAAGGCC
>NC_140949.1:56453895-56551395 GCF_014529385.1 Adiantum capillus-veneris | reverse complement strand
GGCCAGGCTGCCTGTCCTCTGCCCAAGAAAAAAAATTGATATGGTCGTCGAAATACGCGTAAAAAACAAAGCCTCTCGACACAGATATCGACACGTATTTCGACGGTATCACAGGGACGAAGATTTCGATGCTGTTTTCGATGTCTCGCGTCGAAATCTGCGTTGAAGGCACCTATTTTTGTTGTAGTGTCATGTGCCATCTCTCATTCAGCGCATCACTCCAGGGGAGATTTATTACCATATACGTGTGGTAGTGATGTGTGTGAACACACTTAGGACCACCGGGGCATTTTTTCCCTCTCTAGGAGGTTTTTTCCCCCGTGCATTGTATATACGCCCATCACTCTAGGGCTATCTATCTTTCCATTGCACACTAATTAAAACACTTTCTATTGTGTCCCTTGAGCTTCCTTTGTCTTCTCCAAGTTGTGTATGTTTTTCTACAACCCTAATTCCAACACAACGTTGCTCAGTACTCCCTTATTTCTCCTTGTGTCAGATTGGTACTCAATATATTTTGAATCAACTCTTTCTTCACTGGAAATTCCTGTTCAGGTTGCATCAACTCCTCAAGTTTCTCTAAACGGCTCGAAGCATTTATATTTCCTGACACTTGCAACATTTCACCCTCTTCTCCTCGTCGAACAATAAGAATGACACTTCACCCTCATCACTGGAACTAGAAGCAGAGCTACTTTCTGAATCTTCAAAACTATCTTCACTGGTAACTTCAGATTCATCATTCTCATTCACATCTTCTAGTGCCATAGGTTTCTTGGTAGTCATATCAAACACCCTCTGTTCATCCTTCATGCCATACACGCAAATTGTGCCCTTGCCCGAATCTTGCACAGCACTAACAACTCTCAACCAAGATCATCCCAAAATGAGAGGAAAAGCTCCCAGGGCCAGCCAGCATAACATGAAAGTTTACTATACCCTTCACGTTAAAGACTTCAACTTCCAAATTCTTAATCAGCCCCAAACACTTCACTTTGGCATGGTTTGCTAGTCAAATTTGAAACCCAGAGCTTCCGCATGTAATGAGACCCAGTCTCTCGACACATGACTGTGTGATCACACAGCCTTAAGCACCTCCATCAATGTAGGCCTCTCCCATGCCCACACCTTTGCGTCAAGTATTCACCACAAGACAAATGTTGGGTAACTCTCCCACAGCCAACACTCTGACTTGTCCATGCTTCAGCTCTTTCTCTGGATTCACTAATGACTTCCACTACCTCTTAAGTTTGGGCACCATATTCATCCACTGTCCAAAAGTACAATCTACTTTCCTCCCAATCAGGTCTTCCTTTAAACTGTAAGTTGCTTGGCCTTCTCCCAAAGGTAAATCTTCTACTTCAAACAGTCTATGAGCTCTTCTCTTCTGCTTGGCTTTTGCATCTTCACCCTCTTTCTCTTTCCCTTTCTTTTTGTTGGGACCTGGAGCGGCATAGCCTTCCCTCTCTCTTTTGCCTACGGGCAGCATATTTGCTTCTTTCTTTTCAACCCGCACAATACCCACATGATCACCAAAGGTTGAGGCCTGATTTTCCTATTCACTCCCTTGATCTCCCCGTATATCCAATGCATAACCATTAGCCTTGTTAGGAATTTTCTGGGGAAGTGGAAACATATCACCTCCCATCCTTGTTGGCTTTGAACAATAAGTGTTGATATGACCAAGTTCACCAGAATTATAACAGGTAGGGATGAACCTCCTCTGTGGCTCAAAGACACCTTGTCCACGACCCGCATTTGCATTAGGCTAAGCTTCACATGCCTAGGCCATTCCTCAACCACGACCGCGACCACAACCACCTCCTCCTCCAAGAACACTGAGTCGCAATTCCTGCATTATGGTCATCATGTCTTGCATATTTCGTTGTAACTGTTCAGTATTAGCAACCCTTTGAGAAAGTTGGACTCCAGTCTCTGCCTGATTTTTCTCCTTTTGGCTATCATTACTTTGCACAGGGACCGCTTTCCCATACTCATTAAGTCTTTGAGCCTTCCATTCTTTGTCCTAGTCGATAGTGACTGCTTCCTTGAAGGTGGCAGGCCTTTTCAACTCAACTTGAACTTCAGACTTTCTTTTAATTTTTCCACACAACGGTCCTTCTTTAACATGGATAGAGAGATTTTGTTTACCAAAGCTTGGGCCCATTCATCCAATAAACGCGTGAACTGCATGACACTTTGATTAATCTTTTGAGTGTACCCAAAAATTTCATGCCAAACTTCATCAGGTACTTCAATGGATCTGCATTGTGCCAAGAAAGCTTGCTTCACCCCTGGAGTTTGTGCCTACACTAACTCTTCATAATTGTGTAACCAAACTTTTGCCTCATCTTGTAAACTATATTGCAGCACCGCAACAATATAGCTTGGTCTAGTATATTTTGCAATAAGCAATTGACTTCCAATTTTTCAATAAAAGTCTGTGTATTTTTTTTAGACAATCCATGAAACTGTAAAAACTCATCCGCCATGTTTGATTGCCACAAAAACACTTATATGTGTGACGTCAAAATCTCAAGGGATGTCGATGGATTGCTCCAGTACCTAATCCACCTCACACTGGGTAACTCGGCCCCCGGTACTTGGCTTCACAAAACATCAACAAAACATCAAGACCCTCCAAAGGTTGCAATCCAATTATACGACCGCCTCAAGTGTTGTCCACAATTTGGCTACACTACAGTTTTTGGTAATCGTTCTTGGCTGATTCGCAAGAACAACCTTGTCATGATGAAAGGTCATAAAAATGGATCCCTGTACTCTATCTTTGTTTTGAGTGTTGACGAAGACTCTATCTATGTTGCCGAGCTGCCGTCTATTGAGTTGTGGCATAGTCGGCTAGGGCATATTAACCAAAAGGAAATGAAAACACTTTAGCGTTTTGGCTACTTACCTGTGTTAGATTACACGGACTTTCCATTGTGTGAGCATTGTCTATACGGCAAACAAACTAGGTTGACATCTCTGCCATTAAACAAGAAACTAGGCACCCCTAGACTTAGTGCACAGTGATTTGTGTGGTCCAAATGCCACATAAAACTCTAGGGGAGGTAAACTACTTTCTCACGTTCATAGATGATTCTACAAAAAAGGTGTGGGTGTATCTCCTTAAGCGTAAGGAGGAGGTCTTTTCTACGTTCCAAAAATTCCTCGCCATGGTTGAGAACCAATCAAGAAAAAATCTCAAAGCTTTTTTCACGGACAATGGTGGAGAATACATCTCCAAGGAGTTCAAGGATTTTTGCAATCGAAGAGGTATTCGTCGGCAGTTTATTGCTCCATACACACCTGCACAAAATGGGATAGCTGAAAGAATGAATCGCACGATTCAAGAGCGAGTTATCTCTATGATGTCTATGGTGAAGATTACTCCAGAGTTTTGAGAGAATGTTGTTCTAACAGCAGTGCACATCATCAACAGGTCACCTAGTTCTCCTTTGAATTCAAAATTCCAGAGGAATTATGGACTGGGAAAACACCAAGCTATGAGCATTTACGTGTATTTGGATGTGAGGCATATGCACATGTGTCCAATGAACTTCATCGCAAGCTAGATCCCAGGTCACACAAATGCATTTTTATCGTCTATAGTACAAATGGAGAGATGGGCTATCGTCTCTGGCACCTAGAATCCAACAAAGTCATTCGTAGCTCAACGTGATTTTGAATGAATCAAAAATACACAACAATCCCATTAAAGAAGTTGAGTACAGACGCGTTCGTTTTGAGGATGTATCCTATGAACCAACTCAATTTAGTAGTGTTGCACCTAATCCTCAAGTGCAAGATACTACTATTGCTCTGGAGATAGGAGAGTCCAATAGTCATGCACTGAGATGCTCTGTAAGAGTATCACGTGCGCCCAAGTGGTTTGAGTCGGGTGTACACCACATTTTGGTCACTGACAGTGGAGAGCCAACCTGCTACAAAGAAGCTATACAAATGGACGATAGTGTTAAGTGGGAGTAGGCTATGCAATCAGAATACAATTTGATTGTGGCTAATGAGACATGGGATTTGGTTGAATTACCACACCAAAAAAAGGATTTACCTTGCATGTGGGTATACAAGAAAAAGTATACCGCGGAAGATCTCGAGCCTAGATACAAGGCTCATCTAGTTTCCAAGGATTTCAAGCAGCAAAAAGGTGTGGATTTCAATGAGATTTTCTCTCCATTAGTCAAGATGACTACACTTCACACTGTGGTTGGCTTGGTTGCTATCCAAGACATGGAACTTGTTCAAATGGACGTGAACATAGCATTTCTCCACGAAAATCTAGATGAAGATGTCTACATGAAACAACCAGAGGGCTTCGTATGTGAAACCCAAAATCCAACCACGGTAGAATTGATTTGTAGACTTAAAAAGACACTCTATGGCCTCAAGCAAGGTTCATGGTAGTGATATCAAAAATTCGACAAATTCATGTAGTGTCAGGTTACGCAAGAAGTCAAGAGGATCATTGCTTATACACAATGAGGTTGAATGATGGTTTTTTAATCATCTTGATTTTGTATGTAGATGATATGCTTATTGCAGGCAAATCAATTGATGAGATCAATCAGTTGAAAAAGATGCTAAGCACTCAATTTTCCATGAAAGATTTGGGAAATACCGATCACTTTCTTGGTATGCAAATCAAGAGAGACAGGCAACTTGGAATTCTTGAATTATCTCAAGAAAAGTACATCCACAAAGTCTTGCAACGTTCTAGTATGCAGGGGGGGGAGTCACTGAGTACCCCAATGCAAGCATACTCCAAACTTAGCAAGGAAGATTCTCCCAAGGCAGTTTTGCTGAGAAAGAGAAAATTTCAAAAGTGTCATATTCTTCTGCAATTGGCATTTTAATGTACGCTATGGTACCGACAAGACCAAACATTGCACATGCAATGGGAGTGGTTAGTAGGTACATGGCAAACCTTGGCAAGAAGCATTAGGAAGCAATGAAGAAAATCCTCAGATATTTGAAGGGTACAACTAGCAAGTGTTTACGCTTAGAAAACATTGATGCATCTATTGTAGGTTACACGGATGCGGATAATGCAGGTTGCATGGATCATAGAAGATCCACATCTTGCTATGTATTCATGTGTGCATGAGCAACTATCTCTTGGAGATCATGTCTCCAAGATTGCACGTCTTCATCTACCACTAAGGCAGAATATGTTGCTACGTCTGACGCAAGCAAGGAAGCCATATGGTTAGCTCCTCTAGTGGGAGATTTGGGAATTTACAAGGTTCCAGTACTGCATTGTGATAGTCAGAGTGCCATTTGTTTGGCAAAGAATCCGGTGTTTCACTCAAAGTCAAAACACATAGAGGTAGATACCATGTCATACGAGATGCATTGGCTGGTAAGCGTATCGAGCTTGTCAAGGTTCACACTGACAACAACCCCGCAGATGCTCCCATGAAGAGCCTAGCCTCGAAGCAATTTACACATTGCATAGAACTTATGGGTGTAGGATGAATCCTAGGTGATGCTTCATCAACTTTGTATAGACTAACTATACTGATGCCACTATTGACCACCATGATCTTCAAGTGGGAGGTTGTTTGGATGTAGGCCAGGTGGACGTGGGAAACCACCCTTACTCATATTTCTTTCCCTGGTCAATATAGGGAGAGAAAGTGAGAGTTGACTTACTCTCTCACTTTCCTCTCTACTAACCCAAAACAGACTTTGCTTCTCCTTCTTCCCCAATTCCCCCTTACACACTCTCCCTTGCTAGTGCACCTATGCAAACACGCATCCGCACGCTAACGCGCACTCCACATTGATGAGTTGATGAAGGCTCATTGTGGCCTAGCTTCTACTGAGGAGGTAGGATTGTAAGTCCAAAAGCAGATAGTCAAGGCTGCACCAGTGTGCTTCAAGATCTTGCACCGCCCCTTGCTCCCCAAACGCCGGCTTCCCTAGAGATGCATCGACGCTCACCGTCACCTTGGACCACACCCACTAGGGCAGGGCCTACTTCTTTTGGGGCGTCAACATTGCAACAAAGGCGCAGATGACCTCCATGGTGTCAATGAAGAGCAGGATGAAGGAGGAGCCTCGGGGGGTATAGGCAAAGCACGGGACGAGAGCACGATGGGGGAGTGTGATAGTGAAGGAGGCGGCAGCCAGCTTGAGCCGAGTGAAGAGTCGAGGAGTCGAAGGTTGTTTCTGCTATTGCAGGATGCAAGAAGTGGGAAGAGAGAGAGAGAGAGAGAGAGAGAGAGAGAGAGAGAGAGAGAGAGAGAGAGTCTGATGGGGTGTGTTACAGCACGAGAGGGAGAGCCGACGGCTTGGAAAGAGAAAGAGAAAGAGAGAAAGAGAGAGAGAGCGAGAGAGCACGTGCAAGCGCACCTCCTAGAGTGGAGTGCTACGTCAGCATGGTGAGAGGAGAAGTGAGGGAGGAGAATAATGACATAGACGTTGGGTGCAATCTCCCCCGTGCAAGAGTGAGCATTTTCCTCTTGCACGTATTTTATTTATAGATTCTTCAATGCTCAAAATGAATACACATTGGCCGGCCGGCACAAATGACCATAGCTCGTAATGAGCACTTGAGTAATAAATGTACATGTCCCTTATCCATTACAGAGCAGACAGCGGCAGTGAGCGTGGGGGAGGGAGAAGAAGGTCACATCGCGCCATATGGTGCTCAGACGAGCACGTTCATGAAGCAAGAAACACTCAGGAGCCTGTTGCGTAGCGATTTTGTCCTAGTGCCGACGGCTTTGGTGCAACTCCACCATCGACATGCCACATCAGCAGTGGCCGTTCTCATGCCATATCAATGACGGCGGTGCCATTGCTAAAAAGAAGAGGGGGCCTATTTTAATGGGGAGAGATTTTTCATGAGAAAAAAATATATAGAAGAGGAGCATAGCGTACAAGAAGAAGAGGAAACGAAGGGCTCTCTCTCTCTCTCTCTCTCTCTCTCTCTCTCTCTCTCTCTCTCTCTCTCAACCTCGGTGAGAAGGAAGGGATAGGCACGAAGGAGAGGAGGCTCAACGGCATGAAGGAGAGGAGGCTTGAGGGCATGAAAAAAGGAGGCTCAAAGGAAGGGAGGAATTGAAGCCTGTAGGTTAACAAGGGATAGCAGAGGAGAAGTCTCTCTCTTTTCCTCTAAGACATTCAAGCGGCTCATGTACCGTATTGGCAAGAGTTCAAGAAGGCACTGTAAGAGGAATATTTTCTCAAAGATTCTTAGAGGGTAGCTAGGCAAAGCTTCACAAAGTGGGTGCGGGTGCAAAAGAAGAACAAAAACTTGTATGCACGAGAACTATTATGGGAATTTGAGAAGAAATTTGACCAGGTATCCTTGGCAGAGTAGCGTTTGATGAAGGATCAGAAGTAGCATTCGATGAAGGATCAGAAACAACCTCCACACAAAGGTTGGGATCAATGCATGTGGTGCGATAGTGAAGACCATAGATATGTTAAGGAGTGTGATGAGTTTGATGAAGCTCACAAAAGGAATGTGGTTTTTTGGAAGGATAAGAAGATTCACCTCAGGGCAACAGGTGAGATGCTCCGCTTGAACTTTGGTAGGGGCGGCATGAAAAAGCTACTAGAAGAAATACAACATAATGTTGCTCTTGTGGAAGCAGCTACATATGGGCTACAGGTTTACGCCAGAAAGGGAGATAATGATGGTGCAGGTGCAAAGGGCCAACAGTGGCCTTATGCTTTGAAGACAGCAGAAGAGCTAAGGTAACTTATGGGAAACTATGACAAGTAGGGAATTCTATTCGAGAAACCACATGGTGGACTGATCCAGTGGATTCCCTCTCTAAAAATGTGCATTTATTGCTAAGTCTCAAGCTAATGAGGCTATGGTCGAAGAAAAGAGGAAAAGGGATGAAGGAGTTGCAGGGACATCAAAAAGGGCAACGAGATCCAGCAATAAGAAAGAGGAAGGGTGTTCTCCTAAGCCCGTTCCCGAAGTGGTTATGGAGGAGGCACCAAAGGACAAAAAGCAAGGTAAGCCAAGGGGACCCTCGTATAAGCTTAAATTTGATATTGAATTGGCTAAAGATCTGAAGAAAGTTTTTGAAGAGCGTATCCTGAATAGTCAAGTGGAGCTCACATTGGGTGATATCTGGGAATTTCCAAGCGCGAGTTCCATGAGGAGATCATCGATATTATCAAGAGGAAGCGGCATATACCAAATGAGCAGGAGCCAAAATCAGTTAAGAGCCAGATGATTCGACACATTGAAGTGATTTTGGATGATTGTGAAGAAGAATTTGAATAGCTTGAAGATGAAGAGTCGATGTCTGTGGTGGTTTCAAACCCAATTGTACCCATGGTAAGAAATGTGGATTTCAATGATGAGGAAGATAGTGAAATTATACCCATGAGTCATTTTTCAAGGACTCATTGGGCAAGAGCAACGACTAAAACTGTGGTAAATCTTGGCAACATTGAAGAACTGGTCTGAGCACTTATAGACAATGGTTCAAAAATCAATCTTCTGGCAAAAATATTTCACCAGAAGGGGAACCGGCCTATTGATGTGTGCCATGGTTGGCGGATATGCGATGCCAACATGCTTCTAGGTGATCCTTATGGTGCATGTGCAAATGTCAAGGTAAATATTGGGGATGTTTGTGATGAGCAAAATTTCTTTATACAAGAACATTCCTCCTACTTACTGATTTTGGGACAATGCTACATTATGACTGTGCGAATGGAAACCAAGGAGCTAGAGGATGGCTCGGTTTATGCCAGGGTCTAGAGCCGAGATGGTAAGAAATTGATTCAATTCTTGATTGTATGTGTTGATCATGCCAGGGACAAGGACAATTTACATGTTCGTCCAATGCCAAAGATACGCAAAGAGTTCAAAGAACACAGGTTTGCAGAAGATTTTCTCGGGGTGCCACTATAAAGTGGGACTATGGTACAAGTGAGGAGAAGTTCTCGCAAAGAAAAACCTTCTCTTCAAGATTTTTGGGATTGACATCTGAGGGTTCAGTATCTTACAAGAAATTTAATGATTTACCTAAGTGGGAGAAACAATATGTTTCAAGTATTCAAAGTGAATTGCAGGGATGTGATATGCTTGAACCAGATGATGTGATTTCAAGGATTTTCGAAGAGATTTCTTATATTGACACTATGTCAGAGCTTGAGGATATCAGGCAATACAGGTTACAAAGTGGAACTGAAGTTGTTAAAGTGCACTCAATGGACATGTATGAAGAGCTAGACATATACGAGGCACTTATGCATAATGAGGATGACTTGGGTAAAGCAGTTGAAGCACACATAGAGACGAAGGACAAGACTATTGCAAAGAAAGTGAGACCAGTGGCTACACCTCTACTAGAAGAAAGCAATGGAGTGATCAAAGAAGCTTCTCAACAACCTATGCTTAGGAATCCAGAGAACATTGGGCGTAAATTCACTAAGGAGACATTGCAGCAAGATAGTTTTGTCAATGAAGAGGAATAAGGTGCTTTCAAGATATGCTCGAAAAACACGGTAAACCTTAGTCCAGCTAAAGTTGAAGCTATCCAAAAGATGAAGGAAACATGCTCTTCAGTTATTGAAGTTCGTCGATTTTTGGGTGCATGTGTATTCTACCTTATTTGGTTGCCACATTTTTCTCATGTTGCAGAGGTGCTTTATCAATTGCTAAGGAAAGGGAAGAGGTTTGTTTGGGAAGAAGTTCACACGAAGGCTATCAGGAAGCTAAAGCAAATGCTTCTCAAGGCTCCTACCTTGAGGAAGGTTGATTAAAAATACGGAAGGCCGGTAATCTTAACAGTTGACACTAGCTCAACATGTATTGGGTGGGCTATAGGTCAAGATGATGCAAAAGGACACAGGTATACAGTTTGATCTGGAGCAAAGGTGCTCAATGCTTATCAATGAGGTTACCCACAAGTTAAGAGAAAACTTTAGGGTGTTGCTACTGCTCTAAGGTATGATAAAGAATATTTTATTGGAGCTTCAGTCGTGGTAGAGACAGATTTCTTACCCCACTGATAGGGATGATTGCAAATTGCTCTACTTTGAACATTGCCATGCTACAATGGATAGCCTATATTAAGTCTCTTAACCCTGAATTTTGTCATATTTCAGGTAGAGATAATCATGTTACAGATATGTTATCAAGGGCTAGGTTTGAAGATGAAGAAGATATGCTTACCATGAGTGATGATGTTGGCTTGAAGTTCTATACATCTTCTTATCTACATGAGAATTGCGATAACATTGCTCATGTTTTTGAAGTATTTTTTGAAGAATTCTACGAGGAAGAGTGGCTTTTGATTGGCCGCTACCTAAGCACTCTAACCAGGCAAGAAGGATGGACTGACCAAGAATATAAAAGGATCAAGAAGAAGGCCTACGGCTATTTTTTGAAGGATGTGCATCTATGGAAGCAGCCAAAGCATTTAGGAGGGGTAAAGCAATGGATTGTTTGTGACGAAGCGACTCAACAACAGGTTATAAAAGAGTTTCATGAGAGCTTATGGGCTGGACACAGAGGAGTGTGGGCAACCTTTGTCAAGATCAAGGGCCGATACTGGTGGCAATGTATGATTAAAGATGTGGCTCAATTTGTGGAGACATGCTTAGTATGTCAACACTATTCTAACGTGCAACATAGAGATGGATTGCATCCCACCTATCCACTGGCTATGCACTACAAGTGGGTGGTGGACATGATTACAATGCCAGCAGGTGTTTGGCAAATGAGATACATTGTTCTTGCTAGAGAAGATCTTACTAATCAGGTTTAAGGAAGAGCTTTGCGTACCAAAGCTACCAGTTCAGTATGCAGGTTCTTGCTTGAAGATGGGATTTCCAGGTTTGGATGTTTTGGCAAAATTACTACTGATAGAGGAGAGCTGGATGCAGATAAAGTTCGTGATTTTGTTTCTCGCTTGGGCATTAAATTGGCTCTTACTACAACATACAATCCAGAGGGTAATGGAAAAAATGAAAGAGGACATCCACCTATTGTTAAAGCTTTAGCAAAGGCATGCCAAGGACATATTGGTGATCGGCCTAAAATCTTACCATTTGCTTTGTGGACTGATCGTACTACACACAACTAGTTCTATTACAGGTTTTATGCCGTTTGAGTTTATGTATGGTCAAAAACCCATTATGTCGATAGAGGAGGCCGTTATGTCTTGGACTATAATGCCATGGGAAGAGTGTATGTCTACAAAAGATTTTCTTGCTTTACGCATTTGCCAATTTAAGAGATGTCGAGAAGATATAGAGCAGGCTAAAGTGAAGCTCAAGGAAGCAAGGTTGAAGAATAAAGCAACATTTGATGGAAAGCATAGACTACAATCTCATCCTATCAAAGATGGTGATTGGGTACTTGTTTATGACAGTAGCCTGGAGAACCATTATACTGCTATGTGAAACATGGTTAAACAATGGTTTGGACCATATGTGGTGCTTCATGCTGATGATAATGTGACATATAAGTTATGTGAGCTTGATGGCATTATGCTCAAGGTGCCTATTGCAGGAAAAAGGGTTAACTTGTTCAAGAAGAGAGAAGGTGAGATTGATCTTGAACATCTTAGTTCAGATCAACTTCCAGAAGACAATGATATGTATGCATCGAACGATGTGTCTGATGATGCTTTTGATAATGCTAATTAAGTGAAGATCGGTGGGCATAGATCGGAGACTCTGCAATTTTAGAGGGGGTGGATGTCATGTAGCTCCGCTTCCATGATGGAAAAAATAGCAACGGGATGCATATAAAGTTTATTTGAAGCCTATAGGATTATCTAGCAGTAATAAGGGCTTGATAACAAGCAGGTTAAATGCTAAATGTATGTCAAATGTGGCTTTAAAGGGCCAAAAGTTGTCTTGATAATGCTACAAAAGAGTATGATTGAAGTGATCACAGATAAGAGTTTGTAGACTAAACTTGCAGTACTCGAGGTGCTCTATGGGCGTGTCTTTACGGCTAGTCAATTGGAGCTACGGAGAGGAAGTTATAGCAGTTTCAAGTTTGAGCAGTTTGCAAATGTGTATCGAATTAGGAATCTACAGATGAGGGATCAGGGATGAAGTGAATGAATGGTCCTGAGGTCCTCGTCTTGTGGAGCACGTCCGTCTTTTCAGATTGGCAATCATAGCTCTGGTTTCCAAGATAGTGTCCGTTTAGGTTTCATCAGGGGTCAGTTATGTACCAGATTGGTTGCCTCGGTTAATGTTCCATCTGAAGGTTTTACAGCATCAACAGGGTTTGTATGCAAACTATATAATGTGTGAAGGCCATAGGAATTGATGGCTTGTCAATCGGAGCTTGGAACAGCAAGATATTAAAGTTTAAGTTGGTGGCAGTTGTCGATAGTGAGATACCATGTGAAATATTTCCAGCTTTGGCAGAATTGGATTGTGCATCCACAACAGAGTCCAAGTGAGGTGGAGTTCTTATGAGTCGAAGCTGATAAGTTGAGCTTCTGATGTGGTTTGTCATACTAGAAATCTAAGAAACATGGAGCAAACTGCAAAACAAGGAAGTTATGGGTTGTTTCAACCAAATGTGAAGGGAAGGCCTTTCGTCAAATTCAATCACCTATACTTGAATCTTGGGGCATGTGGCACTATTAAAGGCTCTAAAATGGGTACCAAAATTCACAATTATGTTCTCAGTCTTTAGCTACTGCAAATGAATGTCGTGTGAGGCAATGCCTTGGTAAGTGTGTAAGCCAAATAAGGTGAGCATGGCTGCCCAAAGGGGTGGCTGCCCATAAAAATAATGGCCATGGCCGCCTCTTGGGAAGTGGCCGCCCCAACAAAGGGGTTTATTGTGTAAAAGGAAAAAGAAAAGGGAGCATGGCGGGCAGACAGCGGCAGTGAACGTGGGGGAGGGAGAAGAAGGTCAGATTGGGCCGTATGGTACTCGGACAAGCATGACCATGAAGCGAGAAACGATCAAGAGCCCTGTTGCACAATGATTCATCCCAGTGCCGACGGATTTGGCGCAACTCCACCACGGACATGCCATGTCAGCAGTGGTCGTTCCCATGCCACGTCAATGACGGCGGTGCCATTGCTAAAAAGAAGAGGGGGGCTATTTTAAGGGGGAGAGATTTTGCATGAGGGAAAAAAAATATAGAAGAGGAGCTTAGCGTACAGGAAGAAGGAAACGAAGGGCTTTCCTCTCTTTCTCTCTCTCTTGACCGCGGTGAGCAAGAAGGGAAGGGCACGAAGGAGAGGAGGCTCGAGGGCATGAAGGAGCGGAGACTTGAGGGCATGAAGAAAGGAGGCAGGAAGGGAGGAATTGAAGCCCGTAGGTTAACAAGGGATAGCAGAGGAGAAGTCTCTCTTTTTTCCTCTCTCTCTCTCTCTCTCTCTCTCTCTCTCTCTCTCTCTCTCTCTCTCTCTCTCTCTCTCTCTCTCTCTCTCCATATCTTGGATTTTCATGGCAAAATTCAAAGGCTACATATGAGATCTTGAAGCCAACGTGGTGGTGAAGCGTGACAAAGAAACTTTGCCGCCATCTTTAACACCATCACGGGGAAGGATGAGACTAAGAGAAGAGCTTAAAAAGTTCTCGATTGCAAAGAACACAAGAGATTTGAAAACTTAAGGACAATTGAAGTGAGAAAGGCAGCAAGCAAGGAGGTATTTTTGCAGACAAAGGAGGCTTAGGCAAAGCTTCGCCGTTGATTTCTTCTTCGACATCTTCAAAAGCATTACGAGCATCGACGAATGCTCAAACTAAGTGCAGACTAAATTAATTTGTCCTAGCTTTTTTAAAGGGAGCTTAAACTCCTTAACCTCAATTAATTGAGTTTACGGTGCTCTTAACAGCACTCCTTGACAAACGTGTGTAGGTTCTTGATTGTGTTAGTAAAATCAATTGGTTTCATGTTTCGTTTGCATTTCTCATCAACAATTACTCTATTGTGCAGTGTGACACACACTTTCTCTCTCTCTTTTCCCACAGCTAGCAGCCCAGTGCTGACCCGGCTCGCCTTTTGAACCCAATGCCATTTGGAAGTTCTTTGAGAAGAACTATGAGCATACCGACCTTGTTTACCAAGTTCCCCTGATCAAGAAATTGGTAAACACCACTATGCATGAGGGTCAATAATCATCCAAGTTTTTAGAAACTTGGTAGACACTTATAGACAAAGTACTCATATCAGGGCTAGCCATCCCTAAAGAGCTGCAGTCTATGCTCTTGTTGGCCTCCCTTCCCGCATCATGGAGAGCCTTCATCGCTACACAATCCATGGCAAAAAATCTACAGCTACAAAATCTAGTAGCAAAGATTCAACAAGAAGAAACCCTTTGCGACCACACCAACGGCTCACAAAAGTCCACGGTGTTATTCACTATGGCTAAATCTCACAAACCTCACCCTAGCAAGAAGTACAACCACTCTGACCCTCCTCGTCAACACCACAACCATGGCAAGAAGCATCAACTAAGCCCCAAGCAATGGTCATATTGCCAAGGATTGTCGGCAACCCTGAAATCAATGTAATTTTCGCTCTTCTGCTGCATATTATCATTTTTATCCCTCTTACCCTCAAGGAAGACTAGGCCCCTTTTGTCCTCACCTTCTTCTCATGGCCAAGCTCATTATGATGCTATCTCTCCATTTGATACCATTCTTATCCTATGCAATTATATGCCACTACTATCCATACTTCATCCTCTAATCTCTCACTACTTGACACTGGTGCCACCCACCATATGACCTATCAATTTCCTTGGCTTTAAAATTTAACCTATCTCGATACTCCTCTAGAAGTTTGTCTCGGGGATAACAAAATTCAACTAGCTGAAGCCTATGGTGATGCCACCATCAATGTACCCAATGGATTGTGCACTGCTATTCCTAAAGTTTATTATGTACCTGGCCTAAAGAAAAATCTTATTTCTGTTAGCGAGCTCACCTCTTCATGTATCACCATTAAATTCACAAAAAATGGTTGCAACATACTAGCTCGAGATGCGAATGGCTAGCATATCAATCTTTAAGTACCTCAGGTTGGGCAACTCTACCCTCTAGGTGATTCATCTACTGCACATGCTCTTGCATCTTCTGCACCATGATAACACCCTCAAATGGCACTATAGACTAGGACACATTTCTAAGCATGTTTTACATTAGCCCAACACCGCCAGCTTGCGCTTGGTTTTTTGTCCAAGCACCTCACTCCCATTACCCTTTGTGAAGGATGCATTTTTTCCAAATCACATCATGCACCTTTTTCCACATCAAACCATCAATACTATGAATAAACTCACATGACCTCCCATTGGACCTCTAGCAAAATCATTTCAATTACCCTTGCTTAGTAAGCTCTTTCTATGTAATATTAGATGGTTAACTTGTGTGATGACTAGCCTTCACAACTCTCATTATCCTCTGCACTTTGTATTAACAAGCTTCATACATGAGCAATGCTATTTTCCTCTACTGATTTGAACTTTATTCCAGCACACTAGTTGAGACATTGTATATTGTTATGGCAAGCATCTTATCGGTTAGACTGAATGGGAATGGCAAAATTTCTACACATGTTAGAGCTCCTATGCCTAAAGAGGGTAGGACTCTCCGCTCCACACCTTGTTATGGAGACTTATGGTTATTGACATGTGAGGAGATCCATATCCCGAGCAAACAAAACCGAGCGAAACATTTTTTCGAGCAAATCTAGTCAAAAACTTGATACACAATGCGTACTTACCTAATCTATCTAAGCTAATAAAATGCAATGTCCATGGTATAAGTCACCCCCTTTTGAACTAAACCAATTGTACTGCCATTAAAAAAGTGCAACCCATTTGGCACCAATATTACTTCGCTTTACTAGCTTTGCTCACAGTAAATCACACATGATTTCGTCTTTTAGGCATCTTTTTCTTCGCAATAGTATACTACTGCTAGAGAAGTCTAAATACACTCTAGCATTTGACAAAAAATAATACATACATCTTTTCCATTGTCTACATTCAACATACCCTTACTTGGGGTATGCACTAGTCTGGCTCTCTAGTGAGACTCGTTCAATGTCTTTCTTCTTCGAAAATAAGGAAAATCTAAAACCACTCCCTAAACCAAATCACTACCACAAGCTACATACTTTATCCAAGCATGTCCATCAAAACTTTACTCCATTCAATACATAGTTGACTAGTTTTCTTTTTGAGGAGGAAACACGTAAGCAATGTAGCCATCTTACATAGTTGTCTTTTCCAAAATGTCTACAACCTTTTACACAAAAAATAGGGCAACATATAGATTAATCTGCAATGGAAGAGCATCAATGATTTTAGGAACACTTTTGGTGCTCACAAGGTCTGGTTGTATACTTCCATCTTCAAAAATGATTGGTGATATCTTGGAACCAACCAAAGATGTAGCTTGATTCTCAGTGGCCTCAACCTTGTAGTACTATGACACCTCGTGATCTAGCAAATAAAACAACTTATTTGCTTCATTGCAGGCACGTTCAAGCTTTAGCTGCTCCTTAAGCAATGCTAGTGGCTACAATGCAAAATTTAAATCTTCCATTTTAGAATAATTATCTTTGAGAGGTTACACTTTGATTGTTTGATATTTGACCGCCAAACATAAGCAACAACCTTTTCCCATGTGCAAGACCGATGATGGTAATATGCCAAGCTAGTCGTTCCCATGACCTTCTTGCAAAGAAAATAATATAATAGTAAAGTTTGTGGGTGACCTTCTTGCATAGAAAAAAATGTAAGTATACAAGGTTGATCTTTTTACTAGAAGATTAGAATCTTTCGTGAAATTCAAAATAACAATTAAGTTTGTGCCTAGTAACCCTATTGCATACCAATTTGAGGTAACCCTAGCACGGACCTTTTTTGGGGACAACATTTTGAGATAATGTGAATCGTCAACTTTAGGGAAATTTTTGTTGACGGTTTGCCTCTAGACTCCTTGAGCAGCTACAGAAGGTCTGAGTCTAGCTTGGACAGTCCTTGTGAATTGCATCTGATGTCACCCTCAACGCTATCCTCTTAACTCTTGAGTGGTGCGCGGCTATAGTTTCGGCCCTCTTTGTGGCCCTTGTTTATTTTGTTTTCTAAAAGTAAGAGCCTCTTCCAAAAACTTAATAAAGCTCTAGTATTGCACCTACAATGCAGTGTTCGAGAGAAATCATTTTCCCAAACATAAAAAATTTCATTCCTTGAATTTGCCAAGAGAAGATTTTAAAACAATGGGTTATTTTTTTTCTTTTTTACACTACTTTTCTCTATTTTGAGGCGAATTTTTTAATTTTCCCCTTGCAATTTTTGAAATTGAAAACCTCACGAGTAGTTTGGTTCAACGATTTTCTGGGGCTTCATTAAGAGGAATCACTTTTCATTCCACTCCAATTCTAAAGAAAACTTAGTCTTCAAGAGTTAAATGCAAAGGCCGATGGCGGTAAGGGGGACATATTTGTGTGTGTGAACTCTCTTTTTCTCTCCCTTTCTTGGCTCCCATGCAGCCAGAGAAAGGAGTCATGGACACCATGCGTTCGAGGTTGTGTCTGCAATATTACGAGGGGGGCAGGAGTATCACCAGACCCACCAGATACAACGGGGCATGGGCGGGGGGATGTGAGGTGCAGGGATTTTCTCCAAGGATCAATGCATGCGAGTGTGGTTTACTACAAAAGCACATAAAATACAGACGAGGGTAGAATGGCGTTCTCTGTGTGCGTGGTAAAAGGGGAGGAAGAGCATGTTATGATTTTGCTTCAAGAGATGCCTCTGCCAATACTCGCAGGAGGCGCGCTCTATGTGCATCGCGGTGGAGAGATACACACACACACACACACACACACACACACACACACACACACACACACACACAGACGATGTTAAGCTGAGACACATTTTTTGTGAGTGCTGCTTCAAAGGCTCGTTTACACAAATGCTTCCCAAAGCAAAATTCTCAAGAGAGGCCTTTGATCACTTGACGACGATGAGAAACTCCTTACTTGCATTATGTAGCATGGCCCTGGTAGTTGGACCTTTGGATCACGACTCCATTGACTGCATCAGTTGCACCTCGCTCTCGATCGTGCCCTTGGTACTGGCCTCATTTAATGAGTGGTACGTGACTAGCTATAGTTTCAGGATTATGACGCCATTGACCTCATCAATTGCAGCTTTCTCCTGGTTAGATGCCCTCAATGCTAGCCCCTAATTGAGTGGTGCACAACTAAACTTTTGTGGCCAAGAACATGTTGCCATAATTCACCGTAGTTGCTCAGTCACACATCGCCCCTCTTCCTTCTCTACCAAAGTTGGGACACTCCATGAAACTGTCCTAGGATCATGACACCATTGACGGCCACAGCTGCACCTCTCTCTCGGTTACACTCAGTCACGCTTCATCATCCCCTCTTCCTCCTCTACCAAGCTTGGGACACTCTATGAAACTGTCCCGCACAGGCACGGGATAGTTTCATGGAGTGTCCCAAGCTTGGTAGAGGAGGAAGAGGTGATAAAAGATGTGCTACTTATAATTTAGGTTTGGCCATGGACATTGTGTGTTGCTGTCTTCATCGTGCATGAGATCTCAGTGCGCCCCTCACATGAGAATCATTCATAGCTACAGAGCATGCCCTCTTGACCTTAGACCCGCGTTTTGTCCTTGGGCTTTAATTAGAGTAACTGCTTGCTCTTGCTTCATTTCCCCTTCCCCCTCTACCAAGCATGGGGCAATCCATGAAACTCTCCCGCGCCGGTGCAGGATAGTTTTCATAGATTGTCCCATGCTTGGTAGAGGAGGATAGTTTTCATAGATTGTTCCATGCTTGGTAGAGGAGGAAGTGTGGACAAATTGAATTGTTGATTTGAGCTTTGCCATGGACATTGTACCACTACTGCCATCATTGTACTGTAGTATACATTAGATCCAAGGAACCCATTATAGTTATCATTCACAGCAGGGCACCATGCCCCCTTCACCTAAATCTGTTATTTTTTTTTCGTGGCTTCAATCGGATCTAGAATGGTATCATTTTCAAGCTCCAATTTGGAAGCACATCAATGAAAATATTATCGTTATCCAGTTGTGTCGGCATTGTTGCCATTTTGACGGCCAAGGTCACATTCCCAAAAGCATGCTACACCAGTGCAGTGTCCTTTGGAGCAACAAACAAGGTATTGTTGTTCCCTTGTCCTTTCCTTGTCTACATTGGGGCTTCGTTGTAGGTTCCCTATCCCCTACAATGTTTTTAGGTTATACATTAGCTTGTATGTATGAAGTCCCTCCTCTAGTGGTGATTCTAGAAGATGTAGTCAGAGTGCATCAATTCCATTGCCATTGTGTAGTGATCAGGTTAGCGCGATCATTGAGATAGAGTTTCATGACAAGAGTGACATTCAAGATATGGGTTTAGGGTCTCTGTAAAAAATAGAGGGTCTCTGTAAAAAATAGACCAGAAGGAAGCTACATTTGAAGCCTGAATGGAGATAAAATGAGATGATGCCACAAAGGCATTAAAGATTTCTCGGTTGACACGTCTTCAATGATTGAAGCTATGAGTTTAGAGCTTAAAGTTAAGTTTCTTTATATTGTAAGACTTTAAATTTGTTTATGGTTTTTTTTTAGCACAAATACATGTCCTTTGGTTACCCCTCACTTGAGAATGGGTTTGTTAGTTGTACAAATATTTGTGTGACCGATCATGAAGATTATCTGCATGCTTTACTAGAGGCAGATTAAAAACTCATTGACAAGCTTTGAAAAAGAGGGACAAAATGATGAGAGCCATGCCATCTTCTTACTAGGAGATATCTCTCTTGCCTATTATTTTATGTAAGTGGTCCTTGCCAATAAGGACATATTTTGGTTAAGAATTTATGTATGTTTTGGCTAGATGTAGATTGATGGCAGTTTTATGATTTGTTCAATTCTTTATGCTAAAGTTCCTAGAAAAGATTAATCTCGTAGCTTTTTATGAAGCAAAGATAGAGAATATGATTCTATGGTTATCTTTGTTGAAGGCTTTTGATTTTTGTGTTATTGATCTCCTTAAGAATTTATATCAGCAAATGTTGGGTAAAGGAGGGATGGCAGATGTGTTCCATGGGCGGTAGAGTTGGTTTTCTTATATCTGTGTTTTGGAGATGTCTTGCATTCTACTCCGTCACACCTGGTATGGAATGTATGCATTAAGCTCCCCCCCCCCCCCCCCCCCGGGCGGGTCTTGCTCGGTTTTTCCATTAGCTCAGTAAATTTTTCTCGGTGTATGGTAAGACTCTTGACATGTGTATTAGAGTGCATACGCCTAGTGAAGCACTCTCCGCTTTGCAATAATGTTATGGAAAATTATGGATGTCGATACATGTCTACTAGAGTGCCTACGTCTAGTACGACAAGACTCTCCGTGATTACATTATATGTGGAATTGGCCCACCACATTTGGTATGGATTGATATGAACGAATATAATGAATTGGTATGGCAAGGTGGAAGGTTAACAGATGGTGCTCTATTTGGAACAACATTTCTGACCAATGTTGCACTCCGCACCTATGCACATTTACTTCATTTTATACAGTCCCATCACACCATACACACGTTACACATTTTTCCACTTTTACATTACTTCCTATTAATCTTTGTTACTCTTTTGGTTTTTAGTTACTCATTGTGCTATGCAGGCGTGTACCTAGCGTCTTGTACCTCGCACTCGGCTCCACCACTTCTGTATCTCACAACTGAGGGCAGTTGCTTTTTCAACCCCATAGTATGTTATGGATAAGGGATATATATGTACATTTACTACTTAAGTGCTCAATATGAGCAATGGTCATTTGTGCCGACCGGCCAATGTGTATTCATTTTGAGCATTGAAGAATCTATAAATAAAATATGTGCAAGAGGGAAATGCTCACTCTTGCATGGGGGGAGATTGCACCCAAGCGTCTGTGTCATTCTTCTCCTCCCTCACTTCTCCTCTCATCGTGCCGACGTAACACTCCACTCTAGGAGGTGCACCTGCACGTTCTCTCTCTCTCTCTCTCTCTCTCTCGTTCTCTATCTTCTCTGTTCGGATGCAATCTCGATTGTGTCATGTGATTTGCCAAGTATGTAGATTTGTTTGTTTATGGCAAGATGATGGCTACATGCATAGACTGTCAGAAGATACTCATGGATACAATAATATTGTCTTTCTATCCTTGCTAGACCTTGATGGTTTACTTTAGAAGGTTACAATAAAACAATTTGTATCTTATTTGGGAACGATATCCCACTTCGGATCACTGTGGTGTACAATTCATTATGCAAGGCTTGATAGAGTATTAATAAGGCACTTATCCTTGGCAAAAATCCCAAGCTATCTATACAATAGTACAAACCGATTATTCTTAGATTATTACAAGCTCAATTAAAACTTGTCGCTACCAACTAGAGCACTCTAATATTCTCTCTATTAGAGTGAGCATTTTTGTGAGATTACTTTGAGAATATGGAGGGTGAACTTAATTGATGGTATCAACATAAACATAGTATGTAATTAACTTGGCATGAGCAATAATTTTGCAAGAGAGAGAGTATTGAAGAACATGACAATAGATGAGGACCGGATTACTTGGAGCCGGTCCCCCCTCCAAAATCCGTTTGTATTATAGATTCTCCCATCAAGAGAGACTTTGTTACAATACAATCTTTGTGTTCCTTGTGACCTTGGTGTGTAAGACTAGGGGAACTAGTGCCTTGGAGTCCACCTCCCAACCTCCCACTATATAGCATGGCTCTTAGACCTTTGCCCTAGTTGGACTCCCTTTCCACACTGCCGGCCTTGCCCTTGTTTGTCCTGACATTACTCCCCCCTTAAAGAAGAGTTTTCGTCCTCGAAAACAAAAGTGGGAAACTTCTTCTTAAGAACACTAATGTTTTCCCAAGCAGCGCCTTCCTTAGGTCTATCTTTCCACTTGATTAAGGCTTATTGATGTACATGATGACGCGTACGTAAATCATGATAGTCAAGAATGCGTTCAGGTTCATGCAGTAAGGTAGGAGGTTCAATGAAATCAACCAAAATCCGTTGGTCAATGACATTGTCGTCCCCATGTAACCGCTTACGTAAATGGCTTGCATGAAACACCGGATGAATACAAGAATGTGTAGGTAGCAATAATTTGTAGGCACGATCACCTACTCGCTTGAGTATTTTGAAAGGCCCATAATATCGTGGAGATAATTTAGGTGTTGGCCCAGTTTTCAGACTTTTTGAATGTTCTGGCACACGTTAAAATACTTCCTCCACTTTCTCAAAGGTAACTTGCTGACGTTTCTCATCAGCGTACTTCTTATACCAATCCTGCGCTTGTTGGACATTCTGACGAGCCAGTTTCAGCATATCTATGTAGTCTTGGAGAAAATCCTTAACCTACTGGAGTTTTTCGGTTGCCAACCCCACCATAACAGGTGACCTAGGTTGAAAACCATACATGAGCATGAAAGGACTAAATCCAGTTGTGACATGCTTAGCACTATTGTAGGTAAACTCGAGAATAGGTAAATATTCTTCCCAATTTGATTGTTTCTTGCTAACATATGCTCTTAGCATATCCTCTGGCACTTGGTTAACTTGTTCAGTCTGACCATCTGTTTCTGGATGATTGGTTGTACTGAGGTTTAGTTGTGTACCCAATCGTTTGAACACAACCCTCCAAAAATGACTGTTAAACTTGGGATCACGATCACTGACAATGTTACTTAGCAAACCATACAACTTGTATAGGTTCTCCACAAATAAATTGGCTAGTTCTGGAGTCTTAATCGTTGATTTGGTTGGAATAAACTTACATAGTTTAGTCAACCGGTCTACGACCACCCATATCGAGTCATGACCTCGTATAGTGGTTGGTAAACCCACAATAAAATCCATAGAGATACTTTCCCATTTACCATTGGGAATCTCCAAAGGATGTAAGAGTCCTCCTGCTTTCAAGCGCTCTGCTTTGTTAACTTGACATTTTTGGCAATGCAAGACATAAGCTTGAACAAAGCCATGTAAACCTTGCCAATAAAACTGTCGTCGTACGAGAGCATAAGTCTTTCTAATACCCGGGTGCCTTGCACTTGGACTATCATGACATTCATAAAGAATTTGGCACCGAATGTATGTGTCCGTCGGTACACAAACTCTCCCCTTATGGAATAGGTACCCATTGTCGATGGTGAAATGCTTCCGTCGTTGTAGTTCATCACTCGATAGAGGAGAACTATGTGTGGAGGTTAACGCGACACTAACATCATTGGAGTGAGAAGGATCCGTCATTTGTACATGGCTCCACACTTTGGAATATGCGTCATCATGCTCATATTTGCCCTTTAAAGAATCCAAAAATTCACCTACGAAGTTCCGTGAACAACAGAGAATTGATCTCTGGCATACAACTTGAAGCGTCAGCCACCACATTGTATCGTCCTTTACGATACCGGAGCTTGGCGTCATATTCCTGAAGGATCTCAGCCCACCTAGCTTTCCAACCCTTCAAATCCGTTTGTTGTGTAAACCATTGGATGCTTTCATGGTCAAACACAATCTCAAACTGAGCATCATACAAATAATGTCGCCATGTTTTTAAGGCAGACACTATTTCATAGAGTTAGCGTTCATAAGTAGAGTAGTTCTGCTGTGTTGCATCCAGCTTCTTGCTTTCAAATGCAATTGGCTGCCCGTCTTGTAACAGGATTGCTCCAATAGGACGATCACTGGCATCCGTTTCCAAAACGAATGGTTTCAAAGGATCTACAATAGCTAGTATTGGAGCTGTAGGTAATGCATCCTTGAGCATATCGAAACTATGCTGTTGAGCAGGTCCCCACTGAAAAGCTTTGCCTTTGCCTTTCAGTTGGCCCGTCATGGGAACAATAATATTAGCATAGTTTTTAACGAACCTTCAGTAAAAACTTGCAAATTATAAAAAAATATGTAACTCTTCTAGATTTTTAGGAGAAGGCCACTGCCGGATTGTATCCACTTTGGATTGATCCATATGTAGCCCATTAGCTGAAATAACATGCCCAAGATAGTGAATTTCTTCTTTCAAAAAATCTCACTTAGATTCCTTGGCATATAATTGATTTGTTCATAACAATTCGAACACCTCCCTCAGATGTTGTAAGTGTTCTTCTTTAGAAGCACTGTAGACTAGAATGTCATCGAGAAAAACGATGACAAATTTTCCCAAATACGGCTTCAAGACACTATCCATAAGTGTCATGCATGTTGCGGGCGCATTGGTTAACCCAAAGGGCATATCCAAAAACTCGTAGTGTCCAAACCTTGTTCGGAATGCAGTTTCGGGTATATCAGCAAGTCGAATACGGACTTGGTGATAACCTGACCGCAAGTCTATTTTTGTAAAAATACGAGCATGAGTGAGTTTGTCGAACAACTCATCCACGCGTGGCAATGGGTGCTTGTTCTTAACAGTAACCGCATTTAAGCCACGGTAGTCTATGCACATGCGTATACTGTCGTCTTTTTTCTTCACTAATCCGAATGCCGAATTCCAAGCCGGGAAAGTGACCACCAAGCAATCAAAAACACAGTGAATAACTTGCAGCAAAAAATACACTTGAAAGTACCGAGTAATTGGGAGTGCTGACAACGTCATCAGATGCCGACGTCAAAGTGGTGAAATTAAGTTGCGATCGAAGGACGGTGTGAAAAACTTGTTGTTCAATTCGAAATCCAAATACTTGTCGTTCAATTTTCAAGCTTGAAATTCAATCAGCTCGTAGCCGTTCGTGGCTTGAAGCTCGAAAACCAGCCGTAGTCCTAGCCGATGGTGGTGTGAAGGTCGAAATCCACACTCTTGTTCGCGGCTTGAAGGTCCTCACCACGCGAGCCAAGGGGCGTATGAGGGCCAAGAAGCCTAGGAGGGCAAGAGGGTTGGCCAAGTGTATATGGGCAATCCCTAAGTGGTCGAAAAAAAAATAAATTGACGGGCTGCTGCTGCAGGCTTTTGACGACAGCACGAGGGAGAAGAAGCTCCGAAGGTGGGCTATGGCGGGGGCTGTTGAGGCCGAGCCAAGCACGAAAAAGCTCTAGCTTGTGCAGGCGCTCCCAACGAGCCCGGCGTGGTCCCGTTTTCTCCTGCTCAAAAAAGCTCCCCCCCCCCGCCCCAAGTTGGGGTGCCTACATGCGTCTGAGTTCGGCTCCCCTTTTTCTAAGCTCGTGCAAGGCTTTGTGTGGCTCAAAAGCACCACGCCTGTCTTTTCCCAAAAATAGGAAACTTGGCTCTTGATACCAATGTAAGACTAGGGGAACTAGTGCCTTGGAGTTCACCTCCCAACCTCCCACTATATAGCATGGCTCCTAGCCCTTTGCCCTAGTTGGACTCCCTTTCCACACTGCCTAGCTCGGCCTTGCCCTTGTCTAGTCCGGCCTTGCCCTTGTCAATCCTGACATGGTGATGCTATGAAGATGGAAAGCTTCATGCATCATGAGCTTAACATAAACTTTGCAAAAAGCATTAACTATTCGGTCCAAGCCTCAGTCCCAAGGCCTCAAACACCTTCGAAGGTGGAGAGAGCTAGCGGAGAATGAGGGTAGGAAAGAGAAAGAAGAAACATTCCATAGGAGAAAGAAATAGTTCCTCACTTATCATCACTCTTCTTGATTAGCATAGCATAATAGCATAGTAATGAAGATGAAGAAGATGGCAAGCTTAAGCATTGAAGCATGGCTCTTGGTTGGATTTGCATTCTATAGCCAAGAGTGTTGGCGTAGGCTCTCCACTTCTCAACAAGCTTGGAGAAGGAGATGGAGCTCTTGCATTTTGCAGTCCACACAATGAGATAATATGTGTGTGTGTGTGGGAGATTATACCCCCCCTCTCATGCTTGGTCACACCTCTCTCTCTCTCTCTCTTATATTATTTTATTAGTTTCTTTGGATATGGTCCTCTTTTTTTTCTTTGAGCGAAAGAACTTAATTATTTATTTTTATGTATCTAAATTCTCATTGGACCCCTTTAAAACCTATCCAATAGCATTCAAACACATCATGAGGGCTACATGTGGAGGATCATTTGAACATATCTCTTTTATGCTTATTAAGTCATTTGGTTGAATTGAATACTTCAAGGACGTATTCAATCAAGCATGACAAGTTCATGTCTCTTGAGAGTTATCTTTGAATTGAATACTTCAAGAACTTTAATCATTTAAGCATGTGAGAAACACCTCAAAATTTTGGGTAAAGTTCCCACTAAAACTTAGCATTCCAACAAGCACCTCATGCTTGGGTAGGATTCCCACCTCAAGGTCAGCCCTAGCTTGCGTAAGGTCAAAGGACTTTTGAAGACTAACTTTTGGAGGTCCTTAATGAAGCTAACCCTACGGTCTTTAAGCTCCATTAGGTAGCATTGCTCTTTGACATACCATCTCTCATTTGGACCCCTTTACCATTGGCCCCGTGTTGAGATAGATTCGTAAGCACATGTCTATATTCTAACCCTTGTTCCCATTTATTATCCCACATTAAATGATCAGTTTAATATGAGAAAATCATTTGGGTTGGTTAGATATTAGATTTTATGACAAGGTATGTAATGAAAATGAAAAATGATTTATTTACTGCAGGTGATAGATGGGAAAAACTAAGGGTTATGCGAAAGGATAGCATATTTATGGACATTTTCATTATTTAAGTGCTCTTTATGAGATATGGCCATTTATGCGTGGCCGGCCAGTATGTATTCACTTTGAGCATGCAAAAATTCTATAAATAAATACATGCAAGAGGAAATTGCTCACTCTTGCATGGGGGGAGATTGCACCCAGTGCTCGTGTCTATTCTTCTCTCCTCTCCTCTCTTCTCTCTCGCCGTGTAGGTGTAGCACTTCTCTCTAGGAGGTGCATTTGTACATGCGCTTTTTACTCTCTCTCGCTCTCTGTCTCTCTCTGATCACGAGTAGTTTTGATTATGTGCTATGGGATTCACCAGGTATGCAGTTATGTTAGTTTTATGGCATGTGCTATGTTTTTTTCCATGTTTTGCAGGCACACCTCGTCCTCCGTCTGAAGCAATTACACCTCCGAGTTCAATATATATACCACTGTTCTAAAGCTCCAATATGTGCACGTGGGTTTTACCTTGCTGCTATGTGGCATCACCAAGCCACGCCTCCCCATTGAACCCCCTTAAACCCACATGAAAAACACAAAAATATATTTGTTTTTGCCATAAATGTCTGCTCTGGACTCCAAATTGAGTGCCGGAAGTCCTGATCGGACCTCGACCTTGTCAAGCATCATCAAAGCACCAAATTTCCACAAATTGAGCAAAACCTCATCATTCTTCCAATCTCACCTACATCCAAAGGTTTGTCGAAACTCAAAAATTCCTCATAACTGGTTTTGATGAGAGTTCAAAAACATTCGATACAATCACGACAACCAAGCCCATGCATCTAACATTGTTTTTGACATAGAACTCATTTGATTCACCATTTGCGACCAAACCTGGCAAAATAGAGCAAAGGGAATTTGACGATCAAATTTTCTCACCATGCCCCGCAAAACGATACTCCAACTTTTTAAAGAGAGCCAACTAAACTTGGAAGGCCCTTCAAAATTGTATCTACGGCACCATACCCTCTTCATCATATGAGTAGAACCATTGCAACCCACTAAGCATGCGGGATTTTGGACAGCTATGAGCATGCAAGTACCGGACTCCAAAGTGTACATCGGTATTTATAAGAAAGGAGGGGGGGGGGGGGGGGGGGGAACATTAGGTTTATTTGCCGCAGGGTGGGATGGATGCGATCAACGATCCTCATGAAAGGGGGGAGCATAGCGAGATCATGGCCGCCGCCTTGTAAAAACTAATCTCGGGATGTCGTACCCCCTTATGGCTTGGATTGGAACCCTCGTGGGTGATGTAGGAGGCAAACTCCCTAACCATTACGTCCATGCACGTTTCTTGCAATGAATACAAGGCCACAAAACAAAATTTTGGGATTAAAACTAATCTTGGGATGAAAACTAATCTTGAGTAATTTTTTTAAAGATTGACATACGTGGTGCCCCCCCTTTGATGCGCACCACTGATCCCATCCACCTCCACCCCATGGTAGATAAACCTGAGGGGGAGAGAACTTGTGGAATTTTTTGACAGTGCAATCCCTCCTATAGTTAGAACTAGTACGGCCAATCGTCTTCGGCGGCCTCTCTCTCTCTCTCTCTCTCTCTCTCTCTCTCTCTCTCTTTATCGTGCACATGGTAGATTAATATGAGGGGGAGAGAACTTGCCGAATTTTTTGACAATGCAATCCCTCCTAGAGTTAGAACTAGTACGGCCAACCGCCTTCGGTTGACGCACGTGGTGCCCCCCCTTTGATGCGCACCACTGATGCCATCCACCTCCACCCCGTGGTAGATAAACCTAAGGGGGAGAGAACTTGTGGAATTTTTTGACAGTGCAATCCCTCCTATAGTTAGAACTAGTACAGCCAACCGCCTTCGGCAGCCTCTCTCTCTCTCTCTCTCTCTCTCTCTCTCTCTCTCTATCGTGCTCATGGTAGATTAATATGAGGGGGAGAGAACTTGCAGAATTTTTTGACAATGAAATCCCTCCTAGAGTTAGAACTAGTACGGCCGGTTGCCTTCGACGGCCTCTCTCTATCTCTTTCTCTCTCCCTCTTTATCATGCGCAGAGGAGCTTCTCTCATTTTTGGACTTTAGCCTTCATCTCACAGTTTTTGACACGTGTAAAGGGTACCCCTCTGCCGTTATAGAATACTAGTATGATTGGCGGCCTTCGACGGCCTCTCTCTCTTTCTCTCTCCCTCTTTATTGTGTGCACATGGGCTTCATTCAATTTTGGAGTTTAGTCTTCGTGTTGTAGATTTCGACAATTGTAAAGGGTTCCCCGTTCCTCCATATTATGTTAGATTAGATAGAGTATGGGGTACCAGCTGGATAAAATTCAAAAAATGCATTGTTAACACCCTCTGAATTGGAGGTTTAGTCGTAGGCTGAGAGTGAGAGGGGAGGGAGCCAAGGCACGTGGAGGGTGAGGCTTTTTTCCCAATTTGGGTCTCTCTCTCTCTCTCTCTCTCTCTCTCTCTCTCTCTCTCTCTCTCTCTCTCAGGCTCGCGTCTTTCTTGCCTCTACCCTTGCCGTCCCTCCTCTCAGGGTTCCTCCCCTCCCGCGCCAGCCTTGGACCATCGATCTGCACTGCTTCTCGAGGCCTTCATGAGAGAGAGAGGCCTGCAATACCAAACGTAGAGAGAGAGAGAGAGAGAGAGAGAGAGAGAGAGAGAGAGAGAGAGAGAGAGAGAGAGAGAGAGAGAGAGAGAGAGAGAGAGAGAGAGAGAGAGCTGCTGCCCGCGCAGGTAGGAGGGATGGGGCACACACAGGAGGAGGGATGGAAACCTCGATGTGATGGTCGCGGTGTTTGAGAATGGGCAGTGCAGGTCGCGAGCAACAGCAAGGAGAGGGGAGAGGAGGCGAATGCGAAAGGGGGGAGTAGAGGGAATCTTAGTAACTTATGAATATTATTTCCTTTCTCCCAGTAGTAGATGTTAGATTAAACATATAATGTATAATATATATATTATATATACATACATATAATATAGATGGGGTCTCTAATTTCGAAATTAAAATCTGAACACTGCATTTGGCAGCTGGTGCAGCATGGTCTGAGGAGGTCTGGAAGATGGCGGGGGCAAACAGTTTCCTGCTGAAACAGACCCAGTTGCCAACGCGAGGGCGCGCTCTTGTCGCCTCACAATCCTTAGAAGCAGGCCAAGTTCTCTTACAAGAGGCTCCACTGCTTGCCTACTTGGATGCCCATACCGCATCGGCGAACACCGTTTGCTTCCACTGCACGCGGCCTGACCTTAACCCCAACCCTAACGGAAATGGGTCTTGGTCCTTTTGCACTACTTGCCAGGTAGCTGCCTTCTGTAGTCCACAATGTGCTGCCGCTGCATCGACCTCTACACATACCCCCTTTGTATGCAGGGCTCTCTCCCTGCTCGTACTGTGCACACTTGACTTCGACTCACAGACACAGGCTCGGTATTTGATTGCAGCTTACAATCTTGCTGTTGTATCGCCGCATTGCTTCGAGCAGCTCCTTTCTCTTGAAGGAGAGGGTTCTGTAAATGACAAGATTCACCTAGTACATACATTTTTATCGGAGGCCATTAGATCTTGGCAGCTTGAATGCCAAGAGCTCCCTTCATGGTCTGTGGAATTTGTGGCCTCTCTCATAGCAAAGGATCAGAGAAATGGTTTTGGTTTGAGTACTTTTGTGCCTGATACCCGTCTTCGAAAGATCCGTGCATATGCAATCTATGCCCAAGCTTCCTTCTTTAATCATGACTGCCTTCCAAATGCTTGCAGGTCAGCTACTTCAAACTTGTAGAGCTGTACATTGATTTTTTCCTGTGAATTATGTATGTTTTGTAGGTATGCAGCTGGCACATTTTGTGCTATGTAAATTGTGTAGGTATAGAAAAGTGGGTATTACTTCTTATTGCACAAATAATGACAACATGGAAGGTAGTAGCTGAGGCTCAAGAGACAAAGGTACCTCTCTGTAAACTTCATGTGAATGGTCACCTTCTGCTCGACTATGCTTTGCTTCAACTGCCAAGTAACTCCTTGAATGAGATCCTCTTGGAGTTGTGTGAATCACCCCTATGCTGCGAAGATGGAGATGTATAGAGTAATATGGGGTCGTCTATGAGGTTGATTTGGCCTTATCTATAAGCTGATGGGAGATAATCCATGACAGATAGGGCTGAAAATTGCAAGTTATGAGGGGAATCCATTGTGGTTCGGGATGGCCAAGCGAAGGATGGAAGACAACTTATTATTATGCTGTAAAATAAGCAAGCCGATGGGATAGGAGAAGTCGTTGCCTAGGTGCTGCTAGACCCTCTGCACCCCTCTGGACTCTGCCGGGAGTGTATGAGCACGCTGAAAATTGCTGGACAGCAGCGTTTTCATCACCTCGCAGTTGCCTTTTTGGGTGGACAGTAGCCTCTTGGCTTGTGTTGTTTTACAGAGGATGAAGCTACCTCCTGCCAGGACACATCTAGTGGTGGTCCATGCGGTCTCTTTGTGACTGCTGGTGTAACAGACTTGGACACTCCAAGTCGAGAATCTACCGCGACAGCACAAATAAACACTTCAAAACAGTTCACAGTTGATTCGACACTGGCCCGGCGGAGTTCCGTGCCTAGAGATATTGGCCCCAAAGATTGGCGCCCCTTTCGGTATTTCTTTTTATATTAATCTGCAACTCAAAGTACAAGCGAGCCTTCGGGTCTCACTCTTATACTTTGTGTCCAGATGCTCTGCAGAGTGGGAGCCTAAAGACTCTTAAATAAGTTTTACAAGGGATGCTAAAAGCAAAGCCCAAAAGCTTCAAAAGCTATCCATAAAAAATTGCCCTTAAAAATAAAGCAAAGAGCTTCTATCTCTCTCTTTCTAACTTGCGTAAAATAAAGCAAAGGACATTGCGTAGAATAAAAAGCAGCCAACATTTGTGTCGTACAATTCTGTCGTCAGCCTGTCCGTACGTTGTTGCCACGTCAGCTTTGCCAGCGCGTTCTGCGGCGGAATTCTCGGAACGGCAACGTCACTGCCTGTCAGCGCCAGCATTTTCGCCAGCATCATTGTGATTGTTGTGTGTGTAGTGGCAGCCACGTCACCAATTTGTGACATACCCCCCTCTTGAAAGCATTGTAATCGCCCTCGATTAAGTGCCACGTGACACATTCAACCCTATGTGTTCGTGGACAAGCTAAAGCATGACAAGGGTTCAGTTCAGTCAAGTTAGTTTAGAATAGGAAGTGATCTGGCACTTTTGTGAGTCTGTTCGCAGACCGTGCATGACCAGTCACTTAGATTAGATGCATATTCTCCGGTTGCACACAGCATGATCATCAGCATTCCCATTAGAATTCATCAGAATCCATTAGGGAAATTTTCCAGTGCATGTCGTGGTATTTAGTCAATACTATGCATGATGGAGCTGATGGTTATTTTATCTTGTGGGTGACTACCATGGGTCTATACCTTGCACTTTCCTTCAAGGGTGAATCTGGGCTTATCCTAGATTCATCTAGGTATATATATTTCACTTTGCCCCAAGCTCGGCAAAGTTTTGTACTCTTGTCCATCGTGTTGGGATCGGTACCCATGTAATCTGGAACGAGTTTTCATCTTGCCTTTTCTTCCACGTTCCTCAGCTGCTCTCAAACTCTCAGGCCTCTCGTCGTCCTTGTCATTTTGTCCTTTCTGTGCCTTTTTAGGGCACTTCACGGAGATATGTCCAGTTTCCCCGCATCCAAAGCACTTCCCTTCCCTGATGTAGCAAGCTCTCTCCTGTAGAGTGAGTTTGGGTCGTGCATCTTTCTTTTCTGGGTTGCTCTTCGTCTTTCTACTTTCATTTGTCGAAGTCTGTTTGGCTCTTTGCGTCATGATCTCATCGGTGGGATAGGTCAAACTGCCAGAGTGAATGGCAAAACCCCGTTTCGCATGACTCATCAACTCCTGAATGGAAGCTGACTTTTGTTCCAAGCAGTGATCTCGGATCTCTGTAGGAAGACCCAAGGTAAACCGCTCAATTTGTTCCTTGAACGAGATCTTCTTAAATGAAGAGGCGGGTAGAAAAGAGCTCTAGAATCTCTCGCAAATAAGCGTCCACTGTATCCTTCTTGGTCATTTGAAGATGGTTCCAAGCAGTTCGTATATCGCGTTCATACTCTCGAGTCAGCCAAGAAGAAATAAAAAGCCTCTTGAATTTCAGCCATTTAATTGGCGCAATCTTGTTTATTAGAAGCGTGTACCACCAAGTTCGAGCATTCCCCTTAAAATAAGAGGCAGCTCTCCGACTCTGAGAGTGCTCTGAGTAACGCCCTCACGCGAAAGATGTCAAACTGCTGTACAAAAGACAAAGCCTTCGAAGCATCTATATAACCAGAAATAGTGTCAAATTTAATTGACTATCCACCTTCCTTAAACTCTCAGACTTTCTTGCTCTCGTCTTCCAGAAAGTCATACTGGTTGGCTTTGTAAAAATTCTTCTTCTTTGCATAAAAGTTGCTGTCATCAGAGTCCGAACTGTCTGTAGACGAGTCCTCTGTAGAACTGTCTATCACGGGACGAGATTTAGACTTCTTTGCCTTTTTCTTACCCTTTCCGAAGCGTTGCTTTTTGCTTCGCTTTTTTCCTTTTGTGTCTTCTTCGCTCGAGTCAAATGAGCTAGAAGAACTGTCAAAAGAAGAAGAAGAAGAAGAACTGGGTACTCATTCAAATCGAACACGCTTTTTGTGTTTCTTTGCCTTTTCAAATGTAGATTGACGACCCAAATAACCCGGTAAGTTAGTGCCTTTCTTCTGCTTTTTGTTGTGCTTTTTGGCTTTGTTCTGCACGTCAAAAAGCTAAGCAATTCGTGCATCAACCACCTCTTCTAATTCTTTCTCTGTATACTTCTTGGGAGTAGGAGGTTTCTTGATAGCGGGTTTTCGGGGTGGTTTTGTGGTCTTCTGCCACTGTGTGTGCACCTCCTCGAAAGAAGTCTTGCTCATATATTTTGCCAATTTCGGGTCCTTGGCAAAATTGAGCATCATCTTTGTTGCATCGCCGTTCAATTGTCGACGCTCCATCTCTTGACGCTCCGCCTGAGTAGGCCAAGGCGAGCCATACTCGTGTGAATCTTCGTTGTGATCCCTTCCCGCATCTCCGGATGTAGAGGGAGTCGACTGATCTTTGCCTGAAGCCATAAGTGCCGCGGAAAAAAAAAAAAGATCAGATTTCCCGTAGAAGAGAAATCGGCCGTGCTTTGATACCACTGTAACAGACTTGGACACTTCAACTCGAGAATCTACCGCGACAGCACAAATAAACACTTCAAAACAGTTCACAGTTGATTCAACACTGGCCCGACGGAGTTCCGTGCCTAGAGATATTGGCCCCAAAGACTGGTGCCCCTTTCGGCATTTCTTTTTATATTAATCTGCAACTCAAAGTACAAGCGAGCCTTCGGGTCTCACTCTCAGACTTTGCGTCCAGATGCTCTGCAGAGTGGGAGCCCAGAGACTCTTAAATAAGTTTTACAAGGGATGCTAAAAGCAAAGCCCAAAAGCTGTCCATAAAAAACTGCCCTTAAAAATAAAGCAAAGAGCTTCTTTCTCTCTCTCTCTAACTTGCGTAAAATAAAGCAAAGGACATTGCGTAGAATAAAAAACAGTCAGCATTTGTGTCATACAATTCTGCCCCGTCAGCCTGTCCGTACGCTGCTGCCATGTCATCTCTGCCAGTGCGTTCTGCGGCGGAATTTCCGAACCAGCAACGTCATTGCTTGCTAGCGCCAGCATTTCCATCAGCATCACTGGGACTGTTGTGTGTGTCTACTGGGCAGCCACGTCACCAGTTTGTGACAGCTGGGGTACACGGTATCTTCGACATTGGCTTGAGCCTTGATCATCTACGGGTGTACGATCCTTCGGAGATCCATTCATTCCAGCCATCATTCGGCGGTTGCGCACTCCAGAGGGGGTGGTGACTTGTGGTTTGCTATGGACACTACTATGCACTCATCAGAGAAGTTCACAAGAGATATGGCCATGCTCATGGCATATGGGATTCCGACATTCCGAGAGAGGACACCAGCATCTTGGGTGGACAGACACTTACCACTCGACCTCGACACGTCAGATCACTTGCTTACACAGGAGCATCTACATGGACTTACGGAGAGGATCTTGAATCTCTTCTTGGGCAGGTTCATTGCTTGGATCTACGGACTGGAGTGGGACTTCAGTGCTTTAGACTCTCTTGGAGAGTTTACCCATAAGATGCGGGAGATCAGGCATCATTACGTGACTACATCCGGAGTCACCCGGAGCTTGGCTTGGATGGCAGTGCAGTTGTTCTTCTACACTCCTGATCATTTGGATTGCTATCTTCAGAGTTGCTTACACTCACCCTCGGTAACCTTACAGCAGACTTATCACCCGACTTGGGCAGTATGTCACTCCCGGCTCATTCACATTGAGAGCCACACCGAGTTGTTGTTTGGTGGTGTCGTTGGTGCACATTTTTTTTTGGTTCACACCGGAGGATTGGAGGCAGGAGATACAGGCAAGACGGCGCAGACAGATTGGTCTGGCCTTTCCTCTTCTCAAAGGATATTCACAGTGCAGATTGCTCAGTCTGGCCTCCTTACTTCTACAGGATGATTACGGTGCAAATTGCTTGGTCTGACCACACCATCTCGCAGAGGCCCTTCACAGCGCAGACTGTTGAGTCTGGCTTTCTCCTCATCTTGGATTACCCTACCTACTGACAGGACACCATCCGGTGGTGGTGCGTGGTGGTGGTGCGTGCGGTCTCTCGATGACTGTTGGATTCATCTAGGTATATATATACCCTACCTACTGACAGGACACCATCCGGTGGTGGTGCGTGGTGGTGGTGCGTGCGGTCTCTCAATGACTGCTGCTGCAGCCTACGGTAGCTTCTACAGTGCAGATTGTTTAGTCTGGCTTTCCTTGATTCGGAGGAGTTTATGGTGCAAATTGCTACATCTGTTCTATCTGGAGTTTTACGCAGCTTAGCCACCTGGCCACATTGGATTACAGGTTCATGCATTGACATGCTTCTAGTCATTCTCATGACGGTCCCTGGGCTTCCCCCATTTTCTCCGGACGGTTTTGACTACAGCCACCACTGATCCTATTGGGCAGGATACTTGCAGGTCCATTGGCACTTCTTTTACGACAAGGAGTTGTTTTCACACTCAGTTCGGGACCTTCATGCAGTAACTTCACACTGCATTAGCGGAGTACAACAGTTTGCTACACTCATAGTGACATAAAAACCCGTTTCAGCCCTCTGAAACCCTGAAACAGCGAAACGGCCGAAACGTTTCGGTGAAACGTGCGAAACGAGTTGATTTTTTCTTTTTTGCCCCCTTTTGACTAGTTAACCTCAAACCACCCGTTTGGGGATTTTTTAAGCTATGCACAAAGGCCGCCTCAAAAAATCTATCGATTTTTTGACCCTCACGCACATCGAATAATCTCTCTCCTTCTCTCTCTCTCTCTCTCTCTCTCTCTCTCTCTCTCTCTCTTTGAACCTTACACGTCAGCATGGCCCCCTTGTTGCAGCTGGCTGCCGACTTACCTTGTTCACTCGTGACTCAAGTCTCACATCTAGATTTTGGTATTTCATGTCTTTACAGATGAATTTGTATGTATATTCAATGTATAATTATACGAACATACATATAAAACGAAACCTGTGTTTCGCTTTCTTTGAGCTCCGAAACGAAACGTTTCAGAAACCTCGAAACCCTGAAACGCACGATACCCCAAAACGTTTCATGTCACACTGGCTACACTGCTCGTGACGACACTTTACCATGGAGATCTGTTGGAGGTTGGGACACCCCAGATTGCTGCAGACATCTTCATCCTTTGCCTCACATCTTCGGCTTCATGCAGTTTGTTCAACATCCGGTGCTGAGAGGAGGTGTTAGACTTACACCACTCTGCTGCTTCACAGGTTTAGGGCATACTTGTATGGCTAGTATGTCTCCGGGTTGGCCACCCATAGTCTAGGTTGTACATGGTCCGGTTGCTCGAGTTTGGGGCTGGCTGCCCACCTTTGTTCGGGCGCCCTCATATATTTCCATATACCATTTTCTTGTTGGGTCGTGGGGGATTTTTTCAGGCTTTGCCCTAGCCCCGCTTTCCTTGATTCGGAGGAGTTTATGGCGCAGATTGCTACATCTGGCCTATCTGGAGTTTTACACAGCTTAGCCACCTGGCCACATCGGGTTACAGGTTCATGCATTGACATGCTTCCAGTCATTCTCATGACGGTTCCTGGGCTTCCCCATTTTCTCCGGACGGTTTGACTACAGCCACCACAGATCGTATTGGGCAGGACACTTGTAGGTCCATTGGCACTTCTTTTACGATAAGGAGTTGTTTTCACACTTAATTCGGGACCTTCACACAGTAACTTCACACTGCATTAGCGGAATACAACAGTTTGCTACACTGCTCATGACGACACTTTACCATGGAGACCTCTTGGAGGTTGGGACACCCTAGACTGCTGCAGACATTGCATCAGACATCTTCATCCTTTGCCTCACATCTTCGGCTTCATGTAGTTTGTTCAACATCCGATGCTGAGAGGGGGTGTTAGACTTACACCACTCTGCTGCTTCATAGGTCTAGGGCATACTTATACTGCTAGTATGTCTCCAGGCTCGCCACCCATAGTCTAGGTTGTACATGGTCCGGCCGCCCGAGTTTGGGGCTGGCTGCCCACCTTTGTCTGGGCGCCCTCATATATTTCCATATATCATTTTCTTGTTGGGTCGTGGGGGATTTTTCCAGGCTTTGCCCTACCTCCCCACTTTCCTTGATTCGGAGGAGTTTATGGTGCAGATTGCTACATCTGGCCTATCTGGAGTTTTACACAGCCTAGCCACCTGGCCACATTGGGTTACAGGTTCATGCATTGACATGCTTCCAGTCATGAGAAGTCATTCTCATGACGGTTCCTGGGCTTCCCCATTTTCTCCGGACTGTTTGACTACAGCCACCACAGATCCTATTGGGCAGGACACTTGCAGGTCCGTTGGCACTTCTTTTACGACAAGGAGTTGTTTTCACACTCAGTTCGCCTTCATGCAGTAACTTCACACTGCATTAGCGGAGTACAATGTTTGCTACACTGCTCGTGACGACACTTTACCATGGAGATCTCTCAGAGGTTGGGACACCCCAGACTGCTGGAGACATCGCAGCAGACATCTTCATCCTTTGCCTCACATCTTCGGCTTCATGCAGTTTGTTCAGAATCTGGTGCTGAGAGGGGGTGTTAGACTTACACCACTCTGCTGCTTCGTAGGTCTAGGGCATACTTGTACAGCTAGTATGTCTCCGGGCTGGCCACCCATACTCTAGGTTGTACATGGTCCGGCCGCCTGAGTTTGGGGCTGGCTGCCCACCTTTGTCCAGGCACCCTCATATATTTCCATATATCATTTTCTTGTTGGGTCGTGGGGGCTTTTCCAAGCTTTGCCCTACCTCCCCTTGGGCATCTATTTATGGGGTAGGGGGTGCCCACTTCCACACACTATCTGGTTATTGTGTATTGGGTCTTTTGCTCATGGTAGTCATGGGGGGACTGATCACCCCCTCTTCCACCATACCTCTCTCTCTCTCTCTCTCTCTCTCTCTCTCTCTCTCGCACTCTCACACAGCTGGCTGATCTCTGGCCTATGTCAAGGTACCAGCCTATGTCCTGGGTATCTGTCTGCTTGGCCTGCTCAGTAGATCTCCTGTGAGGACAGGCCTTCACTAAGTGGCCCATCTGTCTGCAAATGAAGCATTGGTTCGAGAGACCCAAATACTCCACACTTTGTCTGATCCAACCGCCACTCGCCCAAGGCAACAGTATCACCTTCGAGAGGGAGTGTGTGTCTTGAACAAGAACCCGCACAGTAGGCAAACTTGCGGCCTTGGCCACAACTGAAGGTACAGTGCGCGGTGCCTCCAGGACCGTGGATGGTAATGGGACAGCGCACAGGCGAACAGCATGCAGGCTGGGCAGCGCACAGCGCGAGGGAGGAGGGGGGGAGGAGAGTGATGGCGAGGGGGGGGACAGGTACAGGGCGAAGGGGAAGCGTGCGCAGGGCTAGCGGGAGCAGCAGTGAGCTCTTTGTCTTTAATTCTTGGTTGTATTTGTCCCTTCCACATTATATACTTGCTCAACTTGGAGTCTGTATGAGAGGCCTTGGAATTTTGGATGCTTGTATGATTAACCATGGAGTTTTGCAACAGTTTTAGAGACTACAGGAGTTTTGTCCAAGGATGGAACACCATCTGAGATGTTCCATAAAGTTCTCAAAATAAGTTTTAACTTAGATTCAAGCCCATTGCACATCCAAGTAAGAGACATTGAATTAGGGGTGTTGCTTCAACTTGCTGGAGAGGTCATGGCCTATGTGAAACTTGAAAATAATCGGCAACCTATAATAAGAGGATTAAAAAGCGGCATCCAAAAATACAAGATTTTGACACACGCTGTTGAACTATTTTTCCAAGGTCGCAGCTCACACGTGCACATGAGAAGAGAGCACACTCTATTAAATATTTCAACCTTGATGTCTCTAGTCAATTATACTCCTTCAAGTAAAGTTGCACATCTATTACAAGAATACCGTTACCGTACGGCATGTAAAGGCTCACACAGGGCAATCCTACTACCTAGACTTTATATTGATGATTCAGAGGAGACGAAAGCTCGTCCACTGTTTTATGGGAGATATCTTGCTCTTAACCCAATGCATGCTATGCTACAGCCAGTCTGTGGTATAGATAGCGCTAGATGCTGTTCTTGGTTGTATTGACCTTTGTAACTTGCGTAACTTATGAAGGCTCATCTCATCATGTGCGTGTCGTATGAGATTCGGGTGGGCTGGTTACTGGTCAACGCTGGTCATCTCACGCCCCACGATCTTGAACTCACCTCCTCTCCCTAGCAAGCCATGTGCTCTAACCACTAGGCCCATTGCGATCATCGAAATACATGGTAAATTTGGGTAACCTGATCGGATGGCTCACGATCTATGTGTGCCACGACTTTCGCCTCCACCCTTGATCCCATTTGAACATGCCCATGTGATTTAGCGTTGAGGCTCTCCCCCTTTCCTCATTTCAAGGAGGGGTGATGCAAAGTTGAGGGCGTTTTGCGAGAATCTTTGGGGTCTGGGTTGGTTTACAAGAGCGAATGGAGTGTGTTGATTCATTGCTTCAGTGCGTATTTATTTTGTGCAGAGCTATGTTGTGTTTTCACATTCCTTTGTGGTCAGCACAGGTTTGATTATATTGACAAGCCCGGTGTGGGCAACACGGATATCATCATAAGGTGCCTTCATGACATAGCTGAAGGTGTGGAAGTCTGCATAAGCTACTTTCCAGTGAATTGGCGGTTTGCAGAGAGGCAAGGAAAGCTGAGAGAGGAGTACGGCTTTGAATGCAGATGTGATCGCTGCAAAATTGAGGAAGGTTGGAGTGATGAAGAAAATGGAGAAAAAGGGGATGAAATTTCTGTAGACGGTGAGGCATCTGAAGAAGAGGATGAAGCCATGAAAAATACAGATGAGGAGGAGGGAATGGACGGGGAGGGAGATGGGCAAGGAAGCTTTCCACACGCCATGTTCTTTATGAGGTACCTGTGTCCGCGTGAAAGTTGTGGTGGAACTTTGGCACCGTTACCACCACATGGTGTATCATCATCAGTCATGGAGTGTAATGTATGTGGCGAGCTTAGATCAGAAGAGGACTTTTTACAAGAAATACAGGAGCACAAAGTCTCCCCTTAAATAAGCTCAGGAAGGAGCGACAGAAAGAATTTATCAAGCTAAGCTGCATCACTTCCATGTCAATTGCCTATTTGTAGCAGGTGGTGGTAGTTGTATCCCATGACTGGGATATGCTCTGCTGGCATATGTGGGAAGCCTTTAAAGGAAGGGCTTATATTCGCCGGTATTACCATTTGTGAGAAAGAAGCTTGTCCTCTCTTCTTGATGGTGGTAGGAGAAGTGTTTTTTACTGTGGCGATGCTCGTTTTTTTTTTGGGTTATGCATGGTTTATTTAGAGTACAAAATTGCTCTTGAAAGGTTTTTTTGGGTATTTTATCTTGTTAGCTGGACTCGAGACAGCCCATTGGTTTCTTATGCCAGCACTAGGAGAAAACAATCGGAGGATCGACTTGGTTTTATTAAGACCACTTTCAGAAGCTTGATTTAAAAGAGCAAATATATGTATTATAATGTGAAAAAGCAGACTAGAGCATAGTAATGTAAATATCTCTCTCAATTGTGAAATTGATTCATGCAACAAAGCTTCGATTGTGTCGTTTAGCATTAGTAAAAATGAATGGATAATGTAGAAATGGCATAGATGGATTGTTGAGAGTAACTATGATATGAGTGCTCCTTGTTTGCACAAATTTTACTGGCAGTTCCTTTTGGCAAAAAGGGAGAGTGTATGTTGAGGAATTTCAGCTCTCTCTCTCTCTCTCTCTCTCTCTCTCTCTGCCCGGCTTGTTTACACATACTTATCTTGCATGCCACAATTTTGTATTATGGTTGAGGTTTACAAGGGAATGTAAGAGAGCGTATCTACTCATTGCATGTATGTATATAATGTGTGTGGACCACCTAGCTTGTTCTTGCATTTGCAGTTGCTCATCAAACTATGTTTTCCTTTTTTGCCTGTACATTTTGCTTTACTTGGGAGGTGCTATCTAGAAAGGTTGTTCTCTTTAGCCTTTTAAATTTGCAACTGTTTGTAGAGAGGAGCTGTTGAACTCTATAACATAGGCTCTCTTACTTTAAACCGTATAGTTAGTGAATAGGAGCCATGCAGTACACAAGTAGGGTCCCCTGCTTCAAGTCACTTTGCAAGAGGAACCAACATTCTTTTGCTTACAGTTTTAGATGAAAGCAAGGTGTGAGCAAAACAAACTAACCTAGTAGGAGAACACCAATCAACACAATCTCTCTCGCCCCCCCCCCCCCCCCCCCCCCCCCCCCCCCCCAAATCCCCCTTCCCTTTCCGAAAAAAGGAGACTTGAACCCTTTAAGCAAGTTTTATGGTGGGAATGTAGTGAGATTAAATGCTTTGAGGTACAAAGCCCTATTTTCTCTTCTCAATCTCTTGCAAATCTTAACAACTCTATTCTATGCAACTTCTAATTGATGTGTATTGTCAGAGAGTGAAACTTTAAATGGCTAATGTGCTTAAAGATTTGCTAGCTCAATGAATTGGTATTTGTCAGATTGTCAATAACGTAACAACCATTTTGCAACTACACAAACTGGAAACACTAAGATTACAGTGTAACTCATACTTGCCTACAATAGTGAGCTTACCTTACTCTCTAGCATATTTCATCCCTTAAACTATTGCGACATGTGGGTGTAAAACTAGCTGATGCTTCACATCAGATTGCTTTAAACAAAAAAGCACTAGCAAATTTCATTCATGCTATAGTTTGACAAAAGATCTATGGCATGTCTATCTTTTCACCTTCAAATTTCATTCATGCTATAGTTTTGACAAAAGATCTATGGCATGTCTATCTTTTCACCTTCAAATTTCATTCATGCTATAGTTTTGACAAAAGATCTATGGCATGACTACTTGTGCAAAAGTGAAGCAATCCCAACAAAAGGCCAGCTAGAAATCCATCAAAACAAAATTCTTGAAAATGAAAGTAACTTCTTACTGTTTAGAACAAGCAAGCAAGTGCATATTTCATGCGCCCACGGGAACGAAAAGAATTGATGAGGAGAGCATAGAAAAGAAACTACACAAGAGTACCTCAAGAGAGTAAAGCCATGGAGCCAAAACTTAATAATTACAAAGGAGATAAAAGAAAGAGCTAGGCAAGTGGGTCTTGAGTTGGAAGTTTGGCAAAACTCGATACTAAACAAGAAACCGCTTTGATATGGATTGAAAGTTTGACACTAGTCAACTTTTTCAAAAATTCGACAAGTCTCATAAGTATGAGCAAAAGCTACACAAAATCCATCTCCATAGAACATGACTTGGCTTTAACAAACATCAATCTTTATGCTCAAAACCATGGATCACAATTATTTATCATGAAGAGCATAAAAAACATCCTGCTCGTTATGCCCAAGCTAAGGGATTCATACAAGGCACACAATCATTATGGTTTGAAAACTATCGACACAATTTGCAACCTTGATAGTCACCCTAATACGATTGTGAAACATCCAGATAGTAGGCGTTTTACTTAAATAGAATTATCATAGCACAATTGTTTTGCTTGAGGAGGAAGGGCAAGGGTTATCTCAAACCTGAGCGATTCACTAGTAGTACTAGCTAGACGTCATTTGCATGCACCAAAATTGCCTTTGCGACCCCTATATAGGGGACCCTCCTTTGTAAACTCTATCTCTTTTGCCTTATAAAACCCTCATATTGTACATTCATATGATACCATACAATAACCCTAGTTAAGACCCCGAAATCTCAAATTGGATTAGTCCAAAATGCAATTCTAATCACTCGGAGTCCCACTTGTAAGGTGGAAGCTTCTGCTCATTTGCGTCCCATGCTCCCAAGAGACACCACTATCATGTTCACTACATCACTCCTAGGGGGAATTTGTTACCATTTTATGGTAGTAATGTGTGTGAACTCACTTAGGACTTTTGGGTCACGGTTTTCCCTCATAAGGAGGTTTTCTCTGTCGGCTTGTATATACGCCTATCGATTCAGGGCAAGCATTATAGCACAAACATGGTAATAAGAAGTATCAAACACTAGTAGCAACATAAACAAGCCTTTGAGAGACTATTTAAGCAAACTTGAGAAACGGTTTGAATGGGCACAAGGATGAATATTGAGCACATGTGACAAATATTGTATTTATATATTTATATAAAAATGCTATATATATTGTGGTTGCAAACAAGCACATGGATTTGAAAATTGCGGTTTTTTGCGGTTTCTTCCATATCTTGTTCATAGACAAGCACATGGATTACAAAATTGCTGTTTCATAGGGTTCCAACTATATCTTTTAAAACTAGGTTTTGCTATTTCTAAGCATGAATTTTGGAACCTTGTGAGACCTTTAGAAAGCTCTTTTTCTTGCCTTTTGACAATCCCAAAAGCATCTCCAAGAGATGATACAATTGACATATGGCACCATATGCCTTTTTCTTGGCTTTTGACAATGCCAAAGACATTTCCAAGAGACGATACTATCAACATATGTCATCATAAGCTCATACAATTTTGAATCTACAAATTATAAGAGAGGCTACACACACAAAAATATAAAATCAAGGATATACACATAAGAAAAATTTTGAGCTCATTTTTGGGTCTTGTAAGAACTTGCTAATGTCATAAAATTTCATATCAAACCAATCCAAATGATTTTCTCATATTAAACTGATCATTTAATGTGGGAGAATAGACGAGAACAAGGGTTAGAATGTAGACATGTGCTCTCGGGTCTATCTTGACACGGGGCCAATGTAAAGGGGCCCAAATGAGAGATGATATGTCAAAGAGCAAGGTTAGCTAATGGAGCCTAAAGACCTTAGGGTTAGCTTCATTAAAGACATCCAATGGCTAGAGTTAAAAGTCCTTTGACCTTAGGTAAGCTAGGGCTGTGCTTGAGGTGGGAACCCGACCCAAGCTTAAGGTGCTTGTCGTGCTTGCTGACTAAGGTGCTTGAGGTATTGAATGACTAAGGTGCTAAGGTACTCCATGACTAAGGTGCTTGAGGGTAAGGTGTTCAAAAAGTCAAATCTAATCCCTACTTAAACAGGGGGAGAGCCCTAATTGTAAGGGCTAGAGAGAGAACACTCACACACTCACACAAGGCAAGCTTGGTACCAAGAAGGCAAATAGGACACTTGTCAAGCTCCTCCTCTTGTTGCCCTCATCGTGTGCCTAAAGCCTATTGGTTGGCCTCCCAAAGGATCCAATGATAAATTAGTTAATTTAATTAACTGTTTTTGTATTTATCGAGTCCTCTCTCTCAAAAGGGAAAGGGGGACACTTGTTCCAAGCCTATTGTTCCAAGCCTACCCTTGTTGCTTGATATACCTCTTGCATGTGATTGGCTAGGCCTGGAGGGGTCCAATGAGCTTCAAGCATGAGCTACAAGGGGCGGTCGACCAAAGCAAGAAGGGGGATTGCTTGGGGGGTATACTCTCTCTCTCTCTCTCTCTCTCTCTCTCTCTCTCTCTCATTGTGTGAAGTGCAAAGTACAAGAGCTTTATCTCCTTCTCCAAGCTAGTAGAGAAGTTGACAGCCTACACCAACAGTCTTGGCTATGGAATGCAAATCCAACCAAGACCCATGCTTCAATGCTTAAGCTTTCCATCTTCTCCATCTTCATTACTATGCTATTATGTATGCTAGCAAGAAGAGCGATGATAAGTGAGAAACTATTTCTTTCTCCTATGAATGTTTCTTCTTCCTCTTCCCTACCCTCATTCCCCGCTAGCTCTCTCCACCTTCGAAGGTGTTTGAGGCCTTGGGACTGAGGCTTGGGATAGTTAATGCTTTTTGCAAAGTTAATGTTATGCTCGTGATGCTTGAATCTTTCCATCTTCATTGCATCACCTAGGTCACAAGGAACACAAATATTGTATTGTACCAAGTCTCTGTTGATGGGAGAATCTATAATACAAATGCCTATTGGAGGGGGGACCGCGACTCCACATAAATCTGGTCCTTGACTATTGTCATGTTCGCTAAACTCTATCTCTTGCAAAAGTATTGTTCATGCCAAGTTAACTAAGTACTATGATTATGTTTCTACCATCAATTAAGTTCACCCTTTATGCTCTCAAAGTAGTTTCACAAAAATGTTCTCTCTCATTCTCTTAATTTCGCTATCCTCAAAGTTCATAGGCCATTTCCATTACATCGGTATAATAGCATTTGGTTTCTCTTTTCTTGCTTAAGAAGAGAGGTTCTTAAGTAGCCTATTAATGGTTGATTTTGTTAATTATATTAGGGTAAGTGGGACTCGAATCTATTATCGGTTTTGTTGAGCCCCACTATATAGGATATGGTGCACACCTTGGGAGCTTTGCTCTTAATAATGCAGTCTTTTTAGACTTGCCTACGACTTTACTATTATTGAGCCATAAGAAGTTTGAAAGGAGCTATCGCTCGGCAATACTACAATATTAGACCACTCCACTACTCTCTTTTTATAACCAATTTGAGCCCTGGGTGTAGATACTTAAGTGCTGATTTTCAAAGGCTAAGAGGAGTAGAAACTAAGGTTTTGAATTGCCAAAGAATACACTAAGTAAACACATAAGTTTAATTAGCATTGATGACAATAACCAAGAGAGTAGAATGAACATTGATAACTTTTGATTTTGCACATGAAGGTGCTAATGATAATGCCTCCATGTTTGTCAATTATCTTGTTACTAGGTTGCAACAAAAGATATAAGCAACCCTGCTTTGCAAGCTGAAGTTACCCAACAACTTCGCACTTATGGGATTTCCCTTCCTCTCAGAGAGAGAGAGAGAGAGAGAGAGAGAGAGAGAGAGAGAGAGAGAGAGCTTAGGAGGCCTCTTGATGAGACCCCCAAAAGAAGACTCTCTCCCATACGAGAGGAGGAATCCAAAGAACAAGAAAGTATTGAATCTTTAAGTTCCTTTGAAGATGTGGCTCCATGAAGACAGCGGTCTACACGGTCGCCAACTCCTCCCAAGAGGAAACGGTCAACCCACAGTCCTTCTCCTCGTCACTCCAAAAGGGAAGAGAGGAAACAAAGGAAGAAAAGGGCAAGAAATAGGTCACCCTCTTCTCCTTCTTCTTCACCTTCCTCCTCTTCCGACGAAAGCTATGGAGATTCTCCTAGAGAATACAAGAGGGGAGGACATCATAAATCTTACCCTGCATGGCAAAGGTCACAAAAGCTCAAGAAGTTCAAAGAGGGAGGAAAGAGTATATCTTTTCTCACCTATGATGGCACTTTTGGTGCCACCGACAAAGTATTGGTCTTCATGATGAGGGCTTCACGCAGTCCTCCAAGCTATGCCATGTAGCTATACACTTCCAAAAATCGGCTCGTCAATGGTGGGCTAGCCGTTGTGGCGACGGTGAATCCCCAAAGACATGGAAAACTCTACGAGTTTCTATCATGAATCAATTCCTTGCAAGCGATGCAAAGAACAAAGTGCTTACCAACGAATGGCAAAGTTTGAAGCTTCTCTGAGTATCCAAAAATATGTAGACAAATTTTAGGATTTATATCTCAAGGCTACTGTCTTTCAAAAGATAGACTTTGCCGAGAAAAAGCAACAATTCTGTGCGGGATTACCTTAAGAGATGGCCGAGTATGTCAACTCTCAACAGCTTGGTTCTATCACCGAAGTAATCCACCACACCATGGTGTCTTCGTGCATCAATTTCCAAGAAGGGGCTAGACGGAATGTCAAGCTTATGGAAAACAAAAAAAAAAGTGATGCAAAGGGGAAAACCAAGACCCAAAAATTCTTCCCAAGGTAATTCCAACAACAATAACAACAACAACAATCGGTCCAACGAGAAGGGATTTTACAAAGGTAAATACAAACTCTCTTCTGAAGTGCTTGAAGCTTTTTGCAAAGGACCATAAATGTTTTAAGTGTGGGGAGCAAGGACATGGCTATCGTTCTTGCCACAAGAGAAATGCCCGCAATGAGACTCCTAGAGCTTCCACCATCGAAGCTCCAAAAGAGGATGCTCATTGCAAAGGACCACCTCTCTCCTATGCTTGGGGAAAGGTAAGGGAGCATGATTCCTTCATCTTGTTTGACCCTGGCTCTACTCACAACTTCATATCAACGGAGTTGGCCACCAAGTTGGGCATTCAAGCTTTCGAGATGGGAAATACTATAATGGTCGACACTGATTTCAAGGGACAACAAACCTCCGTTACCCTTGATTGGGAAGTTGAGGCTTCATGTCCAAAGCCATGTCGACAAAGAAGACTTTTTCATCTCTCCTCTCCAACATGAGGATGCTATCCTAGGGGCACCATGGTTCAACCGGATGGCTGCCAACATGAAGTTCCCTGAAAGGAGAATCTACTTCACCTATAGGGAAAAGAACATGTATATAGATGCTATTGAGTTTGGTCGTACTATACCACTTGTAAATCCTCCCGCTTTTGATAAATCAATAAAGAGATTGGTTTGAGCATACATGATTTTTGTCAAAGAGTCACTAAAAGGTCCTAATGTTTCATCAAATGTAAATGGTAGGAATCAAGAAGAGTTAGTCTAATTTTCTAAAAGAATTCCAAGATGTTTTCATCGATGATATGCCTACGGACTTACCTCCAAAACGAGGGGATGATGACCATCGAATTGAGCTCCTACCAGGAAGCTCACCACCTAACAAGCCTCCTTATCGAGTTTCCCAAGCTCAACAAGAGGAGATCATGAGGCAAGTATAAGAATTGGCAGACAAAGGGATGGTGAGGCCTAGCTCCTCTCCCTTTTGTTCTCCAGTCCTTTTAGTGCAAAATAAAGATGGTACATACCGTATGTGTGTGGACTATCGAGCACTAAACCATCACTATCAAAATAGATTTTCCGTGTCTCAGGTAGAAGATCTGTTTGATAAGCTACAAGGATCTACCTACTTCAATAGGATTGACCTTAAAAATGGCTATCGTCAAATAAGGATAATGGATGAAGATATCCTAAAGATCGCATTTCGTACAACGTTTGGTCTTTATGAATATCTAGTCATGCCTTTTGGCTTGACCAATGCACCAACCATGTTTAATCGTCTAATCGAGAAAATATTTAACCCTACCGCAAATTCATTGGAGTGTTCTTTGATGATATCATCATCTACTCCAAGTCCTTGGAGGAACAAAAGCAACATCTCCAAGTGATTTTTCAAGCATTGAGGGAGAGCAAGCCTTTTCTCAACCAAAAGAAAAGAGAATTTTTCCTTCAAGACATTCAATACTTAGGTCATATTATCTCTCAAGATGGTATCCGATGGATCCATCGAAGTTAGGGGTAATAAAAGCATGGCCTAATCCAAGAAATCTACATGAGCTAAGAAGATTTATTGGTATGTGTGCATACTATAGATGCTTCATAGAAAAATTTTCTCAAATAGCAGGACGATTACATGACTTAACAAAGAAGAACGTTAAGTATTCATGGACTGCTAAAGGAGCAAAATTCTTTCAACAAGCTCAAAGAGAAGCTTATCTCCCAACCAGTCCTCATGCTTCCGGATCTCTCAAAGCCATTTGAGGTCCAATGTGATGCCTCTAATGATTGCCTTGGAGCAGTCTTGATTCAAGAAAGGCATGCCATAGCATATGAGAGCCGAAGGCTCAATACGGATGAACGTGTCTTAGGCATTTATGAGGAAGAGCTTTTAGCTGTTCTACATGCCCTAGACACATGGAAGCACTATCTATTGGGGACTCCTTTATTTTACATACAGACGACCAAAGTCTCAAATACTTCATGACGCAAACCAAGCTTTCCGATAAACAAATGAGTAGGGAAAATTTTCTTTTGCAATTCTATTTTCATATTGCTCACATTGGTGGTAAACACAATCAAGTGACCGATGCACTTTCACAATGACCAAAAGTTAATGTGGTGTCTATAGCAACTCACAATGATCTATCTTCTATGATAGATGAGTATGCTACTGTCCCTGACTTTAAAGACATAATTTTAGTCTTTGCTTTGGGGAAGAAATAGAAACCATTCACCTTGCATGATGGTTGTCATAAAATCTAATATCTAACCAATCCAAGTGATTTTTTTATATTAAACTGATAATTTAATGTGGGAGAATAGACGGGAACAAGGGTTAGAATATAGACATGTGCTTACGCATCTATCTCAACACGAGGCCAATGGTAAAGGGGTCCAAATGAGAGATGATCTGTCATAGAGCAAGGCTAGCCAATGGAGCTTGAAGACCTTAGGGTTAGCTTCATTAAAGACCTCCAATGGCTAGTGTTAAAAATCCTTTGATGTTAAGTAAGCTAGGGCTGTGCTTGAGGTGGAAACCCGACCCAAGCTTGAGGTGCTTGTCGTTCTTGTGACTAAGGTGCTTGAGGTTCTTGTCATGCTTGCTGACTAAGGTGCTAAGGTGCTCCATGACTAAGGTGCTTGAGGATAAGGTGTTCAAAAAGTCAAATCTAATCCCTATTATGAGGGGGCGAGCCTTAATTGTAGGGGCTAGAGAGAGAACACACACACACACACACACACACATGCTCACATAAGGCAAGCTTGGTACCAAGAAGGCAAATAGGAAACTTGTTAAGCTCCTCCTCATGTTGCCCTCATGGTGTGACTAATGAGTATTGGTTGGCATTCGAAGGGGTTTAATGATATAGGGAAGCAACATGGATTACTCGAGCCATTACCAATCCCTAATTCACCGTGGGAGAGTATATCCATGGATTTTATCTTTGGATTATCCAAGTCTATCCATGGGAATATGGGAATATGGACAATAGTCGACAGGTTTAGCAAGCAAGCACCCTTTATTCTTGTCAAAAAGACTATTAAGGCACACCAAATGGCAACTCTCTTCATATCCTAGATTTTCAAACACCATGGATTGCCAACATCCATCATGTCAGATAGAGATCCTAGAATGACCAGTAATTTCTAGAAAGGTCTTATGAAAATCTAGGTACAAGATTGAATTTCTCCTCAGCCTATCACCCACAAACGGATGGCTCAAGTGAAATAGCCAGTCTTATGATTCTCGATCTACTAAAGACTTATGTTACAAAAGTAGATCAACTCTCACATTGGAAAAAGTACTTACCTCTTGTAGAGTATGCGTACAATAATACTGTACATACTTCTACAGGAAAAGTACCTTTTGAAATCATTGAGGGAAGACCTAAAAGTCCCTTGCTACTTAAAGTACATGGGAAGATCTTCGGTGCGATGAGTATAGCCGTGACCTACAATAATCTTTTCAAAAGATTAAGGAGGCTATATCCATCTCTCAACAAAGGCAAAAAGCTGCTGCTGACAAGCACAGAAGGGCCTTAACGTTAAAAAAAAATGATTGGGTCTTACTTAAGTTTCTCAAGGTTCGATTGAGGCAAACAACGGGCAAAAATCCTACGGGCCATCAAAAGTATTATGTTAAACTAGAAAAAAGATACTATGGTCCTTTTCAAATTTTAAAGCCAATCAATGAGATGGCTTATCAACTCAAGTTTCCCAACCATTGGCTTATACACAATGCTTTTCATGCAAGCCTACTTAAGCCCTACAAAGGGGAGCCACAAAGTGAATCAATTATTGAAGGCCCTCCCAAAATCAAAGACCAAGAAGAGGTGCTACAACCCGAAGCTATCCTTCGGCATGAAGACAAGGTACTATGACATGGTAAGATTGTCCGATGCTATCTTATTAAGTTCAAAAATCATCCTTTTGAAGATGCTAGATGGATGCAAGGAATACAGCTTAAGGATAGTATGAACCTTGTCAATGCTTACAATGCTACATTAGAGTAAGCAAATGTGCAAATTTCTTTTAAATGACCAATTTTTTTGTCTTATAAGACTAGTTCTCTTTTTATTGTGCACAAAGTTAAGTAGTATGCATACTTAGAATCATGTTTGTGATGAAGAAGTTTCTCAAACACCAAGTAGAATTTGTCACTCTACTTTGGAAGAATGAAATGGACTAAAGAGCAGACATGCTTGCGACAGCTATGTCTCCCAAGAATCATTAGGAAAAGTTTGGACTCAAAAATGGGCCTTGTAAGAATTGTTGATGTGGCATAGCTTTCAAAAAGTGGGGATCGGTAAATTTTTTGCAAATAAGATCCAAACTTGTCGGAGGTTGGATATTTAGAATCTACTCTTCAAATGCTATCTATTGATATATAGCATGCATGTATCGGACATTGCCTTCATGTAGATATAGAAAAAGGTGATTTTAGATTACTGTAACGGTAACAAAACCTGGCCGAATGAAAAAAATGGCATAACTTTCATAGAAGTCATCCAAACTTTTCGGACCTTGGCTCTTTAGAATCCATTTTTCAAGAACTTTCCAATGATAGGTCATATCATGGGGTTCTAAGAAATATTTAGAGGGGTCTACCGGGTTGCTTTCTTTTGTACAACTTTGATGATGTGGCACTCTTAAAAGGCCCAAAAATGAGTTCAAAATTTGGATTAGTCATCCATCTTGAAAAGATGTTGTAGGGTAAAAAGGGATCCTCTACCCACTAAGAAACATTAACTAATGACTAAGACTTTATCTCTACCTCATAGTCAAGGATGACTATGATTTCAAGAGAGAGGTGATGTCATAAAATCTAATATTTAACCAACCCAAATGATATTCTCATATTAAACTGATCATTTAATGTGGGAGAATAGACAGGAACAAGGGTTAGAATATAGACATGTGCTTACGGGTCTATATCAACATGGGGCCAATGGTGGTAAAGGGGTCCAAACGAGAGATGATCTGTCAAAGAGCAAGGCTAGACAATGGAGCTTAAAGACCTTAAGGTAAGCTTCATTAAAGACCTCCAATGGCTAGTGTTAAAAGTCCTTTGACCTTAGGTAAGCTAGGGTTGTGCTTGAGGTACAAACCCGGTCACGAACCCGGTCTAAGCTTGAGGTGCTTGTCATGCTTGCTGACTAAGGTGCTTGAGGTGCTTGTCATGCTTGTTGACTAAGGTGCTTGTCGTGCTTGCTGACTAAGGTGCTTGAGGTGCTTAATGACTAAGGTGCCGAGGTGCTCCATGACTAAGGTGCTTGAGGGTAAGGTGTTCAAAAAGTCAAATCTAATCCCTATTCATGAGGGGGTGAGCCCTAATTGTAGGAGCTAGAGAGAGAATACGCACACACACTCACACTCACACAAGGCAAGCTTGGTACCAAGAAGGAAAATAGGACACTTGTCAAGCTCCTCCTCCATGTTGCCCTCATGTGTGCCTAAAGCCTATTGGTTGGCCTCCCAAGGGGTCCAATGATAAATTAGTTTTTTTTTTTTTTTGCATTTATTGAGTCCTCTCTCTCAAAGGGGAAAGGGAGACACTTGTCCCAAGCCTACCCTTGTTTCTTGATATATCTCTTGCATGTGATTGGATAGGCTTGGAGGGGTCCAATGAGCTTCAAGCATGAGCTACAAGGGAGAGTCAACCAAAGAAAGAAGGGGGGTTGCTTGGGGGGTATACTCTCCCACACACACACACACACACACATACTCATTGTGTGAAGTGCAAAGTGCAAGAGCTCCATCTTCTTCTTCAAGCTAGTAGAGAAGTTGAGAGCCTACACTAACTCTCTTCGCTAAGGAATGCAAATCCAACCAAGATCCGTGCTTCAATGCTTAAGATTTCCATCTTCATTACTATGCTATTATGTATGCTAGCAAGAAGAGTGATGATAAGTGAAGAACTATTTCTTTCTCCTATGAATGTTTCTTCTTCCTCTTCCCTACCCTCATTCCCTGCTAGCTCTCTCCACCTTCGAAGGTGTTTGAGGCCTTGGGACTGAGGCTTGGGATAGTTAATGCTTTTTGCAAAGTTAATGTTATGCTCGTGATGCATGAAGCTTTACATCTTCATTGCATCACCTAGGCCACAAGGAACACAAAGATTGTATTGTACCAAGTCTCTCTTGATGGGAGAATCTATAATACAAATGCCTACTTGAGGGGGGACCGGCTCCACATAAATCCGGTCCTCAACTGTTGTCATGTTCTCTAAACTCTCTCTCTTGCAAAAGTATTGTTCATGCCAAGTTAACTAAGTACTATGATTATGTTTCTATCGTCAATTAAGTTCACCCTCTATGCTCTCAAATTAGTTTCATTCCGAAGGACCTTCTCTCAAGACTCCAAAATTCTAGTGGGTTGGAGCTTTAAGATGTTTTGGGTGTGGACATGACAATTTGTTTATCATCGAGGAGATGGTCATCACTAGGAATGTAGGGTTTTGATAAGCTTACATGGAACACGTCATGGACTTTGGTATTATTCGACAACTTCAACTTGTAAGCTTGAGTACTTATACACTTGATTACTTCATAAGCAGCACAATAGTGTTGGCTAAGCTTCTATATGACCCATGTGACCCATGTTATTCATTGCCAAGGTTGATTGGTTCAAGAGAATCTCTCTCTCTCTCTCTCTCTCTCTCTCTCTCTCTCTCTCTCTCATTCCTTCTCCCCTTGCTCTCTACGCTTCTCCTCTTTTGACTTTGACATGGTATCAGAGCCTTCTGTTTGTTGATTGCAAGGGAGAGGATATTCACTTGTTGGAGAGCTTGTTGGAGGAGTGGAATGTATTCAAGGGACTGACCATGCAAAGAAATCCAACTGCATTTTTGTGGAGGATCGGAATTTTTCTTCCCATCACCATAGTGTTTTAAAATGCAGGCAAGAAGGATCTCAAATGGCATTTTTGGTGGCATCCTAAGCAGCAGCCCCCTACACCTTGTGTTTTAAGAGGTAGCAGGTCGTGGAAGACAATCATTGGCTCTTGAGCGACTGTATTTTAAAATGCTTCTTATTGTAGCGTTGGAGAGGGGGAATGGGGGAACACACCCAACACACAACACAAGGCCTCTCTATAGCTCATGGAATTCATAGCACCCCTATCCTCTCAAAAACACATCACAACTTCACACCTCTCAAAAACACCTCACAACTTCACACTTCCACCCGCCTCTCAAAAACACCTCACAACTTCACACTTCCACCCACAAACCACTGTCCGCACACACACCAACACGCTCACCGCGAGCAAATCACCACTCGATTATACACCACACACTCAAACTTGCCAAGATAAACTACTCACACACATTTCACAGATCATTTAAATCCACACATTGCTACCATACACAACACTTCTTTCTCACTTCCATTCTGCACACAAAATGCCCCGTGGGGCACAACTACTCACACATGCTAGCACCACAACACAAAAGCAGAAGAAGTAGAGAAGAGGGGCAAGGGGTAATGACACTCAAGAAATGGCTATGGAAGCTCGATCACACTCCAAAAACATTATATATAAGCTCACTTACAAAAACGGCACACCCACTTGGTTGCCGGGCAAAAACACACTCCAAACTCACTCTTCTAGGGCTTTGTAGGTACACACCTCTGCACAAAAAAGCTCCACAAAAAAAACTATCTTACTCACTTGGATCTCTACAATTGGATCCCAAAAAGCCCTGGCCAAAAAGAATTTAAAAATTATTAAGAAAAAACTTTTATAAGGGTGCCCTATTCATCTTTGGAATCTGGCCTTTGATTGGTCCATCTGGTATCCCATTTTGGCATCTTAGGGGAGGGCGGTGCCCTTGCTTGACTTGCTCCAATTTCTCTCTTTTCCTTGGTTGGGGGGAAGCACTAGCAATGTCACTATTGCCCCTTGGCACTTACGAGCTTGCACTTCATTCTCTCTCTCTCTCTCTCTCTCTCTCTCTCTCTCAACTTTGAACTCCCATATGAGATCAACCTTCATGCTCCACTTGGGATCTCACACTCCCTCGGAACTCACCTTCTCCCTCCCTGGCACTAGCGAGGTCGCTAGTGGAAGGGGGGTTTGGGGGGGAGCGTTCCCTATGCCTTCAAAATAATGTTTAGGCCTCTTTAAGCCATGCGAACATACCCATATGGTGGACAAAGCCACATCGTCATCTCCATAACGTTGTCGTTCGACAACGCACAACACCGTCAAAGCACCACCGGTGCCACAAAATCACCCAAGGGCCATCAGAGAGCGCCACGTGCCATGCCCAAGGACACCCTCCATAGCTTGGAATTAGGACCAACTCCCGCAAGGTAAGGAAATTCGCAACAAGAAATTTCGGGGCAGCCACGCCCGTGAGCAGTAAAGGAACAGAGTCACACGACTAGCAAGGCAGAGAGAGAATTGAGGGGGAGAGTCGGTAGCTGCAGGAGAATGAGATATTGTGCAAGAACATTTGAGTAGGCTTGAGTATCAAAATCTTGGTGCAACAGTGAGATCGTAAGTAGCAAGATAGCGCTGGGAATCACGTAGCAGTCGACCACACAGACACCCCCTGCAGCTCGTCAAGCTCTTGAATTTCTTTGCAGCTTGTCAATTTTGGCAGCATTCGGTAGTGCAGCAATTGAATCAATTTTTTTTCTAAAATTTTGAGCCTATGTGCAAGGGACCGCTCCCACGGAGCCCTTGACACCCTCAACACCTCGACTCCTCGATCACACACACACCCAACCATCTAGCCCATCGATACTCTTTCAACCATTCGATCGATCTTGAGACAACAGCTGAAAGAGCTGTGTGAGAGAGAGATTTTCTCAAAAAAGAGAGTGAACAAGAGAGTGAGAGAGCCGATTTGTGAGAGAAAGTGAGTGAGAGAGAGAGAGAGAGAGAGAGAGAGAGAGAGAGAGAGAGAGAGAGAGAGAGAGAGAGAGAGAGCAGGATACTCAACATCGGTGATGCCATTCTAGGGCTTCGTCTTTGTGATCATGAAACTCCCATCCGAGGGTGGGAGGCACCCTCGACATCGGCGACTAGCTGTTTTTCGACAACGACTTTAGGTTTTTGTGACATCGACACCTCAACGAATCACCGCTTCGCACTAGCACATCAATTTTGACACCGATTCTTGCGATTCGCATCAGCTTGAGATCACCTCTCATTACGACGGATCTCCAACATCCGACCCCGACATCGAGTGTTCCCGTGGGGACGAGCGCTTTCTCACAGATGGGCGTGCTTGCCACACGCACCACTGAGGTGCCTCTACCACAAAGGGGCATCGGCACAAGAGCGCACTGATTGTGCTCTATGGCACCATTTCAACTCCGAGCACCTTTGGCGGCTATTCGACTAGCGCATTTCCACCTGGCGGTAGAACTCATCACATCTTGACATCCACATGCAGGTTACAGGGGGCTTTTGAGCCTGTTTACACGTATTTCTCTAGGTTTCTAGACACTTATAGACACATCGCTTTCACAGGCGATTTAGCAGCCATTTTGATAGCAGTTTCTGTGTGTCTCTTTTGAGAGCAGATATCCGCACAAGGATCACTTTTACTGCATGTAGCAGTTCTTGATGTACGTTGAGTTGAGAATACTACCCATTGTATTTTGTGTGGAGCCATTTTCTTGCTATTTTGACAGTTTTCTTAGTTGTTTTTGAGACTCAGACCGAAAGAGCACTTTTTGAGACTGTGGCTAGTCTTTTTGTGTCTGCATTAGCCTTTGGAGGGTCGATAGTGTGAGGTTCTCTTTGAGATGGGGTATTCTCAAATGTGAGATACCTTCGGTGATACAAGTAGCTGGAGTTCCCCTCTTACGGTACTCTCGCCATAGGACATGTATCTGGGCAGCTTTTTTGTGCTTTTGATGCCGAGTTGACGGTCACACAGTAGTGGTTTTTGAGTAGTTGATGCCTAGTGGTTATTTTGAGCAATTTATGTGTTTTTTTGAGTTGAGTTTTGACTCCTCGTACAAAGGAGACTCTAATGGATTTTTCCCGCGAGTCCATTTTATATGTTCTTGGCACTTCTAGCTGTTCTTACACAGTGATTTTAGTACTTTTGGTTTGAGGTTTCGCTCCTATTCTAGGGAAAACTCCCAGGCAATTTGCCATAAATTTTTTGGTTGCATTCTCTTAATCATGGGTGCTTCCCAGGAATTTCATTGACGTGATCACGATCGTGTGATTACGTTAATAACACCACTAATTACACAAGAAAAAGACGTGATTACGTTAATTGTTAATGTGATCCTAATGATTACCTGCACAAACCAACAGAGTCGATTAGCCCGTCGAGTATAGGCATATTCCCTCAGGGCAGCCCGACGGGTTTTTTTATTTTCTCGGCGGGTCCATCTGGAAAAGGACATTGCCCGGTGGGCCCGTGAGGAAAATTAAAAAACTTGGAGGACGTAATTATATATAGTAAAACCCGTGCTTATCGTGGTGCTTTGACTAGGCCAATCCTTGGGGAGTGTATCCAACCGTCGGGTACAATCATCTCCATGTGAATCGACCTAAGGTTACATAGTCACATGTCCTTTTTTTTGGACAGAATATGATTCTTAATTCAATAACCACTTCTAAAAAAAAATTAAATCCTTCACCGAACATAAAGGTACGAAACCAAAACAATTGAGAATTTGGAGTCATACTCGCGACAAAGCCATTGGTCCATATGAGGGCTGAAGTTGATTTTAGAAGATGAGCATATGTAAATGACGAGTCGATAGTCAAGGGTGTACTAGTGTAATGGGTATATATTTGTTGAAGTCTTGTATTTTTCACCATCATAGATTTGAGTTGATATACATTGTCACTGCACAATATAAGAGCTATAATCCTTAATTGGGTGAAAATAGCTTTTATATATTGAATTGGATGCATAAGGGGGCTACAATCCTTGACTGGGTACAAGTAGTCCTCAATTGTATGATTGTATTGAAGATTTCTTTGTGTTGTTTCATGCATTGGTTTATATAGAGAGTGCATTATGTATTATGAAATATTGTTAGTGCATGACATGACCAATCATAGATATTATTGCTTTCGTGTGTGTTTTGCAAATAATTGACATTGTTTCAGTGTAGAAGTTGATTATTCTTTGTAGCATTTGAAAATAGATATATCTTGTTGTTTTCAAATCGAAGAGGATGTATAAATAATCATCATAATAATAGTTGCATTGAGAAATTCATAGCATTGTCGTATTTATAATGTCGTGTAGAGAGTGCATTGCAATGTGTATGTTTGCTCACAACACATGTGATCGATATATGGATTGACTAGAGTGCATTGCAAATCTCATATTGTGTAGATTTGATTACTTTCTTAGTGGTTGGTTTTCTAATATATATTCAAAAAAAGAAAAATGTCTTAAAAACTGAACATCTAGTTCTTATGCCTTCAATTTTAAATTCAAAGCAATGGAGAAAATAATTGGCACAAGTGGTACAAAGAAGACAAAGAATAAAAAAGCCCCTGGCAAAGAGAGGGATTATGTTAAAAACATAGGTGGTTGATATATGGATTGACAATGTAAATTTTTCTTCACAACAAAATTAGGCGGTGCACCACATATTAGGGACCATCTTTTGGGTAGCATTAAAAAGAATTGTAAGAAATGTGAACATCCTCGGCATTTGAAATTGCAAAGCGTTTGAGAGAAGAGCTCGCCAAAAAGGGTGGCAAGAGACAGCGGATACATATCTTTGTTATGGATGCAAGTCAAGAGCTGTCAAAGCCAAATATGAACTCTGCTGATCATGTGGTGACACCAACTAACTGTTACGAGACAAACCGAACGGACGTCCACCTGGCTAGACATGTAGCCGGACACCACATTTGTAGTTTGTTATTTTGCCGACCAGTGTAGTGATATTCTATGTAAATCCTGATTCTAGAGTAGGAGATCAATTCCCCGAGTTGTAATTGTGTCATGACAATTGTAAAGGTCAGTGTGAGCCGGCCACTTTCCATTTAGAATGCCCTAGGTATAAATGCCAATAACCTTAATTTGAAAGGAGGCTTATCTTTAGAGAAGAAAGAGATATGTTGTACGTACGCTCAAGTGACTACAAAGCTCCAACTTGTAATCATCACAGCTAATGATTGGGTAATCCGTTTTCAATTCCAAAACTCGCATTGTGTTTCTCTCTCTTTGCTCTTTCATTTATGTGTAAGCATTGTCAGTTTTGTTGTGGTTTGCGACTACGCGTCAATGAGCCTAATCTTCAGATTTGAGTGCTTAAATCACTGTTTTTAGTCATTTTGACCATAGGAGAGTGTTCCTAGACCATAGGGCGATAGTTCAGCTGCAGATTTTAGGACCTTTTTCATGATGGATCATGATTTTGGTACCTTGTTGGATTGCAACCAGACTTGGTAAGATAGTTTCCCTATGCGTCCTAGACCTCCTCATAAAGTTCCATTGCATTTTGAATCCGTTCGAGTGCCGAAATGGCGTGATGACCTAGAGCTGTGAGAAAGGACATAGGAAAATTTTCCTGATCATTGAGTGTTGGTTTGCTTGTTGAATTAGTGTGTTTGCTTGTTAAGGCTCACTTCTTGAAATTGACGATCTCAAAGAGTCTCCGTGCTCCATTCGAGTCATTTCCCTGAGTATTGACATTATGTTAGTGCTAGATCGCTATGCTACAGACGTCCATCGCGACGACCCGCTAACATTGGCGCCGTTGCTGGGGATATGATCCTTAGATGATGAGTGAACTAGTGCGTATTTGGAGCATTATTTTTTGAAGATTTGTCTTCCATTCCATTTACACTTTAGCAGTGAAGCAGCTAGACACGAGGTTTAGTGCTTGGTAGAGTCTAGAAGTTGAGGACTTGCTAGATCTATTCTCAAGAGATAAAGAGGGTTGTGAATGAGATAGCCAAAAGCATTTCATTCTTTGATTTTCTCTATGCTTTTAGAGTGCTATTCCATTTTCAGTTTTGACTTTATTTTGTACTGTTCTGTTTGAATCTGTTTCATGTTTACTTAGGAGTAGGGTAAATAGAACCTATCACCATCAAATTTGCGCTAAAAGAATGAGGGGAAAAAGGGCAAAAACCATATTTTGGTCGAAATGACTGTAACTCTGAAATTCTAAAAATTTGATGGTAGAGGCCTAAAAAATGATCCAAATTCAAAAAATTGTGGATCAAGGGCATCAGTAGACTCTCTAGAAGCAATCTGGAAAAGTTGACCAGATTTTGTGGAGGAACATGGATCGCGATCCACGTACTCCAGAGATCAATTTTGCAAAAAAGTGATCAGTGAAACCGAGCATTAGTGGGATATTGCTTTGATCAAGTGTTCTTGAAAGAAAAAAGTCAAAAATCACATCGAAATTGGCTGTTAGGGCAAAAATAGCAAAACAGGCATTACAGACACAAAATTTGGGATTTCTCAACTTTTTGGGATCCAAATACAAAAAGGGGCGTGATTTGGCTTCTACAGGGAATAGAGAATCAACATAACAAAATTCATGAAAAAATGATGTCAAACACGGATCGCGATCTATGTACCTTTTGACATTTTGGGTTGATATTTGACAAGTATATCCTTGATACCTAGTCGAACAACTTTGCCAAAAGGGACCATAGCAAAAAAATTGCAAAAAGTTGATCAAAACACTAAAATTGTGCTAGATAGCCAAAAACCACAAGGCAGACGGAAAAACTCAATTTTGACTAGGAAAAAGTTGGCCAAATTCAAAAAGATTTGGGGAAGAGTGTCACCATAACATAAACTACAAGTTGACCAAGTTTCATGTCAAAATGAGGTCAAACATGGATCGCGATCCATGTACCTCATCAGCAATTTTGATTGACATTTGAGCAGTAAATAGTTGGTATCATTTGGAATAACTTTCCCAAAAGAACCATAAGCAAAAAAGTTGTAAAAAGTGGTCAAAAGAGCAAAAAACAGAACATTCTCTAAGCTACCATAGCAGACTGTACAAGTCACTTTTGGTTGGGCAAAACAGATCCAAATTCAAAAATTTATTGATGAGTAGGCTATAAACATCATGGTCTATTAACTCACCAAAGATCAAGTTCAAAAGTGGTGGAACATGGATCGAATCCATGTACCCCGGGTAAATTTTTGGGCAGAAACTTTTCCAACCTGTAGTAGAGACCATTGTGAACAAAAGTTCTCAAAGAATTTTTGTAGAAAAAGTTCAAAAAGTGGGTGAAAAGAGCCAAAAGAAATTCAAGGCGAAAACCCTAAAACAGACCCAGGGATTGACTTTTGCCTGACCTAGAAAAGTACAAATCACACAAAACCATATAGCAGGGATCAGTGGACCAAGGGGAAGCTATGTGCCAAGTTTCAGTACATTCTGACACATAGGTACATGGATCGCGATCTAGGTTCCTTTGTCACAGACTGATACCAAACTTACACCATAGCTAGACAACATCACAAGGAGTTTAGTGGTCTTTTTTTGTTACCATATACATGTGGTAGTGATGTGTGTGAACACACTAGGACCGTCAGGGCATTTTTTCCCTCTTTAGGAGGCTTTTCCCCCGAGAATTGTATATACGCGCATCACTCTAGGGCTATCTATCTTTCCATTGCATACTAAGTAACACACTCTCTATTGTGTGCCTTGAGCTTCCTTCGTCTTCTTCAAGCTGTGTGCGTTTCTCTGCAACCCTAATTCCAACAATTAGTATCAGAGCAGGTTGCATCCTCTCGGGCTTAGTTGCCAGCTGCTCCAGCACATGCCTGCTCACTTTCTCCGATTTCAGTGAGCTTTGGCAAGCGTTCGCAAGTTGACAAAATTTTTGGGTAAGCTCGTAGAGCTTAGTTTGCTCAGATTTTTGATTCAGGCTCATTTCGGCCTTCGTTTCCACTATAGGTAGTACTGCATAGGCAATTTCGTCATTTTGTGCAAAATTTCTGTCAGTGTTGTTTTTTGCATAACAGGTGCCTCATAGTCTTCTACGGTTTGTGCTATATAGCACATGTTGTTCCCACTCCGTTTCTCCTATTTTCGGGCAGTTTTCACATCAGGTGCAGCATTTACCATGGCTGACAACAACACAGATGTGTTCAAGATGTTTGCTATACTGAGGATAGGTTGGATGGGGACAACTACCCTATGTGGACTTATATGATGCAACATGTTCTTGTGTCAAAGGGCGTCTGGAACATTGTGCAGGGCATTGATGTACATCTTGGTTCTGAGGATGTAGGCGATGTTGCAAGTCTTGCTGCAAGGATTGCTGCTATTAGAGTTGTTTTGCCTATGGCAGAACAAGCTCGTTGGGATGTAAAGGATGCGTAGGCTCATGCATTGATTGCGTTGTCTATGAAGCGCACCATTGTTCCTCACATTCGTTCAGCAAAATCTGCAAAACAGGCTTGGGATATTCTAGCAGGTCTTTATGCAAGCCGCAATGAGGCTAAAATTGCTTTGCTGCGTAAAGAGATGGAGTCAAAGATTATGCATGAGGAAGATGATATGGACACTTTCCTTGCTGGTGTCAAGGATATCAATGAGAAACTTATTTTTGTAGTTGAAGTCATTTCAGACAGCTCCCTTGTGCATACTGTTCTTGATGCCTTACCAGATTCCTACCAGACTTTTGCTAGTACTTGGAGACTGATGACCCAAGGAAATCTTGAAGTTGTCAAGTTTGATGCATTATGCACATTGCTGTTGCAAGAGTCACATTCCAGAAAAAACAGAACTAGGCAGCGTGCAGTTGAACAGGCTTTTATTGCTTCTCAAAGAAAGGGTGGTAACGACAATGCGGCCACTTCTTATGGTTCTGCTGCGAGTGGCAACAATTTTGTTCCTAATGCTTCTGCTGGCAGCAATTCGTTTGGAAATTCTGGTGATAAGGGCAAAAAGAAGACGCGTTGCCATTATTGTAAAGCTAATGATCACTTGATCAAGTCATGTCCTAAGTTGAAGGCCAAAGAGGCTAAGAAGAAAGAGGGTGGTTCCACTGCAAATGCTGGTTCCACTATAAATGCAGCCATTGTTGAGTCTTCTGTGAAAGGAGACTGTGTTGCTGATGTTGATGCAGAATGGGCTTTTAGCGTAGAGTGCACTTACAATCCTGCTGTCCATGCTGCATGCTTGTCAGTTGCTGCAGATTCACATGTATGGTATTTCGATAGTGGTGCTACAAAGCATATTACCTCACCTCGTGAATTGTTTACCTCTCTCAAGTATGTCCCTCATGAAAATTCAGTCACTTGTGCCAACAATGCCTCTTATCCGGTTCAGGGAATTGGAAAGATTGTGCTTACTACTGCAAATGGCAGTTCCTTCACACTTGTTGATGCACTTTATGTAGGTCCTAGCACTGGAGGTGGTAAGGGTGTTGCTTGAACAACATTTTGGGCCCTAGGGACCATGTGTTGTGATGTTTGTTCAAGAGGTGGGGCCGGGCCGACATCAATGTAGGCACTCGAGGTGTGTCCGTCCATGATAAGGTTGGTCTATTGGCCATCACGTGCTTAAATACTATGCAGTCCTTAGCTTGATGACCATACCTACCACAGGCATTGCAATTTCCATTGAATTTTACTCTAAAATTAGGGCATTCATTGGTACTATGTGGACCATAGCATACTAAACACCATTGCTGCTCCTTTCTTGGATACATATGATTGTTTTGCGGAGCATGATTGTCTCTAAGACTCTCTTGAATGGCCTTGGTGAGATATGCTAAAGTAATCTCAGATATCTTTGGCTCCTTAGCAATAGGCTTTAGGGTCATTGGGGCTGATGCCCCGATGCTTGTGCGAGCTAGTAGATTTAGGCTCAATCGACACGCTTTCTCCTTGGATCAGTAAATTATCCTCCAATTGGATCGCATTGGTGGTGACTGCTTCCCAAGTGGTGATACCTCTAATGACTAGGCCATTGTAGAATCCTCATGTCGTAATGCCCTGACAAATCTATCAAGCAATTGGTTATTATTGAAGCGCTCATTTGGATTACAACGAGAATTTAAATGCTTCAAGCGACTAATACAGTCTCTCATGGACTCTCGTTCCTCTCATTGGGCTTTCTAGAGCTGAGATGCTACACCCCAAAGCACTCCCTCTCGTATGTATTCTTTCAAGAACAGTATCCTAAGAGTAGGGTAAATCGTTTTTTCTTCCATCCTTAGGGTTCTATATCAATCCCCAGCCTTCCCACTTAAGGTTAGGCTTAAAGCATTACTCTTATGCAGGTCATTGTTTCCCTAGAGAATTGCATATTTGTTCAAACACTTCGATATGATTTCTCACATCCTTATCTCCACTAAATTTTTATGTGCGCTTGGCTATTTGTACTGCCTTACTTCTAGGCTCTCTATTAGGTGTGTTACACATATTCTCAGCAATAGATCGACCGATAGCTTGAGAAAATGTTGCCAAGTCACCTAAGTGAGCAAGCACTGTGGGTGAAGGCGCTCTAGAGACTATGTAGTGGTGCTTTACTAACAAAAGAGATCCATGGCGTGTTTCTTGGCATGCCCATTGCTGGGGTAGGCATGGTAGCCGTGGTGTCATCAAGGGAAAGATGAGCTAGACTTGGAAAGGTAAAGCTATCACTAGTGGGCTCAGATTGCACTGAGACCCCTAGCGAAACAACATATGGATGAAAGGGCATAGGACCATACCTATATATAGGCCCTTGGCCGTCTGGCTCATAGCTATATATAGCCCTAGTACCGCATGTGTATCCGTCTGTCCTTGGCCAGGGCCGTGCCCTTCTATAGTTCTACCATTGGCATGACATTACTCCCCCCTTGGAGAAGCGTTTTTGTCTGCGAAAACAGAAGTGATAGGATCTTCATAAGATCACTAATGTTTTTCCATAGTGGTATCCCTCATGGATCCAATTGTTTGTTCGATCGAAACATGGTGCAGTAGTAGGTTCAATGTAATCAAGAATAACATCTTGACTTTGCACATTGTTGTCCATTTGCAACCATCTTGTGTTACCGGTTCCAATCCAACCATAGTGTGTAGACTCCATTTAGAACATACATGAGCATGATAAACGAGTTATCACAACAAAGATGTACGTGAAAGAGTACCGCTTTTCACTTTCCATGAAGGTAACTTGCTAACATAACTCATCTTGTGTTACCAGTTCCAATCAAAGATGTACCTGAAAGAGTACCGCTTTTCACTTTTCATGAAGGTAACTTGCTGACATAACTCATCAGCCAAGTTTTCCTTCAATTGTTTCTCAATTTTTATCAGTAAACAACCCCACCGTAACTAGTGTTCAAGGTTGAGAACCTGACTTATACATGAAGAGACTAAACCTAGTCGCAAACATACGTTAATTGATAGTAAGTAAACTCCAAGTAGAGCAATAAATGCTTATTAATTGGAATGCTTGGTGCTCATGTACGCACTTTTCATATCCTTTAGCCCAAGATTACACTTTGTAATCTGCCTATCCCCTTGGATAACTGACAGTATCGAGGTGTGTTTCCCCCACGGTTTACAGACAGTCTTCCCAGATGACTGGTAAATGGGAATCACAATATTGTATAACATTGTTGAGGAATCAAAAATGTCCGGAATAACCATCCTGGTTAACTTTAAAAATCCACAAACACCCAAATTGAGCCATGACCTCTATTGGTGATTAGTAGACCTAAAAGTAATCTCATAAAGATACTGCAGATAGAGTGCAAAATGATTCATAAGCAACAGCTTAATGAATACACATGCCGTTCCAAATCAGCCTTTGCTAAACACTAGGGCCTATAACACCTAGTGTGCATGCATTTAGCAACAAACAGATCCGAACCTGTATATCCATGGTCATCCTTGCCAACACTTATGGCAAATGTGATGCGCCTAGTACACATTAAAGAGGAATGTAAATAGTTTTGAAAAGGAACTAAATACTTTCAGTTGCAATCATTTGCAAACCTTGCTAAAACGTCTAAACCATAATAGAAGGTGAAACAGTGATCACTTCTAGGTACAAACAATGAAACTTTTTCATTAACAACTCATAGCCTTTCTATATGTAAAACAACCATCTGTAATGTTCTTTAGCAGCACTTGTACCTTAACAAGTCATTCTAAGTATCTGACAAATTTTGGCCAGTGAAATTGCTCCTGATACGTCATGCTGAAAATGGTCTAGAAAACAGATGGGACCAGCACCTAGGGACATCATCACGACACATAATTGAAATAGCAGTGCCAGTGTCTGTCCCAGAGACTCATAATCTCTACATGTGGAATATGTCTCAGGTAAGGATGTTTGAAAAACGTCCTTCAAGTACGAGATGTACTTGGGTGTGGAGGTAACTATAAACACACATGCTCACGTACGTGAGAGAGACCCTCATTATCCATGCTCCATACTGGCTAAACCAAAATCCTTGAGTTCCTAGACCATGTTGCATCCTATGTGACAACATGTGCCAAATAAACCCTACAAGTGGGTCTATAGCTGCATAATGCAGAAACTTATTTCAAGCACCACAACCCAAATTGCATGGCTCTTACATGACCTTGTCATTTGGCTGAAGAGCAGCATTGTTTATGCATCCTATATACAAAAATCAAACTAAAAGAAACCAAACCAAAACAGATGCGTACGTGTAGCGGAGTGAAAAGCACCTGCCCAAATTTCCCGACTGCAAAGGCCGAGGAACACTAATTGAAAATTAGTGAAATGCAAGAAGTATTGCACATGTAACCTTGGGTGTTGCCTTTGCAATCAAGACCTCTTGGTTTGAAGCAACATTGTCAAACCTCGTGGTTAAACGCTGCATGAAAACTGCTCAACGAGCAGCCACAACCCTTGGCCTTGTTCGTGACCCCCTTGGGGTTGCCAATGGCATTTCATTACTTTTGAAGTTGAAATATTTCCACTACCCCTTGGCAATTTGGGGACTTCTTTTCTTGAAAATTTAAGTGTTAAGGTTCCAAAAATTGACCATCAACCCATACTAAGTGATTTAGTAATCACGCATTGGGTCGTACCCCAAAGGTGACTCATATAGGCACTCTTAGTGCTAATGTGAACTCCACTGGATTTGGAGTTGTAATCACAACTAAATCTTAATCACACCAAAAAATCCATGATCTTGGTTTTGCGTGAACAGTCGTGTTGTTGAAAATGCGGGCGTCATCTATACACCTTGGTAGAGATAATCGCTTACAAGTTTCACAAGTCAAGTTGACGTTCACACGTAAAGTGTGTAGCTTGAAAAGAATGCCCCACAATTTGCTAATGGGAAGACTCTTGCTTGTCCATTGGAATCGATGGGTACTTAACAAAATAGAATTGTTCCATCACTAATGGACTAGAAACAGATGACTTTTAGCCATGCCAAAATAGGTGGTAATAGATGGCTCTTAGCCCTTCCTGTTGTCCTTGTAGCCTTTCCTGTTGGCTCGTAGCACTTCTTGTTAACATATTGACATAGAAAGATTTCAATAAAATCATTCCTAGTTACACCTTTCCCGCATAGAAGTTGGGTAGAGAGAGAGAGAGAGAGAGAGAGAGAGAGAGAGAGAGAGAGAGAGAGAGAGAGAGAGAGAGAGAGAGAATGCTGGGTTGAGGAAATCCCCTTATGCTAATGTGTTGTATGCCCTTTTTAAATTATCCAGTGCAGACCATATCTGTGTCATAACTTATCCTTTAAGCGTACATTAGTGTAATTGTACCATGCTCTCGTAGAGAGAGGTACCAGAATTCACATCTTGATCCACTTACCTTGTATGTGATCGTGACTGTATTAGGGTGCAGATGTATGGCACGTTGCCTATGAAAAATATATATATCTAAAAACAGCAACAATTGAGCTCGTCCTTGACAGAGTAGCTCGTGTTATAGTGGAAGCGTATGCAATGATGGATGTTGTACGTCCATCATACTAGTATGCCATGCATACAGATCAAAAAATTGAATGATAAGCCCTTGGTTTTAATGACAGTCTCAACCATGTTAGCCCTTGGTATACGTGCCTTGCACGATGACACTGGCATGGATACATCACAGTGCGTTGTTGCTTAAACTATGAGCTTATATCCACAGAGTGCCAAATATGTGTGCCATTATCATTGATCCGAAGTCAAGTGATAATACTATGGCACATAGAGAAGCCATGCTTCACATGAAGACAGGCAAAGCACTTTGCTTTATACAGTTGCTTTGTATGGAGGCTGCCCAAGCACTTTGCTTGGCATATCAAAGAGGTCTTTTGCCCAGAATGAAAAGTAAAACATTCATGAAAACAAACATAACTTGGAATTGACTAACCTTGTCGCCCACGTGTGCTCGAAGCTGGCTCATGGCCATATATGCGAATAACTTGAGAGCTATTGGATGTCCTGCACATGCCTTCTTGGCTTGGTTTAATACGATCTTTAGTGAGAAAACATGCAAACATGTTGCAAAGTATCCCAAGTTCGTATGTTGATAGTATATGCCGAACGTCGAAACTTTCTAGGCTGTATATTTGAGAGTGGAGCCTTGCGTATGAGAAGTCTAGCAGGAAGATTAGCTATCAAGAGGCAACTATTGCCAAACACTATCGAGAGCCCTTGGCATCGAAAGTCATAACATCATGTATGGGTGGTGATTGTATTGGATTCAACGCATAGCTGTGGATGTCAATGTGGTTACCAATGCTTTGTATATTTAGTTTGCCTCTCCGTGGCCAGAACCAACACCTTTGAAGTGATTGTATATCCCAGGCATAGAGCCATGCTCGTGAAAGCCTTGCTTTCCCTCTTGCCTACCATTTCAGAAACAACAATAGGCCTTGCCAGTACTACTATCTTATAGCATAGTGGTACTATACAAGCCACAAGGCTTGCTTGTAGTTGCTTTCTAGCGACTAGATATCGTACAAAAAGTTACCTTGATTCATGACCACATGGAGCAAGATCCTGTGTATATGCTCTATAATGTGTCAAATAAACAAAAGACACAACGTACCTTTTGAAGTACTCCTGTTGAGCTGCCTTGCTCACTGTTGGAATTGTGTGTGCATGGCAATACTTGCATTGTTGCCCGTGCAATTCCCATAGCTGACATAGAAAGCTTCCTACCTCTTGATTGTCTGTCCGCACCATGCTTTGCATGCATTACTGTCACCTCGACTATGGCAAGTCTTGGAATCAGACCAAAGGGCCATGGCCGTCGAGAAAGTGACAAACCCATGTTGAATGGCATGCAAATCTTCGTAATTGCTTGAACTACTGCGAGTTACAGGCAGGGCGCCGCATCGGAGGTCTGTAAAAGAACCTTGACATCGAGAAGTTGCTCCGACTGCTGCGAAATGAGGGGGGTGTGCCTGGGGTGGGTACGCTCCCTTAAGCTATTTTTTTACGAAATGGCCCTCCCCTTGGGCGGCCGCTTGTGAATAAAACATTAAAAAAAAAAAAAATTCTCTGCACAGCGATGGCGGCTTTGTTGCGAATGCGCATGGAAAATTTAGATTTGTCGCTTTGGCCCCTTGCCAACATGCTGTGATGAAACTATGAAACTGCAATTTTGCCCAGCGCAACTCTACTGAGCCAACCTTGGAGAAATTTCGTGCAGGTCTGATTCAACCTTCCCATATGTACAAGGGTGCTTACCCATGGCCTCTAATTCCCCGTTTGTCCGTGCAAGTCTATTTCGACCTTCCCATATGTACAAGGGTGCTTACCCATGGCCTCTACTTCCCCGTCTGTTTGTGTCTTCAAGCAGCCTTTCCCCTTCCTTGCAAGAGCACCTTTCCACGGCCCAAGATCGGAGAGAGAGAGAGAGAGAGAGAGAGAGAGAGAGTGTTTAATCTATTTACAATATACATAACACATGAGACTAACTACAAAGAACAATGTCTACAATCCAAAGTACAAAATCATGTATTCCTTTGATTGAATATCCAAAAAAATACATCTCAGTATCAAGACATATTAGGGAAAGAGGTCCAGATAATGTTACAGTATAAGTGTACAGCATTTCATCTTCTCAAATAGTAGCCAAGGAAAGGACACCCTTACCTGCATCCACAGTAAGAAAACAAACTTTTGGTTAGCTTCCTGACAGCATTGCAGGTAACTAGGGTGACCCAGTTGTCATCCATGTCACCGAGGTACCAAAAAAGAAAAATCATGCTGCTAATAAATATAGTGAAATGTAATTTTTTGTAATCCATATGCCAGAATTTTTTTATGTTTCTAACAATATATGAAACTTCCTTGAAAAAAACTTGAAGGTTTTAGTTCAAAAATTTCAATTATAAAGTGAAGTTTCAACAGGTCAAGACAAAGTTCCTGTTATAACAATTGTTTTTTATAAAAAAAATACTATGAATTCAAGCCCTGATTGGGTTCATTCCTACAGGATTAATTCCCGGCAAGAACAACTTGCTTGTTGCCAAAAAACTTCTATCATTAAAAAGTTTCCCTAGAAAGTAGATTTTCATGAGTGTAAGCAATTTGAAAGTCACATTCCCTTTGAAACCAACCATGGTCAGCAGATAAAAAACCACATATCCGCCAACCAGTTAACAAGTCAAATTACGTTATCCATCAAGCCATGTATGTCTGGTTCCAAAAAATAGTGTAAGCATTTACAAACATAAGCTTCAACCAGTTTTCTCAAACCGAACAAGGGGCCATATAAACCATATTATTCTAGTCTCGAATCCCCAAACAAACCTTCGGATTTACTCAAGACGTGTCTATAGTAGCTGCTGGTTCAATTCCCAACATAAGAATAACCAACAGTTTAGCAAAAACATTATTGCTGCAACCAACCAACCAGTAAAACAAGAATTAGTCGAGGGTAAACCAACCAATCAAACCATATAATTGGCCAACCAGTCAGTAATTCTATTAGTGCTGCACCCATCCAACAACAATACAAGAGCCAGTCAAGGATAAACTAACTAACCAAGTCATATAATCGGCCAACCAGTCCAGCCAACCGGCCAGATAGCACCAAGTCCTTCACACAGTCCATATGTTTTCTGTACACAATAGGTGGTGAGAGACATAAGAGAGAGAGAGAGAGAGAGAGAGAGAGAGAGAGAGAGAGAGAGAGAGAGAGAGAGAGAGAGAGAGAGAGAGAGAGAGAGAGAGAGAGAGAGAGAGAGAGAGAGAGGATTAACCGCAATAGCCAAGGCTAGTAATGTACAACAAACATTACCCCTTCCCATCATAAGAATACCCAACAGTTTAGCAAAAACATTATTGCTGCATCTAACCGACCAGTAAAACAAGAGTTAGTCGAGGGTAAATTAACCAACAAAGCCATATAGTCCACCAACCAATCAGTAATTCTATTAGTGTTGTACCTAGCCAGCAACAACACAAGAGTTAGTCGAGGATAACCCAACCAACCAAGCCATACACTTGGCCAACCAGTCTAGCCAACCGACCAGATAGCACCTAGTCCTTCACACCATCCATATGTTTTTTGTATACAATAGCTAGTGAGAGACATAGAAAAGAGATAGAGAGAGGATTAACCGCAATAGCAACCATTACCCCTTCCCAAAGGTTGGCTTGGAACCTATCACCAAATCCTACCTTATAGCAAACATCGGCAAGGACCCGATCAACTTATTTCAATAACCACACACAATAGACCAACTCATCAAAGTCCAACCAATGATTAGACACATGGCTAGTCCATCCTTTCCAACACTAAAACAAGATAATGCCAAGAGCCAAGGTAAATCAACCCCAAGAGTCGGCAACAGTGAAATAATCAGCAAACCAGTCGTCGCCGACAAAAAACAACCAGGACCAACAAAGGGTAGCATATCCTCCCTTATACCAAACATCAGTAAGGACCCGATTATCTATTCCACTAACCACACACAGTAGAACATCACATCAAATTTCAACCAATGATTAGACATATGGTCAGTCCATGCATTCCAACATACCACTACCAGATAAAGCCAAGAGTTAAGGTAAATCAACCCCGACGCCTCAAACATAAAGAGAAGATCAATTCCATAGCCTGAGACTCCTCTCTTTCTCAATCCAAACACCATAATGGATACAATGAGCCGTGCTACAGCCCAAAACAAACAGATTAAGATTTTGTAACAAAGCCATAGAAAGAAGGACCAACCATTCGGCAAGAAGCTAGGACTAGATAGCATACACTACCTCATAACCAACATTCAATAGAACATCCGAAACACATACATCCTATATTTAGACATAGGGCTAGTCGGCAACTGCTAAGGCCAACAGAGAACAACTCCGAGTACCACATATCAAGGATCGGCAAGGAGCCAATCTATTATTTCAAAGTCAACACATAATGGAACATCCAAAATTTATCCAGCCATGGCAAGTATACTAAGTTCAAAATCATTATTCAAACAATGCATCCAGCCATTTGTACACCCAGCCATTGTACACCCATATGGACAATTCACCAAGCCATTCAAAGGCATATACCTCATTAAATAATACATCTATATGATCATTGAGTACATACTGCATATCACAACCCATACAATATAATCGACAACAGTGGAATATTTAATAAAACATAATCAACAAATTCCAGCAAACCATATCCTTTCCTACCAAAGAGGTTATTCACCAATGCCAAAATAGACCGCATAAGTACCTTTGTAGTGTCAACAGGTGTTTTCTTGCTAGGAGCCATCACCAGAAATGCTTGCAGAGTTGAAGCACACACCCGATTGAATGTACACAATAGAATGAAAATAGAAATAGAAACCCTTTAACCGAATGGAAGCTAAGTGAGCCTCAACTCACCTTATAAGGTGATGTTCTCCCCACACGACTAGCTGGCTGTGGAGCCCGATCCGAAGTGGAAGGATCCGCATCTCTTGAATATCTACCCACCAAGGCAAAGGATATGCAGTGGTGCCATTTGCAAGAGCCCCCAAATAGAGCGGACGACGAACAAAATCTGCATCCAGCTCGTTCTGTACCTCTGTCACACCGAAATGATGGCCTAAAAACAGCAATTTAATTAAAGCCCAGTAGGTGCCCAAAAGTCCATTTACACACCCCTTGGGCACCCATGCCCACGTGGAAACACATCATTTTTCAGGCCATGAGGTAGTTCAAGCAAAAGACCCATTTACTGGGGTAAACATTAGATAGCAGTTTCTATGCATAAGGAGAGCAAAATATATCAGTAAAGGTGGAAAACCATGCAACCTATGATTGCCAAGGCTTAAAGTAAAACCAAGTGATATATTATGGCAACACTAGATATAGAGTCCAATTGTTTTTAGAGGGATAACCAAATACACACACACACACACACACACACACACACACACACACAGAGAGAGAGAGAGAGAGAGAGAGAGAGAGAGAGAGAGAGAGAGAGAGAGAGAGAGAGAGAGAGATTTTATTGGGGTTGAAAGCATCCTGAGAGAAGAAAAATGATAATTCAGGATAGAAAACCTGATAGATTCTATCAGGATGTAGAGAGAAAGAGAGTTAGAGAGAGGGAAAGGCCTTTCCCTTGGATGCTATCTGAGAGCAAGATACATTCCAAATAGGAGAGATATTTGTGTATTTAATAATTGCCAAGGGTGAAAGCCAACCCTAGGGAATCACCATGGATGAAGAGTCTCATGTCCTTTAGAGAGAGAGAGAGAGAGAGAGAGAGAGAGAGAGAGAGAGAGAGATAGAGAGAGAATCCATGAAGGCATGCAAAGCCATGCATTGCCATGCAAAAACCATCTCCATTGCTTCTCCTCCATCACTCCCCTCTCCCCTGAGCTCTGATACCAGTGAAAGGGCATAGGGAGATAGACATGCCAATAACCACCCAACCATACCTATATATAGGCCCTTGGCCCTCTGGCTCATAGCTATATATAGCCCCTGTACCGCATGTGTATCCGTCTGCCCTTGGCCAGGGACGTGCCCTTCTATAGTCCTACCATTGGCATGACAATGGAGGATCCATCGGACTTACTGAGGGAGTCTCCATTTGTGATAAGGTTGGTTGTTTAGCCTTCCCTAAATCCAAGAATCTCATGAGACCCGTTGAAGGAATGTGGATCCCCTTGTTTTGTCTCTCTAGCTCAATAACCCTATGGATGACCTCACAAACTCTTTGTTGTTGATCCTCTAAACTAGTAGCACCCGTTGTGGATTGTAGGACATCTAACTAGCCCATGTGATAGGTGTGACCTGTGTATAGGTCGGTTAGAGTTTTCGTTTGTATTTCGTACTCCTAGTTCTCATTTAGGAATGCTCCATCTAGGATTGAGGTGCTAGGGGTGTCCTTTGAACTAGATGCAATGTGGCTCTCTATGGGTTGACCCTTAGTGGTCACTAATTCAGGAGCACTAGATTGTTCTCCTAGCAAGGATATTGACATAGGGGCTTTCACTTTTAACTCTCTTCTTTGCTCCGCCTTGCGCAAGCTCTGGATTTCCTTTTCCCTAGCTGCAATGATATACTGCTCAACCTCTTGCACTTCGGCAAGGCTTCTACCATTAGGTATTGTAACCTTGAAGGGGAATAACTCTGAAGAGTCAGGGGGTGCAGTGAATGGAGTATTCATGTGCACACTCTCAAGGAGCATGGGGTCTACGTTGGTCATGAATGGCGAATTTACTTCCCCACCCCCCTCATTTACATTGTTAGCTCCATGTTCAGAGTGAGTGGCTCTACTAAAGGTTTCCTTCAAGTGGCTAAGCAAACTCGGCCTAGACCGTGGGCACATGGCATGCATGTCTTGGCTTGATCTATCCGGATTAGGCATTGGGTAACCCTCCATGAAGTTCTAGTCAGAGGAAGAGTCACTAGACGCAATATGTGGGTCCTGAGTGGTACTACCTTGGGTTCCCGCTTAGGGCCTAGAGCCTAAGGTAGAGGAATAATGAGTGTCCGAATAAACGGAGAAACTCTCGATGTGCTCGTTCTCTAGCACACGACCAAAGCGTAGGTGCATGTGACCTCAACACTCTAGAGGTGTTGATGAGTGCCCGTGAAGGCCACTCACCTAGTTTTAGGTGTTTACAAATCAAATTTTTTGGTATTTTTGATCCCTTTTTTTAACCAAGCCACGAAATATAGCGTATGATAGCTCAAAATGAGTGTCTTGGTTAGAGGGATGGGTTGTGCTTTACAGCCTCCAATTTGGTTACGTACAGCCCTCGAAATCCTAAAACTAGTCTTTTCTTAGGTGGGGAGAGGGCTAGAATTAGTAAATCCAAAGGGTGAGTGTGAAGGGGATGGTGGAGGACTTGAGGAACTTGTCCCACATGCCCTCCCTTTACTTGAGATCCTAGTCTTTATATATAAGGTAGTGTGAGTAATATGTCATAAGATTGAGGACTGAGGCCTGGGCTTGGGGCTTGGGCTGGGCTGGTGGGCTTGGGCTTGGGGAAAGATCTCGATCCCGATCCCTTCCTTTTAGAATAATATTTTTTTCATTTTAATTTCCGAATTTCTTTTTAGTGCCAAATATCCCGAGCGTTTTTTAAATATATAAAAAAATTAACATTAATTTTTTTTTGAAGGATAATGTGGCTGCTTGGACGCCGAGCTCCCATGTGCACACATCAGCTCCTAGGAGCTCTGTCTAACCTCCTTGCAACTAATTAACAGCTAATTAATTATCTAACACAGAATTGCACACTCACACTCAGTCAACTCTGCTGCTCACTGTCTACTCTACTTCTCACTATGTCGACACTCACTTAACAACTCTATTAGCACCTGCACAATACAGATCTTGCAAAACTAACAAAAACCGATACAATGCAGCACTAATATAGCTTACAGTTACTAACAAAATTTACCAAAAACCTGCTAATTTTCCCTTTGCAGTCACTAAATAGTTCTCACAGAACTCAACAAAAAAAAGAAAACAGATGGAAGAAAAGCTTCCAGAGGTAGCACTGAGTGCTCCTCAAGCTTAATGCAAGGCTATCCCTGGCAGCGGCACCAAAAATGTATGCGTTGTTGTATGTGTTGAAGGCTGGGAACTTGCTTGTGCACTGTGTGAGTCTCAAAAGGCTGCAAACACACAACTAGAGAATCCTAGCAAGTTCAAAGAACAATGGTGTGTCACTCACCTCTCAATGCTGCCGTCGTGAACGATCCTGTGCTGCAAAGAAGAAGGAGCTATTGTCTATGCCGTGCTCTATCGTCGATGCTACCGCCGATGTCGTCGCAATGCTTGATCTCTCTCTCTCTCTCTCTCTCTCTAGCATACACACACACATAGAAGGAGAAGGAGATAGAGATGGAGCAAGAGCATTGCTTAGCTTACACCTCAGAGAATGAGGATTTTTAGGTCAAATGGACCTTTTATAAGATTTGGCCCATTCACACATGGGCATCCACAGTGGTCGATCGTTACACAACTGCTGTAAAAATAAGGTAAGTGGTGCACCTCTCATCGGCGATCACCTACACACCTATTGGACCAACAACCCCGGTCCCTGACTCTACCAAATAAATAATACGGCATCCATCGTAGGTGATAGGGTGACCGTGAGGGTTAGCAGAACTTCATCCAGATCAAACAATACAGGTTCAAAACCTGAAACATTTCAACATATTGTCTGGAAACATTTCATCATATTGTGAATATTACTTATATTTTGCACGTTGCACTCTCACACTAGTTCAAACAAACCATACCCTGACTTAAAGACTTCAAAAAATTGTGCAAGATTATATTCATTCAGGTTGATAATCATTTTGACTTTAAAATACTATGTTTACTCGTGTAAAATGCAATAAAAATAAGTAACTCCTAAGAAAATTATCCAGATCTAATAGAACATGTTAAAAACCCAAAACAATTCAAAATATTCCCATAGAACATAAGACGTGAGTTTATATTTTGCATGTTATCACGATTCACTTCAAAAAAAATTCCAATAGAAGATACATGCATCGTGATGTACATATTGCCAATTTCAGTTTAGCTCATTTTAAAGCAAAGAACGTCTTGCTCGTTAAAAAGATAAAAATGAATATTTTACATACAAATTGTGTGCATATACTTTTTTAAATTGAAAGTATATTACCTATTTGTAGACATAGAGAAATAACATAGTGTGAATATTACTTATGTAAATGTAGCATTTAAAATAACGACGATGATCGATGAATAAATCATTCTTTTGAATATGATTAGCTAGTATATATTTTCATCGGAACACTTAAAAATAACAATATCGAACAATTAAAACATTTGTATATGAAATACTCTTCACGGCCGCGTTATCAAGTATTTCATATACTTAATACTTAAAAAATTGAACTACACATGCATATACAAATTATATGGCATTCGTACGATCGATTTAGTGACTTGAATGCCACATTTATGCAAAAATGCATGCTTCTAACAAATGACACTCAATTAGTCGCGTTACTGATCGATGCCCATATGTTTTTCTGGAAAGGGGAAGGGAAGTTGACTCACCATAAGGATACTAGAATCACTACATTACCGATGTAGTACCCAAACAGTGAGCCAATACTTACCACAAGGACACCATATTCCCCACGTCATCGAGGTGATGCCCCCGTGGTAAGCACTGTTCCGTAAAACAGCTTACACACACTCACATTGTGTGGTAGGTACCTTATGACTGTCGTGCAATACGACAAAAGGCATGCTACCACACAACACACACACACACACACAACACACACCCAGGTCGTGTGGTCAAGTACTCCACTTTTGCTGTGCACTGCGACGTAGAGCATGCTCCCACACGATCCCCTCTCTCCCTCTCTTGACGTACCTGCAAAGGCGGTCCTCTCTCTCTCTCTCACTCTCTCTCTCTCTCTCTCTTTCACACACACACACACACACACACACACACACACACACACACACACACACACACACAAAGTGGCTCAAAGAATAACACCCAGCGGCCCCGATCGGGGCCCTATATATATTATGTTGCGGGCCCGCCGGGCATCTAGGTTTTCTCGACGGGCCTGTAGGAAAAATACTAATTCTTTATGGACCTGCAGGGAAACTGCATTGCCCGGTGGGCTTTTTGTGGGTTTCCAGGTTGCTCTTAATTGGCTTGTTTGTGATCATGTTAAGTGTGATTATGTAAATATGTCAATAAGACCTTGTGATCACACAATTTTTTTGGTAATTACGTAAATATTGAATCCCTGGTGCTTTCGAAAGAGAAGAGTACTACATTAAAAAGTTCGATGGCTCAAACTTTGTCATTTGGCAGCAGTGTATGCAAGATGTTTTGATCAACAAAGGCTTGATAACACCCTTGCATGCAAGAAGAGAGAAAGTGTACACTAATGATGAGTGGGATGACTTGAATGAGCATGTTATGGCGACCGTTCGCCTACACCTTAGTGAATCCATTTACTTACCAGTAATGAATAAGACCAATGCCAAAGATTTGTGGGATGCTCTATGTCAGGCTTGGGATGGCAACAACACCTCGAACAAGGTTTTCTTATTGAAGAAATTGATGCGCATGAATATAAAAGAAGGCAGTAATGTTAGTTCTCATTTGAACAAATTCAACAGGGTGTTTTTAGAGCTTACTTCAAAAGGTCTCAATTTTGATGATGAAATGAAGGCCATTTTCTTGCTATGTTCACTACTACCATCATGATGGGATACCTTCAACACAGCCATAAGCAATTTTGCACCCAATGGCAAGCTAGATTTTAGCGTTGTTGTTGGTGCGTTGCTCACTCGAGGGGGTTCGACATCAATATCTTGATGCGAGTGGGCATGGTGATGCATATGTGGCTAGTGGCAATCGTGACAAACAAAGGCAATGTGGTCATAGTTGCGGTCGTTCACACGAATGCAAGCAAGGTTGTAGCAAGAGTCACGGCAAAGACATGCAAAATGTAGAGTGTTACTACTACCATAAAAAGGGACACTTCAAGAAAGATTGACGTACAATGCAGCGTGATAAGGGCAAAGAGAAAGCAAAGTTTGACAAACCTAAAAGCAACGTAAAAATTGAAGAGCTTAATGTTGTTGAGTATCCAACCATTAAGACAGTTTTTGACATGCCAAATGATGTGTTGATTTTCACATCGGATTTGAGTCTTGATGCATTGTTAGCTCATGATGAGTGTTATGCGCAGAATTGGATTGTGGACTCAGGTGCTAGCTTTTATGTGACTCCTCACAAGGAATGGTTTTCTACATACACTTCTACGCATGGAACGAAAATTCTTATGAGCTTGATATATGCGATGTGGGTAGCGTCAAGTTTTCTATTCGTAATGGCACTGAGTTTATGCTGCATAATGTTAGACATGTACCCAAATTGACAATGAGTTTGATGTCAATTAGACAGCTGGATGATTTAGATTGCACTACCGTATTTTCTCATGGTTCTTGGATTATCAAGAAGGAAATTTGTTCATGCTTAAAGGCCAGAATCTAGCTCTTTGTACTCACTCTATGTCTCTTCTGTGAAAAGAATTCTATCTGTGTAGTGAGCTGCCGTCTATAGAGTTCTGGCATAGCTGGCTAGGACATATGAGTCAAAAGGGAATGAAAGCCTTGCAGCGTTTTGGTTATATCCCTATGTTAGATTACTTTAATTTCTCTTTATGTGAGCATTGCATCTATGGCAAACAGACTAGGTTGACATTAGCGCCTTTGGACAAGAGTTAGGGACCTCTAGATTTTATTCATAGCTACTTGTGCAGACATATGCCAATCAAGTCTCTAGGGGGAGCGTTATACTTCTTAACATTCATAGACGACTATACTAGAAAGGTGTGGGCTTATCTCTTGAAGCACAAAAGCAACGACTTTAGTGTATTTAAGAGGTTCTTAGCGTTGTCGAGAACCAATCGGGTAGAAAGCTTAAAGCGTTGCACAGTGACAATGGAGGTGAGTACATCTCCTCCAAGTTCAAGAACTTTTTCACTAAAAGAGGTATTAGAAGACAATTTACCATGCCTTACACACCCACCCAAAATGGTGTGGCTGAAAGGATGAATAGAACCATTCAGGAACGGGTCAATTCTATGTTGTTTACCGCCAACTTATCTCAAGAATTTTGGGGAGTTGTTGTTATAACGGCTGCTTACTTGATCAATCGGTCACCTAGTACACCACTAAAGTACAAGGTTCTGTAGGAGATGTGGACAGGCAGAGAGCCCAGTTATGACATATTACGTGTGTTTGGGTGTGAGGCATTCTCACATGTGCCAAAAGTGCTTAGACAAAAGTTGGATCCCAAATCATACAAGTGTATCTTCATTGGATATGGTGTAGATGGAGAGATGGGATATCGTCTCTGCCACCCGGAATCAAAGAAGGTTATACGTAGCTCACAGGTGATATTCGATGAGAAGCCAGCGAAAAAAATTGAGTATCACACATTACGATTCGAGGATGTTTCCTCACTGCCAATTACACAGAATGTTGGACGTGCTAGTGATGCACCTTCCACTAGTACGCACACACATGTTGCTCTAGAGAGATCATAATCTATTAGTCAGGCACTTCGGGGATCTACTTGTACATATCGTGCACCTGAGCATTTTGAGCTAGGATTAGACTACTTGCTAGTCATTGATTGCGGTGAACCCACTTGCTACAAAGTGGCCATTCAAATGGATGATAGCGTGAAGTGGGAAGAGGCTATGCAATCTGAATATAACTCGATCTTAGCAAATGAAACTTGGGAATTGATAGAGTTACCTACGGGTAAATAGTTATTTCCATGCAAATGGGTGTACAAGAAGAAGTATATCACATATGATCTTGAGCCTAAATATAAGGCTAGATTGGTTGCAAAATGGTGAAAGCAAACAAAAGGCATGGATTTCAATGAAATATTTTCTCCAGTGGTCAAGATGACTACATTGCATCTTGTGCTTGGTCTAGTAGCCATCAAGGACATGGAATTGGTCCAAATGGATGTGAAGACAACGTTTCTTCATGGGGATCTTGAAGAGGATATTTACATGAAACAACCATAGGGTTTTGTGATAAAGTCTAAGAAGCCAACATGAACAGAACTTGTGTGTATACTCAAGAAAGCTTTGTATGGATTAAAGCAAGGCTCACGACAATGGTACATCAAGTTCAATAAGTACATCCGGTCCCAGGGTTACATACGGAGCCAAGAGGATCATTTCTTGTACACAAAGAGGTTGAATGATGTTTCCCTCATCATTTTGATTTTGTACGTGGACGACATGCTCATAGCCGGGAAGTCAAAAGATGAGATTGCACTTCTCAATGATTCCTTAAGCAATTAGTTTGCTATGAAATATTTGGGCGATGCACATCACCCAAATAGAGAGATTGCAAACTTGGTATACTTGAACTTTCACAGGAAGAGTATATTCACAAGGTCATGCAACGTTTCAATATGCAAGGGGAAAAATCATTGAGTACCCCAATGGTAGCATACAAAAAACTTAGCAAGCATGATTGTCCCAAATTGGATGCTGAAAAGGCAGAGATGGCAAAGGTGCCATATTCTTTGGTAGTTGGTAGTCTTATGCTCACCATGGTTAGCACACGGCCAGACATTGCATATACAGTGGGAGTGGTCAGCAGGTTTATGGCAAATCCAGGCAGAAAGCATTGGGAAGCAGTGAAGCACATCTTGAGAGACATCAAGGGCTCAGATAGCAAGTGCTTACGCTTTGGAAACATTAATGCATCCATAGTTGGATACACTGATTCGGATTATGCGGGTTGTGTGGACACTAGGCGATCCACATGTGGCTACGTTTCTTCTTTGTTGGAGCGGTAGTTTCTTGGAGATCATGTATCCAAAATTGCGCTTTGTCTTCCACCACTGAGGCAGAGTATGTTGCAGTTTCTGGTTCCAGTAAGTGTGCGCATCTGTCGCACGTGTCAATGCAAGGAACTTGCCGATACACTGTGTGCGAGCCACAAATGGCTCCAAGCACACAACAAGCCTAAACTAGTAAGCTCAAAGATGGCGCTGGTGTGTCACTCACCGCTCTACGCTTGCTGTCGTGGAGGATTCATCGCCGCGAAGAAGAAGGAGACGCTGCTATGCCGCGCTCAATCGCCTCGCCGCCGTCATGCCGCTGCAATGCTCGATCGCACTCTCTCTCTCTCTCTCACGCACACACACACACACACACACACACACACACACACACACACACACACACACACACACACACACACACACACACACACACACAAGGAGATGAAGAAGAAGAAGATGGAGATGGAGCAAGAGCACTCTTCAATTGCACAAATGAGAGAATGAGGTTTTTTAGGTTTAGATTGACTTTTATATGAGCTCACCCCATTCACACTTGGGCGCCCACACTTAGCCAATCTTACCCAAACATTATACGTTCCAGTTTTAGAGTGCGTCTCTCATCAGCAATCGCTCTTAACCATTTCTATTGGACCGACAAGCCCGGTACCTGACTCTACCAAATAAATAATACTGCGTTTGTCGTAGGTGATAGGGTGTCCGGCTCATGATAGGGTGTCTGTGAACCGTGAGGGTTAACATGCCCCCCTTCTTGATGTAGATTCCGTCCTCGGAAGCTATTGAGTTGAAGCTCGTTCATTGAGGTGGAAGAGCATTTGAGATGAATGTCCTTAGCCTCCTTCAGTCACACAGCAAAATCAAACAACATTGGCACAGTAATTGCATTCTCATAAACAATTAAAAAGCATATGCAGTTTTAGGCAGACAAATTGATTGGTAGCATAATTCTAAACCATGTCAGCAATAAACATTATGTTGCAATATAATCAAACGCATAAACAATTGTAAAGGTAAAAAGTTAAACAAGTCTGGGGTGGCTAATTTAATGGTCGAAAGGCACTAAAGATCGACTATTAATACCATGGGCAAGCTTCTCAATTTTCTCTGGTCAATTAAGTTGTTAATCGCAAGAGCCAAGTATTTCATGTCTGAGGGCTGACTAGAGGCTATACCTAGAAGACCCTGTAGTTAAGCTACTATAAAAGGAATTCTCATGAAATCATCACCTGACTTATTTACTTTTCTTTGCCCCCCAAAGTCTTTTCACAGTGATTCAATTTTGATGTGTGTGCTTATTTTGTATGCCTTGGGTTTTTTGCTTTTCAAGGAAAAGCATCCACACTGGGAACCTCTAGGGCTCTAGTACCATAGGCGATACATGTGAGTGGAGTACCAAATCAAGCTGAGGTTTCTCTTCCAGCTTAAGATTTTACATTGTGGTACTTCGATTTTGTTTTTTTATTTTCAACATTTTAATTTTGTAACTTTGGGGGGTCATATAACACTATTACACCTCCCCAGGCTCATCACACTAGTAAACTCCCTTTATAATACTTAAGCTAAAGGTCAATAGGGACTAAGCCCGCTAGAAAGCCCTAGTATATTTCACACAATGCTACCTAAATCGGATTAAGGACCTAAGTAACCATTAATTATTAGGAAGGCATTCCCCATGGTATTAAGAGAAGATCTCCAACACCTAGCTTGGTCAAACTAGCTTAGTCGGACTGCTTGCCTAGACAAGTGATTATGAAAAAAAATTACATTGAATTTAATGTTTGATACTAAGCAAATGTGTTGGATATTATGCTACCAATCACAATTAAAGCAGACAAACATGGATGCAAAAAGATAAGGGGCAATCCTAATGGACAAGAAACATCTGTTTGCATTGATAATTGCACTTGATTTGAAGAGTGAGTCGAGATAAAGATTTCAAGAAGGTCCAAATCCTAACCACGAGGAAACACAAAGAATACCTCTAGGAGGCACATCAGTGGGAAAAAATAACTTTGTTGATCACTAAACGCTAAAACAGAAACACTCCTATTGTACTAATCCTACCTACCCTCCATCACTCGAGTGATGAGGATCAAAGGTGTTTAATGACATAGGTCTTTGTTTCAGTGTACTGGATGTGAATGTGTAGGTCTAGGTCAATGTTTTGACTTTTATTGTGCATACTCGTTTTCTAATTGCTCTTGCTCTTTATTATTTTTGTTTTTTGTGAGTATGAGGCTTTATATATACATTCCCTAAGATTGGGAGATTGAGAGGTCAGGGAGGAAGGTTGAGAGGAAATTAATTCAATACGCTGACATGAATGAAGACTTTCCTCCTTCCTTGGGTAGGTCATACTGTTGAAATGTGCTTGTCACCCTTTGAAACCAATTGTTCTAGTTGGTAATAGGTGAGGATTTTTGCCATTAGTTTTCTATTACCTTAGGTGCCTTGTCGAGTTGCAAGGGTGGTAAGGTACTCTCCCAGGATCAAACTTGAGTGGTTCATCAGGTGATGCTTGAACACTGGGAGGTGTGGATTCCTTTGTAGCTTCATGGAGGTCCACTATTGTAGGTGGAAACTGTGGAGAAGCTTTTACCTCTATGGATGCATTACATGAGGAGCTAGAAGCTTCATGGGACTCCCCCCTTCCTGAGGTAGGTGGAACAAATTGTTCTTTCTTCGGTACCCAAACTAGCTCTGGAGCGAGTGTATAGCATTCTAATATTTTTTTCTTTCCGCAATTGTCAATTCGTTTTGAAGCTATAGGATTGGGCGCACATGGGTCAGGTGACCGGTAAGAACATAATCTATGTTTTGGCACCCAGATTTCATCATTGCCTTCATAGTAGCCTTGGGCTTCCAATAGTTTTTTAGGAATCCAACGCCACGTTTCCTTACATTTCTTGGAGCGAGTGGGACGTTTCTTACAAGGCTTCTGTTTTTTAGCACTAACTATGGTCTCTAAAGAAGCTTTAGGGACCCACTTATATGTTTTCTTCGTTATATTAGGATAAGTCTTTTCAAAAGCTATATGCAGTGCTTCTAGCATATTTAAGGGTACGAGTGGTGGCATTTCATCCCCCTCAGGTGTTACCTAGGTTGTCCCCCTATTTCCCCAAGTGTCTATGGTTGTTGCTAGGTGGACCCAATCCACATTGTCCGACTCAGTCATCCCAGGTAGTACATCCATATAAGGAGAATCTTCCCCAACATCAGTGTCCGCTTTACACGTGTAACAATACTGCAATGGGACTGAGTGAACAGTGGTGCCAGATCTATGATCAATTATAAACATGTTCCCTAGAGGATGTGCTCGACCAGTCACAAGATCCACTCGAATGACAGAATCTTGGAACTGCAAGTAGACATGGTTTTTAGACCAGTCATGCACCATTTTTGCTTCCCTCATGAAAGGAAGTCCTAAGATCATCTCCGAGGCCATAGTGTGTTTGGAGAAATCCATAACAATGAAGGTAATTCTTATTTTATGTCCAAAGACTTTGATCTTGAGATCTTCTAGCATCCCAATAGGTTTAACAATAGACCCAATGGCCATCTTCACCACTATGGTTGTGGTCGCAAGGTGAGGTCTTCCCATAGTTTCCCAGCAATTTTTAGTCACAATGGTAACCCCAGCGCCACCATCAAGGATTTCCGTCATAGTTAATCCCTTAGTAGTGATTGGTATGGTCGCATTGGATTCATCACTCTCAAGGTATTGTCCCAACTTGTTAACAGGTATTTCTATAACAAGGTTCTCATCTCGGTCGGGTTGTGGATATAAGTGTTCCTCCTCTATTGGCATGTCCCCAACTCCATCCGTCTATGCAAATTGTGGTGGCCCAAACTTCAATTCTCCATTGAGGAAGGCTCGAAGAGCTGAGACTAGCTCAGGTTCTTTATATAGTTTGGACATGATGGTGGTTCTAACTTCTGAAGACCTGAAATCCATCAATTTGGCAATGTTTAACGGCACCTTTTGGCCTTCAGTCCCTTGACGTGGGGAAGATGGGATCTCCATTTCTTTGATAGGATCAAGTAGTCCCTCTGTAAACATTCTTTCCATCAAGAAGTGAGTACGCCCACTTTCCCACGACTTTAAGTCACTTTCTTCTTGGATGACACTAGGTATGGCTAAGGGTCTATGGACTTGGTGAGGTTGTTGTTGCGTAGGGAACACGATGTTTGTAATCTGGATTTGCCTAGGTGTTGGTTCTAGATCCCTTAGGGTATCTTCTACCAAACTCCTTAATTGCTTGACTCACTCAATCTCCTCTGTAGGGTTTGGGTAAGTTCCTATCTTCTTTTTGGATCCTGGCCATTCTGGCTCATGAAGATCTTCCTTGTTGGTTTCTATCTTAGTGGTCGTTTTGGTCTCCATGGTTTCACCTGAATCCGAATCCTCTTCAGCGTCGTTCATATATACGGGGTCGTCACGAGTTCCTATGTTGGTCTTTGAACTGGGGTCTGACTTCGCTACTTTTTGAGATCTCTTCCTTCGTGTTTTCTTCTTTTTTTAAGATTGGGCAATTGATGCCGTGTCTCTTTCCTCAAGAACATAATTTTTCTTTTGGAGCATCGATCATGTGAGTACGTTTACTAGTACCACAGGTGTACTTTGTGATGGCTCCTCGGTAACTTCAATCAAGTTTAATGGTGTGATCTTCGGTGCATTTGGATTATTTGGACGTTGGGCAATCAAATGATCTATGCCACATCGTGATTACACATCAGTATCAACATTATAGACGTGCTCGCTTGATTGGTTTGCATTAGTGTGGCGTTATTTTGTAGCCTAATAGGACACTCGGCTACACAATTTGGACCTCCACACTCATAGCATTGAAGAGGTGGTCTCTTAGCAGTGTAATTGATATTTTGGCCTCTTGAAGCAAGAGCAGCTACTTGATAGACAGGTTTGACTTATCCCCAATAGTCCTCCATGTAGTATTGTGGACTTTCCTCAAGCACATCCATCCCATAGGCAATATTAGGGTCTATATCTTCCTCACAGCCTTCCAAACAAGCAATAGATGACTCACAACCCACTTGATTCACAAAAGTGATTCTTGGATATGGTGGTTGCGGTCCTAGCAGTGGAGGTGGTAAGGGTGTTGTTTGAACAACATTTTGGGCCCTAGGGACCATGTGTTGTGCTGTTTGTTCAAGAGGTGGGGCCAGAATCAATGCAGGCACTCGAGGTGTGTCTGTCCATGCTAAGGTTGGTCTATTGGCCATCGCGCGCTTAAATACTATGCAATCCTTAGCTTGATGACCATACCTCCCACAGGCATTGCAGTTCCCATTGAATTTTACTTTAAAAGTAGGGCATTCACTGGTACTATGCGGTCCATAGCATACTGAGCACCATTGTTGCTCCCTTCTTGGATACATATGATTGTTTTGTGGAGCACAATTGTCTCTGAGACTCTCTTGAATAGCTATTGTTTATTGTTGAAGCACTCATTTGGATCACAAGGAGAATTCAAATGCTTCAGTCGACTAATAAAGTCTCTCACCGACTCTCCCTCCTCTCGTTGGTCTTTCTGGAGCTGAGAGGCTACACCCCAAAGCACTCCATTTCGTATGTATTCTTTCAAGAACACTCTCCTAAGAGTAGGGTAAATCGTTTTTTCTTCCACCCTTAGGGTTCTATACCAATCCCCTGCCTTCCCACTTAAGGTTAAGCTTAAAGCATTACTCTGATGCACGTCATTGTGTTCTCCTAGAGAATCGCATATTTGTTCAAACACTTCGATATGCTTTCTCACATCTCCGTCTCCACTAAATTTTTGTGTGAGCTTGGCTATTTGTACTGCCTTACTTCTAGGCTCTCTATCAGGCGCGTTACGCATATTCTTAGAAATAGATCGATGAATAGCTTGAGTAAATGTTGCCAAGTCACCTAGTGAGCAGGAACCGTGGGTGAAGGTGCTCCAGAGACTACATGTGGAGGAGGTATTGGCATTGGGCTTGGCGTATAGGAAGTCGTTGGGTTCCACGTTGGGTACGATGTTGTGCCATGTGGTGGTCTATAGTTCATATGTGTGGCCCTAGACATAGCAGACGTTGGATGTGACATGCTAATGCTAGCTGGTATAGTCCCATGGAAATAAGAACTTGGGTGTTGTGGTTGTGGAGCATAGGTAGTTGAAACAATGGGAGGGGTAGGGACTACATGAGTGCGATGACCCATAGGTGCATACGATTGGTACACACTTGTAGGTACATAGGCATTGAGCTACCATGTAGTGGTGCTTTATTAACAAATGAGGTCCATGGCATTTTTCTTGGCATGCCCGTCATTGGGGTAGGCATTGTAGCCGTGGTGTCATCAAGGGAAAGATGAGCTAGACTTGGAAAGGTAAAGCTATCACTTGTGGGCTCAGATTGCACCGAGACCCTTGGTGAAACAACATATGGGGGATCCATCGGACCTACCGAGGGAGTCTCCATTTGTGCTAAGGTTGGTTTTTTAGCCTTCCCTGTATCCAAGAATCTCATGAGACCCGTTAAAGGCATGTTGATCCCCTTGTTCTGTCTCTCTAACTCAATGACCCTATGGATGACCTCACAAACTCTTTGTTGTTGATCCTCCACACTAGTAGCACCCATTGTGGATTGTAGGACATCTAACCAACCCATGTGATAGGTGTGACTTGTGTATAAGTCGGTTAGAGTTTCCTTTTTTAGTTCGTACTCCCAGTTCTCATTTAAGAATGATCCATCTAGGATTGAGGTGTTAGGGGTGTCCTTTGAGCTAGATGCAATGTTGCTTTCTATGGGTTGACCCTTAGTGGTCGCTAAGTCAGGAGCACCTAAGTCAGGAGCACTCGATTGCTCTCTTAGCAAGGATATTTACATAAGGGCTTTCACTTTTACTCTATTCGTTGCTCCACCTTGTGTAAACTCTCGACTTCCTTTTCCCTTGCTGCAAGGATATATCGCTCAACCTCTTGCACTTCGGCAAGGCTTCTACCATCAGGTAATATGACCTCGGAGGGGAATAGTTCTGAAGAGTCAGGAGGTGGAGTGAATAAAGTATTCACGTGCACATTCTTAAGGGCATAGGGTCTACGTTGGTCATGAATGGAGAATTTACTTCCCCACCCCCCTCATTTACATCATTAGCTCCATGTTCGGAGCGAGTGGCTCTACTAAAGGTTTCCTTCAAGTGGCTAAGCACGCTCAGCCCGGACCACGGGCCCATGGCATGCATGTCTTAGCTTGAGATATCGGGATTAGGCATTGGGAAACCCTCCATGACGTCATAGTCAGAGGAAGAGTCACTAGCTGCTATGTTCGGGTCTTGGTTTGTACTACCTTGGGTCCCTGCCGAGGGCCCGAAACCTAAGGTAGGTGGATATTGAGAACTCGCGTAAGTCAAAATTCTCTCTAGTTTCTCCGTCTCTAGCACACGACCAGAGCGCAGATGCATGTGCCTTTGGCACCCTACAAGCATCGGCAAATAACTTCGAAGGTTAACCGCTTACTTTTTTAGGCGGGGCGTTTTCACTCGTTTTTTTTTAATAATGTTTTTTGATGATCGATTTTTTCATCAAAGTGTGTGATAGCTCAAAACAAGCGTATCACTCAGAGGGTCACGGTGTGCTTTATAGCACAACGTTTGGTCACCTGAAGCTCCGTTGGTCCTCAAAAAAGTCGATTTTTAGTTACGTATGAAGCTAAAATTCGTAATTTTAAAGGGCGACTGAGGCATGAGCTTGAGCGTGAGCTTGGGCTTGGGTCTGGGAGATATTCCCGATCCTGGTCCTACCTTTAAAATAAAAAATAATTTTTTTTCTTTAAGGATAAGGTCGTCGTGGTTTGCGCGAGAGCGCACACACACTCTACCTACCTACTTACAACTAATACACCTAGTGTTACACACTAACACACTTCTTTAGCTCTCACAGATCTACTTCCTATTTATTGTACTTTGCATTACACAGAACTAACAACCTTAATACTAATTCCTTATGACAGAGAAAACACAGTAACCTTTCAAAACTTCATTAAAAATAAATACACAGTAGCAACACAAAATCCTTCTTCTCAACACACACACCTTCCTTCCCTACCTTCCCTACAGTTGAAATTGCACCACAGAAGAAGCACAGAGTGCCATTCAAGCTTAGTGTATGGCATTTCCCGGCAACGGAGCCAAAAATGTGCACGTCTGTCGCACGTGTCAATGCAAGGAACTTGCCGATACACTGTGTGCGAGCCACAAATGGCTCCAAGCACACAACAAGCCTAAACTAGTAAGCTCAAAGATCGCGATGGTGTGTCACTCACCGCTCTATGCTTGCTGTCGTGGAGGATTCCTCACCGCGAAGAAGAGGGAGACGCCGCTACGCCGCGCTCAACCACCCCGCCACTGTTGTGCCGCCGCAATGCTCGATCGCACACTCTCTCTCTCTCTCTCTCTCACGCATACACACACACACACAAGGAGATGAAGAAGAAGAAGATGGAGATGGAGCAAGAGCACTCTTCAATTGCACAAATGAGAGAATGAGGTTTTTTAGGTTTAGATTGACTTTTATATGAGCTCACCCCAAACATTATACGTTCCAGTTTTAGAGTGCGCCTCTCATCGGCGATCACTCTTAACCGTTCCTATGGACCAACAAGCCCGGTACCTGACACTACCAAATAAATAATATGGCGTCTGTCGTAGGTGATAGGGTGTCTGGCTCATGATAGGGTGTCCGTGAACCGTGAGGGTTAATAGTAAGGAAACTGTGTGGTTATCTCATCTAGTGGGAAATTTTGGTATTCACCAAACTTCAGTGCTAAATTGTGATAGTCAAAGTGCGATTGTGTTAGAAAAGAACCCCGTGTTTCAAAACACATAGAGGTCATGTATCATGTGATACGGGATATTTTGGCTAGCAAACGCATTGAGTTAGTCAAAGTTCACACGGATGAAAACCTAGCGGATGCTCTAACAAAGAGCCTAGCTTCAGAGCGGTTTGCACATTGCATAGAGATGATGGGTGTAGGGTGAAGCTATAGTCATGCTTCACGTTTGTACACTTGTACATAGTAGCCCCTACATTCTTTAGCCATTTGGGCCACGTTGGCCTTCAAGTGGGAGATTGTTAGGTTTGAGGCCAATGGCCCGTGGCCAGTTATGGCCGAGCGGGCGATCGCCCATCTATTCTTTTGGTTATAAGGTTAATAAGGAGAGTGAGAAGGTATTCTCTCACAAGCTCCACCAAACACAATGTTCTCTGCATCCCCTTCCCAGTCTCTCCATCCCTTCCCTTGTACTCACTCCACATCCATCGCAAAGTCTAATTGGAAGCTCTCATTGTTGAGTTCAAACTCGTCAGTCCCCTCCGCATTTTGAAGCTCCTAGGACTGCTAATCTATGCATTGAAAACGATAAAAAATCACCTAGCATTGCCCATTTGTCAAGTGCACGCAACTTCCACCAGTTGTACCTCGGAAACCATTACACGGCTGTCAAATCCGACCAACTCCATACAATGCACATTACCTCCTAGAGCTTTGGCAAGGCTAAAGAAAACTTTAAACTGCACGCCTATCGAGGCGGTCAACTTGGCACATAACTTGTCCCTGACAAAACTTCATCTAATCATAACTTGCCCATCCAAACTCCAATTGATGATCCGAGAAGACTGGCATGCACCACAATCAAGCACTTCAAATCTATTCACTGACATTAGCTCTGACCACCCACTGGCGCTTGCCTAGCTTGTTGGGGATCTACAAAGCATTCCATCTTTAGACTGTCATAACTTTTATATCGTAGCTCCGTTTGAGGAGCCGTCTAGACTGACTCATAGAGCATCTCAAAGACCACATTCTAGAGCACAATTTAAACACTTTGAACACCTTGACTTTCCATCTCGATTGGCCCTTTTTTGGAGACCTTCTTGGCTTTAAAAACCAAATTAAGCATACATTTCTTGATCTCCTTGCCTACCCAGGGCCTTCATACCTGCTTTAGCACTCTGTCGTGCACCTGTAGACACCCACATCATTGCTTCCTCCACTGCCTGGCATAGACCAACTTTGGCTACACCATCATTGCCCAACCCCCTTGTTGAACATTTATGCTCAACCACAAACATGCCTATTTTAACTAAATAACATCACAATCAAACAAACACTCTGCACACAAAAAACCTGCTACCATATGTACAAGGCCTTACTCCTACTACATGCCACCTGTGCTCAAGTGGGTTGCCCAACCCTCTGCATCAGAGCGTAGCTACCACTTGGGTCAAACACCTGACTTTAAGCACCTCCATCCACCTATAACACCTGACTTTGAGCACCTCCATCCACCTATAACACCTTCCCATAGCGCCGCTCCCTAGCACATAGCCATCCATAGACATAAGCTGCCCATGGCATATCTTCACTGCTCCGAGCATCCATTGTTATACTACCTCTGCTTCAAGGCATGCATCATCAAGCACACCATCATGTTCCATGTACATATATACACATATATGACCCTCCCGTCCAACAATGTGAAGCAAAAACCTCCATGCAAGAAATTGCATAGCTGATCAAAAGAACCCTATCCAAGGCATCACCAATGAAATCCATAGGCAACTATAAGTGCCCCCTCTGTTTGACATCTAGCACCTTATAAGCACAAGAAGGGTGCTCAACTCCCTTAGTCTCCACTCCATCACTTTCTTCTTGTCGACCTGGTAGGCCAATTTAGCCATGAATAGATGCGGCCTTGTCCTTGTCTGCAAAGCTGCGAACTAATTGCACCATTACAACACTTTCCACCAGAAACCTCATTAGCATGGCCATCAAGATGGTGCTACATGCCACCTTCAATTGCACATCCACATTCATGAGCTCGAACGCTTCAACGTGCTCTTCATTCACAATGTGGGTGACCATATTCTCAAACATACAATAGGGTAGCTTTACTCTTAACAGCATAGGCTCATTGAAATTTGTTTGCTCGCCATAAGATGTGAACTCATTCGTGTTACCCTCTTTGCTTGTCTCCCAAAAGCTTGAGTATGTATCATCATCATCACCACCATATGCTGACTCCGTATCTGCATCTTCATCATCTTGCTGCTCTACAAAATCTTGACCACCATCTTGGATTTGCACACCCTCTTAGACACATAATCTGTGGGCTCCAGCAAGCCCAACTCCAACTTTTCCTTCACCTTCCTGCTCTTCACTTTGGCCAAGTACACCATATCTTCATAGCTATCCGCACCAAACTCCACCTTTTCTCTAATTCTTGGATGCAAGCAATCAAGGAACTTCAACAACTTGAAGTGTTGATTGCTGCTAAACCTTGTAGCAACCTCTAACTACTTCCAACAAGCTTCAAATTGCTCAATAAAAACCAAAAAATCTTGACTTACACCTTGACACATTGCCTTCAACTTCTCACTCGCTTCTACAAGAGAAACCGTCTTCCAAAACCGCCCAAGAAATTGAGTCCGCAACTCATGCCATGAGCTTTGATTGCTGACCATCAAGCGAGACCTTTTTACGTCTATGCATCAGCAGTGGCATCGTCTGCAACTTCTCAATGTGTGTCACCATGCGCATCCACGGCATCCATAGCTCAAAATCTACTACCCAATCCTTCGGGTCTTCAATCTCTGAGCAAATTAATTGGCTCTACCATCTCTGCTAGCTTGAAATCTGACCATTGAACTGACAACTGTTTGTTGCTTCAAACTCCGCTTACCTCTTCAACTAGGAGCAATCAGCATGCTCCTCTATGGGGGAGCCAAAAGATGGAGAGGGGGAATGGGGGAACACACCCAACACACAACACAGGGCCTCTCTATAGCTCATGGAATTCACAGCACCCTTGTCCTCCCGAAAACACCTTCACAACTTCACACTTCCACTGGCAGACCATTGTTCGCACACACACCAATGCACCAACATCCTCACTGCAATTTAGCCTTGTAGTGCATGTGGTTAAACACGGCCAAAGCACACAATGCAAATGGCATGGGAGAGTTCATCCCAACCACCACCAACACCCAGCCCGCCATGCAGTGCAATCAACAAAAACTACTCACCCTCTCCCCACCTACCTGTAGCAAGCACCGTATAATCAAATTGTCCCCTGTAGCAGCATGAGGCGGCACCAACAATTGTGAATTTATTTTTAAAGAAATAATTCAAAAATTCAGCATGTTACTCCCTCCTTCTCCTTTTATTGATGGAAGTTCTTGACTTGTCTTTTGGTCCACACCTTAGCCTTGTAGTGCATGTGGTTAAACACGGCCAAAGCACACAATGCAAATGGCATGGGAGAGTTCATCCCAACCACCACCAACACCCAGCCCGCCATGCAGTGCAATCAACAAAAACTACTCACCCTCTCCCCACCTACCTGTAGCAGCATTGTGAGCAGCATGAGGCGGCACCACACAATTGTGAATTTATTTTTAAAGAAATAATTCAAAAATTCAGCATGTTACTCCCTCCTTCTCCTTTTATTGATGGAAGTTCTTGACTTGTCTTTTGGTCCACACCTCTCACCTCTCAAGTAAAGACTAAGATTTCTCCCAACGTTGGAAAAATCCTTAACCTATACCTTTTAGTATCTCTCTCCCTCTTCGTCCCTCAATGGACCTATTCTCTTTATCTCCGTCATTTGCTACACATACACACACACCACCGCTCTCGCTCATGCACATAGCCAGTGGCCACAACCCCATGCCACTGCCTTTTTGGTTCCCGTTGCCACATTATGCCTACTACCGACTCACTCTTACACACACACACACACACACAACACACACACACACACACACACACACACACACACACACACACACACACACTTGTAACTTAGGGAATCCATCTAGACTTTTCTCTATTCTATACCTCACACCCTGATGTGCTACCCATCCTTTCCAACAACACCACCACATTGAACCTTTCAACTTGCATTAGTCCAATATAGGTACATCTTGATAGTTTTGAAGCATCATCCACTACTATGCCACCCCCTACATGCACAAGAACAGACCAACATCGAAGCTAATTAGATGATGGGATTATCTTGATTTCTGTCATAGATTTGTCAAGGTACTTTGTCTATGTTACATCTTAAGTTGACTGAAGTCAAACAACACATACGTAGTGGTGATTGTAGACCTGATAGTAGAAGTGAATGCCACATTTTACATAATGGCCAAACTTGCACAATAACCGACGATGAAGATCCAAGACTTCATGATCGACACGAGAGTAGGTATCACAAGACAAGGAAACCATAAAATATAGAAGGGATCATGGCCATCAGGATGGTGATTGAAGGACTCATAAAAGCATGAAGATTGCATGGATCGACACGATGGATTTGCTTGGCATGACGCCAACAATGGATACAAAAACACACTCTCTGCTCAATTTTCATTCTCAAGTTGTCATCATGTAGGAGTCTATGATTGCACAACCAATCACATGGTTTTGAAAGCCTTCATATTTTTGTGACCTTGGATACTCCTGGGTTGTAAGGTCACTATGGCACTACTCATTCATAAACCTCTTGAGGATCGGTCTGAACCACACGGCACGATACTCAAGTGTATCAAACAACTGTATTTCTTTGCAGTCATTGTTGTAATGTTGAATTGGTATTTAAGCCCACCAAAGTAACATTATGGTCATTGTCTTAAAACCTATCTCGTACGAGCTCTCATGGTCAATACTAATTCTGCTTGCACTTGAGATGTTAGCCATGAAGATAACAATTGAAATAAAAAATATTATCTCATTTTTCAACTAGCTCTAGGCTAAGATGAGCCAAGCCTTCCTTGTACATTGGTAATAGGTCAATTTTATGTCATTTTTCCATTGTCTTTCACAAGTAAAACTCTGTCTTGTGGAAACAGCCTTCATTACCCAAATATTTAAAACTTGTGAAATTTGAAGGGATTAGATGCAAATTTGTCCGATGAGAGTGAAGAGGATGAAAATGGTGATCATGATGAATTAGAGAAGAGTAATTTGCTTCTCATGGGTCCCATTGGCTCAAGGAAAACCTTGCTGACAAAAACTTTGGCCAAGTTTGTGAATGTGCACTTTGTTATTGAGGATGCATCAACCCTTTCTCAAGTATCCATAGTTGGTGTAACCACACACACACACACATACAATGGGCGAGACAACCATGATCTATCATGCTTGTAGGGCTTTGCTAGATATGTATGCCAATTCTTATGCTCTCTCTCTCTCTCTCTCTCTCTCTCTCTCTCTCTCTCTCTCTATATATATATATATATATATAATATATATATTTATATATATATATATATATATCCTTTCTGGTTTATGTACATATATGAATGGATTGCAATCCATAACAATTGACAACTAAATATCATAGTTTAGGCTTTAAAATCTACTACAATATTAACAACCAATTAGATGTGTAGAAGCCTTAAGTGAGGCTTCAAAATTAGACAATAATAATGTCTACCCAGAAAACCAAATAACTTACCCACTACCTCAAATACCCTCCATAGCAATTTTGGCAAGATTTTATTCTTTTAATCATACACGAATACTCACACTCAATCGTTGGTTGACTAACAACACATATGGATTTTGTAAGACTATTAAACGTTATAAATACATTTGTAGGGCTTAAAATTTGTGGCACTTACATATCTGTGGAGATTTTTATGATTTTTCTCTATTTAAATGACTCATCTTGATATTTTTCTAGTTGTTGATTACATCAAAAGTGACTTAACATACGTACTTTTGTTTATTCTACAAAAATTTTGAGATAATCCAATTGTCTATCATGAATGACATTAACAAAATGATGATTTTGCTATTGCCCTTCATTTTTAAGAACTTGCTTAGCATTTGGCGATTCACAAAGAGCTATGTAGAACATAATGTGACCTACCTACCAATCTGAGCTTAATGCATGTATACCATCAAGAGCAAGCACATTTGAAGAGACACAACCAGATATTTATAAGAGGCTACACTTAAGCAACTTTGTAGCAACGTAGAATACCGTCGGACATTTCTAGAAGGCACAACTCTTTTACTTACCTGCATTATCTTATGAGTTGTAAAATCAACCATCTTTGACATCATGCCTTGTACTTGCATTGATTGGAATTATTGTTGACATGATTAATCATTAAGCTATTAAGATACTCACATGAGCTCAGGCGATTTGGGATGATCGACAACAAGTTGTGTGCATACTTCACTATTCAAACCTATTTCATTGTGGTATCAAACAAGTAATATATGTATTGCCTTTTATGCCTTGCCTAGCCCATTGGTCACATGCACACAGATTTGCTGATTTAGGTAGTGTGAAAATGCTTATCCTGTTGTAGATTCATCAATTTAGGCAACACCAATTATCCGTGTAGATGGGGTGCAGATCCAGTGCAAATTTTTCAATTTAGGCAGCACACCAACAAACAACAAATTCACTAATTTGAACAATATCAGTTCAGATTTGCCAGTTTAGACAACACAAGTGCAGATTTTTTGATTTAAACAGCACATCTCATTACTGTCGATTCATCGATTTAGGCAACAATGATCACAAAATCATGTTGCAATGGTTGGCCACCACTGTCCTTAGTATAATTTTGTTACTCGAGTATATAATAGAAATTGATTTGGAATTGGAGTTGGATTTGG